>NC_084623.1:34680542-35034709 GCF_033978795.1 Nerophis ophidion | reverse complement strand
AGAACCGGCCATTTGCAATAGGCTTTTCCTTTGTATTGCTGTGGTTGGTGGCTTTTCTCCCTCCCTCACAAACTGGATTGATCTTGTTCTCCCTTGTGGTTGCCGTTTCTTGCATCTCTGTTGCTCCAGGGTGTTAGCCAATGGACCATCTGTATCTCCCTTGGGTGAGTACTGTTTTACACCCTGACAGAATGTGCGCCATGGTACCCTTCTGCCTGCAAAGCTTGCAAAGTGGATTCTCTTCAATCTTAGGGGTTCTTAACTTTTTTGACCACTGGGCCCAATTTTCCTCTTATTCTTGGTATTCAAAAACTACATCAAATGCACTTACAGTTTATAAACTTGTCAAATGATGTGAAAGAATGTGTTAGTCCCAAATACTATTATCAAGGCTTGGGGCAGGCTGATTACAAAATAAATGCTTATCAAATATACTGCAAAATATGGTACTCATAAAAATTGATAAAAAATAAATCTACACACAATTACACAGTACTAAAATAATTAATTTGAAAATTTAGGAATACAAAAATAAATGGAGTGAATTATATTGATATAGCACTTTTTTGTAGAAACTCAAAGTGTTTTAAACAGTAAAACCTATTATATATGTCTTGTGTGGGTGGCACTCGGAGCAGTTGGGTTAAGAGTCTTGCCCGAAGACACAACAACAGTGACTAAGAGGGCGGGAGCAGGGATCAAACCTGGAACCCTTCAAGTTGCTGGCATGGCCGCTCAAGCAAACGAGTCACGCCAGCAAATATGTTTCCTAAATGAACAGTTCATGAAATATGAGTGCAAATACAAAATACAGTTTCACCACTTTTGTTACGGATTGCGGCATGTTGATGCCGGCTGTCATCTTTCGAAAATGCGGAGGAACCTATGAAAGCGGCTTGCAGGTAAGAAGAATGATTTATTCTTCATAAAAGTGCAAAATACAAAATAAACAAAACAAGTGTGCCTATAGCACGTGAAAGCTAACGGATTAGTTAGCAGGCAAAGCTAAGCACATGAACCGGGCGAGACTTAGTTCAGGAATAGAAAATAGACAAGGTAGTCGTAACTTTTTGAATAGAAGTAAGCAAAAACACCAGGCCGAGTGAAGCCACAGGTGTCATGGCGGGGGGGTCGCACCTTGCTGCGGGGTTGTTCTCCCAGGAAGGCAGAGGGACAACTCGGGGTATGGCGTTTAAGTAAAAACCTGATTTAATTGTGACTAAAAAGGTGAAAACAATAAGCGCTCACTGCGGAGGCACAACTTGGCTAAAGTAACAAAACTAACACTTTAACATAAACTATGAACATAACGCAAACAAGACTTACTGTGACTAGAAAAGAACGGCATGAACTTTGGCATGAAACAAGAACCGAGCATGGAACGAACACAATGACGCCAGAAGGACAGACTGGAAATGACAAGCTTAAATACCGATGTGGTGATTGAAATCAGGTGCGTGAGTTGTGAGGACAGGTGAACTGATTGGTAGTCATGTTGACAAAACAGGGAGTGAAAAAACAGGAACTGAAAGAGTGCGAAGGTCAACTGAACATAGCCAAACAAGACATGATCAAAAAGACATGACAAGGGGATGGACTAAATAGCTCTCTGCTAAGTGCCCGAACACTAATCAGAGGCAGGTGAAAATAATCAGCACCCATGACAACCAAGAAACACAAAACAGGGGTGCTGAAACCAAATTTAAACAACAAGTGAATCAAAAACGTAAATAAAATATAACCCGGTCAATGGATCATCACACTTTTAGTCATAATTTTTGCTTTTAATAAATGTTTCTATAACTTTAACTACAGACTTCATCCGTATGTTCTATATTATTACTGCCACAGGTGGTAGAAAAGTGTACTACAACTGAGAAATATATATTTTTGGGCAGTCGTCTGTGGGGCGGTCGCGGCCCAACAATAGCCCTAGGGTTAAGAAACACTGTTTTATCTGCAGACACAATGGAAATAGTTTGAGGAAGAGTGTGAAAGAGAAGAACAATCAACTGAGGAAAAAGACAACAAGGAGGTTCTCAAAGAAGAGGACCAAATGTATGATCTCAATCTCCGTGTTGAAGCAACCCCTATCTAAGTAATGGACAGAATCTGTATCAGAATGTAAGGTTCAGCTATTCAAGTGTATCGGGGGCCAGCCAGTGTGGGCTGCCAGCTCAGGATTTTAGCCTAGTGGTCAGCACGCTCGCCTCTTACACCAACAATCAGAGTTCACGTCGCCGTGCAGAATGCAGTAAAAAAACATGGGGACGAACTAGCTGGGTTACCTTGGGGGCCATGACCCGGGTCAGAGTGATGTTTAGAGAGGAGAGTGTAACAGGCGCCAGCCAGGCTCTGCCAAATGTACAGTCGTAATGAAAAGTTTACATACACTTGTAAAGAACATAATGTCATGGCTGTCTTGATTTTCCAATAATTTCTACAACTCTTGTTTTTTTGTGATAGAGTGATTGGAGCACGTACTTGTTAGTCACAAAAAAACAGTCATTAAATTTGGTTCTTTTATGAATTTATGATGGGTCTACTGAAAATGTGACCAAATCTGCTGGGTCAAAAGTATACATACAGCAATGTTAATATTTGCTTACATGTCCCTAGGCAAGTTTCACTTCAATAAGGCACTTTTGGGGCAAGCTTTTGCTTGAATTTAACCCCTCCTCTTGACAAAATGGTGCATTTCAGCTAAATTTTCAGACATGGACTTATTTCTTCAGCATTGTCTACATGTTTATGTCAGAACTTTGGGAAGGCCATTCTAAAACCTTAATTCTAGCCTGATTCAGCCATTTCTTTACCACTTTTGACGTGTGTTTGGGGTCATTGTCCTGTTGGAACACCCAACTTGGGTACAACAAGGATGGATTTACAAGGTGTCTTGTCAAAAAGAACATCACCTGCAACATTACTAGGACCTTTTCCACCGCAGGAACTTTCAATGAAGTGAAGAGAAGTGAATTATATTTATATAGCGCTTTTCTCTAGCGGCTCAAAGCGCTTTACATAGTGAAACCCAATATCTAAGTTCAATTCAAACCAGTGTGGATGGCACTGGGAGCAGGTGGGTAAAGTGTCTTGCCTAAGGACACAACGGCAGTGACTAGGATGGCGGAAGCAGGAATCGAACCTGCAACCCTCAAGTTGCTGGCACGGCCGCTCTACCAACCGAGCTAAACCGCCCCACAATCAATCAAACATTAAAAGTTTTCTTCTGTAACCCTTAATCACGAATGTCTCAAAGGGCTGCACAAACCACAACGACATCGTCAGCTCAGATACCACATCAGGGCAAGAAAAAGCGCAACCCAATGGGCGTAGTGGGTAGAGCGGCCGTGCCAGAAACCTGAGGGTTGCAGGTTCGCTTCCCACCTATTGACATACAAATCGCTGCCATTGTGTCCTTGGGCAGGGCACTTCACCCCTTGCCCCCGGTGCCGCTCACACTGGTAAATGAATGATGAATGAATGATTGGTGGTGGTCGGAGGGGCTGTAGGCTCAGACTGGCAGCCACGCTTCCATCAGTCTACCCCAGGGCAGCTGTGGCTACAGATGTAGCTTACCACCACCAGGTGTGAATGAATGATGGGTTCCAACTTTTCTGTGAGCGCTGTGAGTATCTAACAATAGAAAAGCGCAATATAAATCTAATCCATTATTATTATTATTATTATTATTATTATAGTTAATAATATGACAGTCCATATTATTAACTATAATAATAATAATAATAATAGAGGTCGGGTGCAATGTGAGCTGGGCGGCAGCCGAAGGCAGGGCACTTGGCGGTCCGATCGTCGGCTACAGAAGCTAGCTCTTGGGACGTGGAACGTCACCTCACTGGGGGGGAAAGAGCCTGAGCTAGTGCGCGAAGATGAGAAGTTCCGGCTGGATATAGTCGGACTCACTTCGACGCACAGCAAGGGCTCTGGAACCACTTCTCTCGAGAGGGACTGGACCCTCTTCCACTCTGGCGACGGGCTGGGGTGGCAATTCTTGTTGCCCCCCGGCTCAAAGCCTGCACGTTGGAGTTTAACCCGGTGGACGAAAGGGTAGCCTCCCTCCACCTTCGGGTGGGGGGACGGGTCCTGACTGTTGTTTGTGCTTATGCACCAAACAGCAGTTCAGAGTACCCACCCTTTTTGGGATCACTCGAGGGAGTACTGGAAAGTGCTTCCCCGGGTGATTCCCTTGTCCTACTGGGGGACTTCAACGCTCACGTTGGCAACGACAGTGAAACCTGGAGAGTCGTGATTGGGAAGAATGGCCGCCCGGATCTGAACCCGAGTGGTGTTTTGTTATTGGACTTTTGTGCTCGTCACAGTTTGTCCATAACAAACACCATGTTCAAACATAAGGGTGTCCATATGTGCACTTGGCACCAGGACACCCTAAGCCGCAGTTCCATGATCGACTTTGTAGTTGTGTCATCGGATTTGCGGCCTTATGTTTTGGACACTCGGGTGAAGAGAGGGGCGGAGCTTTCTACCGATCACCACCTGGTGGTGAGTTGGCTGCGATGGTGGGGGAGGATGCCGGACAGACCTGGCAGGCCCAAACGCATTGTGAGGGTCTGCTGGGAACGTCTGGCAGTCTCCTGTCAGAGAAAGTTTCAATTCCCACCTCCGGAAGAACTTTGAACATGTCACGAGGGAGGTGCTGGACATTGAGTCCGAGTGGACCATGTTCCGCACCTCTATTGTCGAGGCGGCTGATCGGAGCTGTGGCCGCAAGGTAGTTGATGCTTGTCGAGGCGGCAATCCTAAAACCCCTTGGTGGACACCAGCAGTGAGGGATGCCGTCAAGCTGAAGAAGGAGTCCAATCGGGTCCTTTTGGCTCATAGGACTCCGGAGGCAGTGGACAGGTACCGACAGGCCAAGCGGTGTGCAACTTCAGCGGTCGCTGAGGCAAAAACTCGGACATGGGAGGAGTTCGGGGAAGCCATGGAAAACGACTTCCGGACGGCTTTGAAGCGATTCTGGACCACCGTCCGCCGCCTCAGGAAGGGGAAGCAGTGCACTATCAACACCGTGTATGGTGCATATGGTGTTCTGCTGACCTCAACTGCAGATGTTGTGTATAGGTGGAAGGAATACTTCGAAGATCTCCTCAATCCCACCAACACTTCTTCCTATGAGGAAGCAGTGCCTGGGGAATCTGTGGTGGACTCTCCTATTTCTGGGGCTGAGGTCGCTGAGGTAGTTAAAAAGCTCCTCGGTGGCAAGGCCCCAGGGGTGGATTAGGTCCCCCCGGAGTCCCTTAAGGCTCTGGATGCTGTGGGGCTGTCTTGGTTGACAAGACTCTGCAGCATCGCCTGGATATCGGGGGCGGTACCTCTGGATTGGCAGACCGGGGTGGTGGTTCCTCTCTTTAAGAAGGGGGACCGGAGGGTGTGTTCCAACTATCGTGGGGTCACACTCCTCAGCCTTCCCGGTAAGGTTTATTCAGGTGTACTGGAGAGGAGGCTACGCCGGATTGTCGAACCTCGGATTCAGGAGGAACAGTGTGGTTTTCGTCCTGGTCGTGGAACTGTGGACCAGCTCTATACTCTTGGCAGGGTTCTTGAGGGTGCATGGGAGTTTGCCCAACCAGTCTACATGTGCTTCGTGGACTTGGAGAAGGCATTCGACCGTGTCCCTCGGGAAGTCCTGTGGGGAGTGCTCAGAGAGTATGGGGTATCGGACTGTCTTATTGTGGTGGTCCGCTCCCTGTACGATCAGTGCTAGAGCTTGGTCCGCATTGCCGGCAGTAAGTCGAACACATTTCCAGTGAGGGTTGGACTCCGCCAAGGCTGTCCTTTGTCACCGATTCTGTTCATAACTTTTATGGACAGAATTTCTAGGCGCAGTCAAGGCATTGAGGGGTTCCGGTTTGGTGACCGCAGGATTAGGTCTCTGCTTTTTGCAGATGATGTGGTCCTGATGGCTTTATCTGACCGGGATCTTCAGCTCTCCCTGGATCGGTTCGCAGCCGAGTGTGAAGCGACCGGAATGAGAATCAGCACCTCCAAGTCCGAGTCCATGGTTCTCGCCCGGAAAAGGGTGGAATGCCATCCCCGGGTTGGGGAGGAGACCCTGCCCCAAGTGGAGGAGTTCAAGTACCTAGGAGTCTTGTTCACGAGTGGGGGAAGAGTGGATCGTGAGATCGACAGGCGGATCGGTGCGGCGTCTTCAGTAATGCGGACGTTGTACCGATCCGTTGTGGTGAAGAAGGAGCTGAGCCGGAAGGCAAAGCTCTCAATTTACCGGTCGATCTATGTTCCCATCCTCACCTATGGTCATGAGCTTTGGGTCATGACCGAAAGGATAAGATCACGGGTACAAGCGGCCGAAATGAGTTTCCTCCGCCGTGTGGCGGGGCTCTCCCTTAGAGATAGGGTGAGAAGCTCTGCCATCCGGGAGGAACTCAAAGTAAAGCCGCTGCTCCTTCACATCGAGAGGAGCCAGATGAGGTGGTTCGGGTCAGGATGCCACCCGAACGCCCCCGTAGGGAGGTGTTTAGGGCACGTCCAACCGGTAGGAGGCCACGGGGAAGACCAAGGACACGTTGGGAAGACTATGTCTCCCGGCTGGCCTGGGAACGCCTCGGGATCCCCCAGGAAGAGCTAGACGAAGTGGCTGGGGAGAGGGAAGTCTGGGTTTCCCTGCTTAGGCTGTTGCCCCCGCGACCCAACCTCGGATAAGCGGAAGAAGATGGATGGATGGATGGATGACAGTCCAGTCCAAAGTCCAACTTTCACTGGAAATTTCCCATTTTCCTTGGGTAAATAAAGTTTCAACCATAAAATCACCCTGGTAAATATAATTCCACAGGAACTATTTCTACTTCTTGGTGGCGTGGTGGTACTACCTTAAGTTTCTGCAGAAACTGTTGAGGGCCGGGCTGATTGGTTAAACAGAGTTGGAGCGTTTCTAGAACTTAGAATTCAAAGTTTTGGCCACCATTTAGATAATGAGGACAACTTCTTTATTTCTCAATCATAGTGTATTTATATTACAACATACTTCACAACAGAAAGAAAGAAGAATGAACAAATTGTCCAACTAGCAGGAACTTTTGTGTGGCATCTGTGTGCTAGTGTGTGAGACACTAGTGATTTAGGGCTATATAAGTAAACATTGAGTGATTGATTGATTGATAAAGAACGATAATTCAGTGAAACTATCATATAGTGGTTTATTTAGCCGTAGTGTTTGTATTCTGTCTAATGCTGTCTATTACCCTTTACAAACTTAATTTGAATACGCAAAGTTTGGACAAGTGGACAGACTCTTTTAAACGTATTCACAGAGGAATATAAAGTATTCAGCCTGACTTTGAAGCGGCAAGCAAGCTCTACTCACTGGGAATCGACAACCTCGTTTTTTGGGGATAAATTTGAAATAAAAGACGAGTGGACCACAGGTAAACCACATCCAATAGTCACTATTTACTTTGTTACATGTTGTAAAAGTAGTTGGTGACACCCTGTTTGTGAAGTTCTTACCATATTAGCAACCACAATTAACCGAATGCTAACAGGCTAACACTAAATGCTGCCGTAAGATAAACACATTTATTATTTATACATTGTTATTATAGCTGAAATGGCTCTAGTAATCTACTCACACTCATGAATTTGTCATTTACTGAGGGCTTAACTTTCTGACAGTTTAATACTCTGGACAAAAGTCTGACATTTTATGTAAAATTCTGTACTTTTGTTTTTTTTAAATAATATAATTTTGTTTATTACTCTTTAGTAAAATATATATTTACTAAAATTGTTTGTTTATTTACATTGTACCAATGTAGAAATACACTCAACCACCCATCCATATCAACTTAATTTGTATAAACTACCCTTATAAACTGTGAAATGCATTGGAAACACAAATCACACACTTTTACAGGAACCTTTAGTTCCAGGATATTAAAGATCCTAAGAACTTAAAGTTCTTTAACTTAATATGATTGACAATGCTGCCATACACTTCCCATTATTTTTTCACAATTTGAGAACAAAAATTCAACAAACAGGATGGGTAAACAACAACAATCCATTAACCAGAATCAATTTAATTCACCCTGTAACTGGATGATCAACATTTCACTATCAATCAATCAATCAATCAATGTTTACTTATATAGCCCTAAATCACTAGTGTCTCAAAGGGCTGCACAAACCACCACGACATCCTCGGTAGGAAAAGTCACACCCAGTGGGACAAGTTCTTTATATGTATTTTTTGCTCCTGAAAATCAATATGGCAGTCATTTCCCATATCAATTATTTTTTGGGTAATCTGTAGATAACTAACTGTATTTGGAACTTTCCATTGCCAGACTCGATAGACCGCTCTCTCTCTTGTCATCTACCGAACTGGAGCCCATTTTCCTGCATAGATAGTGTGGCTAAAGGCATGTAAAACTATTATTTTGATCATTTAATTGCATGTTTTTGTCACCCTAGCCCATGATTACTTAACGCTAATGTATAAAAATAATCTCCATTTTCGCACTTCCCTACTCTTCCATCTCCTCTTCCATAGACGCCATAGCCCTTGTTTCCTTATGCTTTTTTTTCTCAAGCATCGTAAAGAAAACATCAGAAGAAGAGGACACAAAATAGAAAAATACCTGCTTACCTTTGCTCTATTTTCCCTGTTTTTTTTTTTTTGCAGGTTCTGACTCAGTCATTCACCCATTAAGGGTGCTCCTGCTTTTTGGGGTCACACTTGGCTTGAGGCTTTCCAATTTTTCATAAGTCAGAATCATTCAAAGAATTGCTGCCAATTACACTCCTCTCCATGGCTGCCCTAATGCACAGTTCTACCTTGGCTGAAGTCCAGGGGCCACCATCCAACCAAGGGCTTGCGATTTTGACGGCGAAATGCAATGATTCATATCTGTCAATCACAGACAGCTCTGATTGGTTTAGCGATTGTATACTCTCTCTTTCTCGGCTGCGTTGTTTTTTCATACTGCTCCGAGCGGGGCGTGAACCCAGGTTTCTGGTGTGAGAGATGAGCGTCCTGAACACCGAGCTATAAGCAGACGGTAATGTATTCATGACCAGAATTATTTTTAAAAGGGATATTTTTGCATTGTTGTCGTTCTTTTAAGTGTTTTTTTTTTTCAAATTGTGTTTTCAGGGCAAGTGGACTAGGGCCCCTTCTACACTAAGCCAGCTATGGTTATCCGGGGTAAATCCCACCTACCCTTATCCGTATCCACACACAACAATGCCACCGTTTAAGAGCCCCGCTCCCTCCGTCCGCCGGCGCAACGCAAGCTAGTACGCATGCGCCGAAAATGTGCACGTCATAGTCACCTCCAGTGTTGCTTTGTGTGCAAGTTTTCAAATTAAAATTAACTTACCTGAACAATATCCAGTGTTGTGGTATTTTAATTAACTGGAATCCAGTGTGCTGTGGGGCCCTATTGTGGTGAATCACACCTGAGCCATCATAAATTAATCAAATCTTTAAAGGGGAACATTATCACCAGACCTATGTAAGCGTCAATATATACCTTGATGTTGCAGAAAAAAGACCATATATTTTTTGGACCAATTTCCGAACTCTAATTTTTGTATTTGCAAACCATAGAAAAACAACTGTTTCTAGTAAAACTCACATGGATTCAATATCACAGGCATTTTTAGACATTTTGTATGTTTAGATTAGGAATTATGTTGGAAAACATTTTTGTTGCATGTTTTTTTAACCGATTTCCGAACTCTAAAAGGGTGAATTTGGCGATTTAAACGCCTTTCAATTGTTCGCTGTCGCAGCAATGACCTTTCACCCCTGACGTCACAACATGAAGCAATCCGCCATTTTCTCAAACACATTACACACACAAAGTCAAATCAGCTCTGTTATTTTCCGTTTTTTCGAATGTTTCCCGTACCTTGGAGACATTATGCCTCGTCGGTGTGTTGTAGGAGGGTGTAACAACTCGAACAGAGACGGATTCAAGTTGCAACAGTGGCCAACAGATGCGAAAATCCCTAGTTTGTTCTGCACACTTTACCGACGACAGCTATGCTACTACAGAGATGGCACAGAGATGTGTGGATATCCTGCGACACTCAAAGCAGATGCATTTCCAACTATAAAGTCAACGAAATCACAAAGGTGAGTTTTGTTGATGTTATTGATGTTGAGTGTGCTAATCAGACATATTTGGTCACGGCATGACTGCAAGCTAATCGATGCTAACATGGTATTTAGGCTAGCTGTATGTACATATTGCATCATTATGCCTCATTTGTAGCTATATTTGCATCCAGCCTTTCCCTCCACCCGCATTTTATGCCAAACAAACACTTACCAATCGTTGGTTAGAAGGCGATCGCCGAAATTGTCCGCGCTTCCGCTGTCTGTCGTGATATGGCTCAAAAGCTTCTTTTTCTTCTTTAATTTTGTTTTCGGTACCTGCCTCCACACTCCAACCATCCGTTTCAATACATGCATAATCTGTTGAATCGCTTACGGCGCGGAAATCCGAGTCTGAATCCGAGCTACTATGCTATACCTTTCTGTGCTATCCGCCATGTTTGTTTTCAGTGGCTTCACGCAGTGACGTCACAGGACAATAGACGGGTGGATATAGCGATGGTGTAAATCAGGCACTTTGAAGCCATTTTTCGGGATATTGTGTGATGGGTAAAATTTTGAGAAAAACGTCGAAAAATAAAATAAGCCACTCGGAACTGAATTTTATTGGTTTTAACCCTTAAGAAATTGTGATAATGTTCCCCTTTAATAGACACGAGAAAGTAAACAATGTGATAAAGAACAATTTGCATCAATCAAACTAGGGCTCTAGATCTCTGGTCAGGACATTTCCAAGTCTTGTACCTTCACCTTCATTGTCCATTTGTTTTTGGTGACTTTATATACTCTGGACCTAGACGTTGAGTCTGTGACAAATAACTGATAGAGTCTGCTTTGCCAGTCCAAATGCATTCGCTGTTTTCCATAGTCTTCCCTCGTCGACCAGGTAATACAAAGCACATGCTACCCTTTTTTTTTAATCACATTGACGGGAGCCCACATTCTCGTTGTCTCTCCTTCGACCAATGGACAAAGTTTTTCGGTAAGTAGAATCACAGCTGACCTGCACATTCGAAAGTTCTCTTGCCCTCTAAGAAGTGTTGTATCTGAAATAGCTGCAATCGCTTTCTCTTAAAGTATTCTTTAGTGATTTCCACAAGCTGTACATGTAGAAGAAGGAATAACACGGGCATGTCTGGATGACTCGCCACCATATTTACAACCTTGAGTTACGAAATGGCTTGTTATGAAGCTGTGGCGCGTTCTTTCTGACGTCACTTCCTGTGTGGGTCGCGGACTTTCTGGTGTCCCCCTGAAAACGATCAATGAGTCCATACAAAGCTAAGAGCCGGAGATTCAAGAACTACACGGCACACTTGCCTTGGTAAAAAATTATCCGGGGGGAACATTAAACGATGGTTTATTATGGCTGACATGGGGCTTTAGCTAAATAAGGGTGGTGTTTAGTTTTTTGCAGGTGTTGTTGATCCCTGCTCTTCTCGCTTGGCCCGTTTCATAGTGTGTGAGTCAACTTGACTGGGAAGGTCCATACTTTCCTCATATTCCCATCATTTGGAAATGTATGCCAAATGATGTAGGCCCGCCCACATTTGGAGCTTAAAGGGGAACATTATCACAATTTCAAAAGGGTTAAAAACAATAAAAATCAGTTCCCAGTGGCTTGTTGTATTTTTTTGAAGTTTTTTTCAAAATTTTACTGGTCCCGGAATATCCCCAAATAAAGCTTTAAAGTGCCTTATTTTCGCTATCTTCGAAACCACTACCCCTTTCCCTGTGACGTCATACAGGGCTGCCAATACAAACAACATATAGATATAGCGACATTAGCTCGGATTCAGACTCGGATTCCAGCGGCTTAAGCGATTCAACAGTTTACGCATGTATTGAAACAAATGGTCGGAGTATGGATGCAGATAGCGAAAACGAAATTGAAGAAGAAATTGAAGCTATTGAGCGAATAGCTATTGACGCTATTTGGCCATAGCGTGGGTGTACCTAATGAAGTGGCCCATAGCATGGCTGCCTTATTAGCATCGCCGGTAAAATGTGCGGACCAAACAATCAGGACTTTCACATGTTGTGACACTGGAGCAACTTAAATCTGTCGATTGGTAAGTGTTTGTTTCGCATTAAATGTGGGTATCTAGTTTCAAATGTACATACAGCTAGCGTAGATAACATGTTAGCATCGATTAGCGTAGCATGTTAGCATCGATTAGCTGGCAGTCATGCCGTGACCATATATGTCTGATTAGCACATACATCAACAACATCAACAAAACTCACCTTTGTGATTTCGTTGACTTAATCGTTGCAAATGCATCTGCAGATTATCTATACATCTCTGTGCCATGTCTGCCTTAGCATCGCCGGTCAAATGTGAAGACAATTTGGTACATTCAATGGGGGTCTGGCGGCAGATTTCTTGCCAGTGGTGCAACTTGAATCCCTCACTGTTAGTGTTGTTACACCCTCCGACAACACACCGACGAGGCATGATGTCTCCAAGGTTCCAAAAAATAGTTGAAAAAACGGAATATAACAGAGCTGAGACCCGGTGTTTGTAATTTGAAAATGAATATGGCGGGTGTGTTACCTCGGTGACGTCACGTTCTGACGTCATCGCTAAAAGACCGATAAACAGAAAGGCGTTTAATTTGCGAAAATTCACCCATTTAGAGTTCGGAAATTGGTTAAAAAAATACATGGTCTTTTTTCTGCAACATCAAGGTATATATTGATGCTTGCATAGGTTTGGTGATAATGTTCCGCTATAAAGTGGGCGTTCCAAAATATACCCAAACATGTTGGAAGACCAGCGTGCAATCACTACTGTCCCTTTTTTTGGTGAAATTTGCATGTGTCACACCTGGGTGAAGTCTTGTCTGGGTTTCGTCTGGTTTCATGTTTTTTCATTTCCTGTTTTATTTTGAAATGCTGACTCTGCCTCTCGTTTCAGATCACTTGCCCTTCCTACTGTTTCACTGGTCTGACGTCCTTCCTGATTGCCTGATTGTGCCCACCTGTGTCACCCTCCCTCATGTGTATAAATGTCTCGCCCTCCTCATGTCCTGTGCCAGAGTGTTTCGTATCTTTTGTGCGTACCTCCAGCGTTCCATGTCCACAGTCATTGCCACGTTTTTGTACCCTTTTGATCCACGGGACTTTATTTGTTTGTAAACCTTTTTGTCAGGTAAGATTAGCTTCTTAGCATTACCTCCGTTGGAGCGCTTTTTGTTGTATTTTGCATTTGGTATTCTTAGCACCTTTTTTCCGTCCGCTGCTGGAGCGTTTTGAGTTTATTGAGATTTTTGTTAGTTTAGAGGTTAGGTAAGCTCTGTTTTGATAGCCTGTTTAGTTTCTCCCCTTTTGGACCCTTTCCCTTATCCAAATAAATATATTTTCTTAAAATCCTGCATCTGTGTTCAGAGTCCTGTTCTGGCCGTGACAGTATGAAGATATACTTTTTTTGCCAATGTTGTCAGCATTAGAGGGGCCCTTTAATTTAATTGTGATCAGCATTCAGCCAATCAGAGAAAACTTGTGTCAATGTGAACACAAAGTGCAGCATTGTTATTAAAACATTCAGCACCAACATAACAACAAAAACCAAGACCGATTCGTCCGACAATAAAAACATTTCTGCACATACCAGAACTGCGCAGCTGTATAATTATCCCTTCAACCAATTGGTTTGTAGCAGTTTGCAGCTCCCATCACAATGCAACCTGCAAGTTATTTGTTTTGAAAAAAGCCTGAGCCAAACAAGCTGAAAGGAGCATAATCACCACCAAGCGTTGCATCGTTATACCTACCGCATTTAAATGACAATGATGACAGCTCTTTTGAATGCGTTCGATACACTTAATGTCGGCTTTTGATTTTGTGTCACAACAAAAGAACTTATTCGGTCATTGCTTTCCTATCACCTAAAGGTTGGAGGATTTGTGACTTTATGGTAAAAGCTTTGACTTGACATATTCAAAGAAGTGGATGGAAAACAGATGTGTCTGCCAGGTTTTATCTGTCAAAACATGGACTTTGGTGCAGTTTCCTGCGTGGATAGTTTTCCCGAGATGCAAAAGGCGTGATGGTGAATACATGTTTTGATTATACTATAAAAGTGCAAACAACAGGCGCGCACAAGGCGGAGAACAAACTTGGCTGAGAAACAATAACTACCACAAATGCAAAACAATGGACATGAAACAAAAGTCTCGCTAAACGTGACGTGAATAAACAAAACTTACTTGGACAGGAAAACAAGCATGGATCTCTGGCATGAAGTAGCATGAACAGAGCATGAAAAGAACAATCAATGATGCCAGAACGACCAACTGAAAAACCAGGCTTAAATAATAATCAATCAATCAATCAATCAATGTTTATTTATATAACCCCAAATCACAAATGTCTCAAAGGACTGCACAAATCATTACGACTACAACATCCTCGGAAGAACCCACAAAAGGGCAAGGAAAACTCACACCCAGTGGGCAGGGAGAATTCACATCCAGTGGGACGCCAGTGACAATGCTGACTATGAGAAACCTTGGAGAGGACCTCAGATGTGGGCAACCCCCCCCCCCCCTCTAGGGGACCGAAAGCAATGGATGTCGAGCGGGTCTAACATGATACTGTATAATAATGACATGAGTAACAGGTGCGTGAGTCCGAACACATGACAGATGAAACTAATGGTTGTCATGGTGACAAAACAATAGTGCACGAAGAGTCCAAAAACCAACAGAACATAACAAAACAAAACATGATCACAAATACATGACGGTATCACTAGCAGATAAATGACAGCAATCAAGAAGATCGACCTCAGCATTTAACACTAATTCTCTTTTTAAAAGAAGATGTATAATATTATTAGTGTGTTTTCATCAACTATATGTCTCACGAGCAGCAGGTGTCATGTCGTCATAGGAGTGGGTAGATATTAGTCTGATGACATCAGTATTTTTCAGTTCTCTTTTCAATGTTTTTTTAAATAAAGAGCTGTGTTTTGTTGTTCATATTGTAATGTTGTTGGTCTTTATACATACAAAATGCATAATTTAGTCTTTAGGGCTAAATAAATGAGCCGAACGTGGCTCGTCTTTATTTTTTTATCAGTTCTTATTAGCAAATGTACGTTAGTGCAGGGATCAGATGTTTTATAGTTGGATGTGACTGCTGTTCTGTTCTTGGCTGAGGTTAAAACAGGATTTTGTGAAGAAGCAGCGGCCTTTTTATACATGCTATTTAGATATTGCATACTGAGGCTCTGACATATTCAGTGGTACCTCAGTTCTTGTTGGGAATCTCCTCCTAAAGGTTTGATACAAATTGAACCAATATAAATCCAATCCACACACCCAAATATACATTTTTTTTGGTTGTTTTACGGGCGGCATAGCTCGGTTGGTAGAGTGGCCGTGCCAGCAACTTGAGGGTTGCAGGTTCGATTCCCGCTTGTGCTATCCTAGTCACTGCCGTTGTGTCCTTGGGCAAGACACTTTACCCACCTGCTCCCAGTGCCACCCACACTGGTTTAAAAAATGTAACTTAGATATTGGGTTTCACTATGTAAAGCGCTTTGAGTCACTTGAGAAAAGCGCTATACAAATATATCCATCAATAAATACCAAGAGTATTATCAATATTGGCTTGACACTGGTCTAATTAGATATTTTTCAGTTGTCCTCCTTTTTTTTTCTTTAAAAGCTGTGTTATGTTGTTCCTATTGTTACATTGTTGATATTTATGTGTTCTTCATAAACTTGGGGAATAAGTCTGTCAGGAAGTGGTGGTGACAAACCCCAACATGCAGAGATGGCAGGCTTGGTGCAGGAAAACATGGTTTTAATGTCCAAAAAATGCCGTTAAAACACAAACCAGGAGGCAGGAAACGGCAAACAGGAACAAGAATCAGGAACCAGGTAAAAGCTCACTGCATACAATAAACAAGGAGAACTGGAGACAGCAAGCAGTCCACAGCATACAGCAAACAATACTCCAGCACTGACTGAAGGGCAAGGCAGGTATAAATAGCAGCAGACTGATTGACACCAGATGTGGCCAGGTGCCAATCAGCCGCAGCTGAGGGGAGACAGTGCTAAGGGAGGAAAACAGGAAACTGAACAAAAATAAGTGAAGTGAAGTTAATTATATTTATATAGCGCTTTTTCTCTAGTGACTCAAAGCGCTTTACAGAGTGAAACCCAATATCTAAGTTACATTTAAACCTGTGTGGATGGCACTGAGAGCAGGTGGGTAAAGTGTCTTGCCCAAGGACACAACGGCAGTGACGAGGATGGCGGAATCAGGGATCGAACCTGCAACCCTCAAATTGTTGGCACCGCCGCTCTACCAACCGAGCGCTGACAGGAATTAAAAAACACAAACAGAGGGAAAACTAAAACATAACCAATGTATACGTGGAGTGTGTATGGTACTATTTGTGTGCACGCGGGATTATGTGTAGAAACTAACCAGATAGTATTGACCAGAGGTTGATGGAAGTGTGTGTTGGTTGTGGAGGCTAACAAGTTCAAAGGGACTGGGCAAAAGAGGTCCGTGATCCAAGCGAGGTCCGTGGGTCCAAAAGTGGGGTAGTCGAGGATTGATGTAGGCAATCAAGGTCCAGGGGGAAATCCAGAGAAGTAAGGCGCACGGCTCACTTCCAAGGTAACGGAGACAACTGCGGAACAGGTAAAACAACAGGGAGAAGTCAGAACAAGGAACGAGGGAACAAGGACAGCAGGCACAGGAGAAGAGCCAGAGACGTGAAGCTTACTGTAAACAGAAGTTTTGTTCCGGCACAGGGTAGTCTCCAGAGTGAGTCTCTTTGCTGCTGTTCCTCATCAAGGAACAGCAGCAATCACATACATACACATAATCACATGCATGTGTATGTGTGTGATTATGTGTGTATATGTATGTATTGTATGAATGTATATATATATATATATATGTATGTTTATATATAAATTGTATATATGTGTTTTGTGTATATATGTGTGTACAGATGTATATATGTAAGTGTGTTTGAATTTAAATGTATTATAAATGGATAATATATAGCATCTATGCAGCAACCACTGAATTGAATTATATTATATATATATTAGTGTAATATATATTGTATATATATATTGTATATGCATAGGGGTGGGACCTAATAAGTTTACTTCTTCCCACTCCCTTTTGAGCCAATCTTGACATCTACAAAAGATTAGTCACATGTAATGTTTTCAATGTAGGTGTAAAAATAATGTATATATATATATATATATATATATATATATATATATATATATATATATATATATATATATATATTTCTTTTGTATTTTATGTCATTCTTTTGTTTTGTTAGCATGGCTCAAAATAAACCATTCATTCATTCATTGAAGGAGCCAGTGCGCTGATTGCAGATTGCCTTCGGCTGTGGAGGCGCGTGGCCGTGGTCTGCGCGGCACGCCCGGGGGTTAGTCTTGCGGTTTGCTCACCGCAAACCCCAATAGGTGCTCCCGCTATGTAATTGCAACATTTTGTTGCAATTGATATTGTTAAATTGTTAAAAAGTAGAAAAATGTATTTTGATATTATTTTTTTCATAAAGCGTATCTGAGTTGTGATGTAAAGTGCTAAACAAAATTTAATAATAATAATAATAATAATAATAATAATAATAATAATAATAATAAAAATAATAATAATACATTAGATTTAAGACATCGAGACAGAGGACTGAGAACCCATCATTCATTCATTCAAACATTAATGGTGGTAAGCTGCATTGTAGCTGCCCTGGGGTAGACTGAAGCATGGCTGCTAATTTTCGACAACCACAAGCATTTAATTACATTCATACACCAGTGTGAACGGCACTGGGAAAAAGAGGGGTGAAGTGTCTAGCCCAAGTACACAACGGCAGTAACTCGGATGGCAGTAGCTGGGATACAACATGGAACCCTAAAGTTGCTGGCATGTCCGCTCTACCATCTGAGCCTGTTGTGTCCTGGGCATGATGTTAAAGTGCATCCAGCAGTGGAGGCTCCTCTATGGGGTTTATGGGGTCAACCCATTTACTACTGTTACCCCAGGTGGCCCTTGGCAAAGGCCTATTACCTAACTGCCCCCTAGCCAGGGATACGGTGAAGACCTCAACGGCAAAGCAGGCAGAAGATGGTAGATTTAAGAACTACCATAACGGCTGCGATGGCGGGAGAAGGCTGCAGCAGAAAAGAGTCCCCAGTCGTCTTGGACTCCATGCAACTGGACCCTGCCCCAATTCTGTCAGGGATCGTGTGGTAACTGTCTGTGTACTAGTATCCCCACGTAAAACAAAGTCACGCACAGGCATCCTCCTTAAAGGGATACACCCCTACCAGGAGGATGGTCATACTTTTTCGAGTGACCGCCGATGATGACCATTCGAGCCACATTATTATTTTTATAATGCTCCACAAATCAAAGGCAAAACCAAAAAAAAGAACTACAGTACAGGCCAAATGTTTGGACACACCTTCTTGTTCAATGTGTTTTCTTTATTTTCATGACTATTTACATTGTAGATTGTCACTGAAGGCATCAAAACTATGATGTTATGTAAAACATGTTTTTTTATTCTAGTTTCTTCAATATAGCCACCCTCTTGCCATTCTCTCGATGAGCTCCAAGAGGTTCAGAAAAAACTGAAATGGTTTTCCAACAGTCTGGAAGGAGTTAGCTCATCGAGAGAATGCCAAGAGTGTGCAAAGCAGTAATCAGAGCAAAGGTTGGCTATATTGAAGAAACTAGACTATAAAACATGTAGTCAGTTATTTCACTTCTTTTGTTATGTACATAACTCCACATGTGTTCATCCGTGATTTTGATGCCTTCAGTGACAATATGCAATGTAAATAGTCATGAAAATAAAGAAAATGCATGTCTTGGTGACCATGTTTAGTTCAGGCCATGTTCTGTTTGGTTTTTGGATTTTGTCAGTTCCTGTTATTTCACTCCCTGTTTAGTTTCCATACAACCCATTAGTTTGTCACCTGTCCTCATGTTACGCACCTGATTCATTCGGACTCACGCACCTGTTGTTAATCACCTCATCACTATTTAAGCCTGAAGACGCCAGGTAGTCAAGCTAGCGATATCACATTCATGCTTTGCACTCTCGACACTCTGAGTACTTTGTCCAGGTCATAGTTCATGCTGCCCGTTTCTTGCCACGTAAGTTTTTTTCTGTTTATTCAAGCCCCAGTTTAGTAAGTTTTTTTTAGTTCATGTTTTCATGTCCATAGTTTACATTATACTAATAGTTTGTTTTCTTAGCCAAGTTTTTTACCTCTGCTGTGAGCACCTTTTGTTTTCACTTTAATTAAAAGGTGTCATTACCTCCACGTCAGGTCCGGTTCAGTCGCTTTGCCCAACGGGAAAACAAACCGCACCTAAGTCCTTGTCATGACAGAAAACGCAGTGAATCAGGAGATGGTGTGTCCAAACTTTTGGCCTGCACTGTATGTAATCTTGAATAGATTTAAAGAGGAACATTATCACCAGACCTATGTAAGCGTCAATATATACCTTGATGTTGCGGAAAAAAGACCATATATTTTTTTGACCAATTTCCGAACTCTAAAGGGGTGAATTGTGGCCAATTAAACGCCTTTCGATTTATCGCTCTTGGTGCGATGACGTCACCTAGGTAGTCGACGCCATTTCCCACCACATTACACGCAGCGAGTCAAATCAGCTCTGTTATTTTCCGTTTTTTCGACTGTTTTCCGGTACCTTGGAGACATCATGCCTCGTCGGTGTGTTGTCGGAGGGTGTAACAACACGATCAGGGACGGATTCAAGTTGATTTACGTTGAATGTGCATCAATTAGCACGGCATGCTAATTGATGCTAACATGCTATTTAGGCTAGCTGTATGTACATATTGCAGCATTATGCCTCATTTGTAGCTATATTTACAACAAGCCTTTTTCTCCACCCACATTTAATGCCAACAAAACACTTACCAATCGACGGATTTAAGTTGCTCCAGTGTCAAAAGATGCGAAAGTCCCTCGTTTGGTTTTTACCGGCGATGCAGCGACATAGATGGCAAGAATGTCTGGATATCCTGCGACACTCAAAGCAGATGCATTCCCAATGATAAAGTCAACGAAATCACAAAGGTGAGTTTTGTTGATGTTGTTGACTTATGTGCTAATCAGACATATTTGATCGTGGCATGACTGCCAGCTAATCGATGCTAACATGCTATTTAGGCTAGCTGTATGTACATTTGAAACTATATGTACATCCAGCGTTTCCTTCCACCCACATTCAATGCGAAACAATCACTTACCAATCGACGGATTTAAGTTGCTCCAGTGTCAATGTGAAAGTCCTGATCGTTTGGTCCGCACATTTTACCGGCGATGCTAAGACAGACATGCATGGCCGAATAGCGTCAATAGCTTTTCGCTCAATAGCTTCAGTTTCTTCTTCAATTTCGTTTTCGCTATCCGCCTCCATACTCCAACCATCTGTTTCAATACATGCGTAATCTGTTGAATCGCTTAAGCCGCTAAAATCCGAGTCTGAATCTGAGCTAATGTCGCTATATCTTGCTGTGGTAACCGCCACGTTGTTTGTATTGGCATTGCTATGTGACGTCACAGGAAAATGGACGGGTGGGTTTACAGACAGCGAAAATCAGGCACTTTAAAGCCTTTTTTTAGGTATATTCTGGGGCGGGTAACATTTTTAAAAAAACTTCAAAAAATAAAATGATTTTTATTGGTTTTAACCCTTCTGAAATTGTGATAATGTTCCCCTTTAAGTGTAATTAATGGCTATCCGTAAGACTCTCGGCCCCATATTTACTGTACTTGGTATCAAAACGATAACGACATTTGCATTATGGACAACCACTATTTCTAATATTACAGGAGTCCTGCTTAAAGTGCCAGGTTGTATCATCCCTCATCTATCATGTGAGATGATACACTTTGTGGGTGTGTCCGTGTGTGTGTGTGTGCTTGTGTAAGCTAAACAAACACTCTCCTGTCTGACATGGGATGATAGATTTATAGGCCTCTCACATATGCTGGCACAATCAAGGGATCGCCCCAACTCACATCCTCTCCTCTAATGAAAAAAAGTCTGTGAGAACAGAGAAAGCCAGGGAGGGAGCAGACAAAGGACAATGAATGAATTGGACTTGACTGATGAGACAGGAAAAAAAAAGAAGGAGAAGAAAGAGAGAAGCAGGGCTGGAGAATTGAAAGAAACAGTGAAAATGAGTCCAGAAGCAATTGATGGCCAAAAGTTTTTTTTCCATGGAACCTGGTTGAGGTGAAGCTGAGACACCAGAGGGGAAAACGGAGGAAGAAATAGATGAAAAAGTGCTTGATGAAGTGAACATGAAAGGATGTGCCTGATTTAATCTTTGTGAAGCTGTAATTTTTATATCAAATACCACTCTGTTCTGCAAGTCTGTGACTATTTCCTTCCTAGTCTCTTTTTATTAGGCACAAAGTGGATATGGTGACAAAAACAAAGACTGAAAAGACGTACTTTTTTTAGGATTGTGGATTAGGAAAACAAAAATACTGTTTATTATAAGTAAAAAAGTACTAAAATGAAAGAAATAAATCAAATAAATAATAAAATCATTGAGTGGATTAAATACTCTGAATGTGTTAATAAAACTATAAATAATGCATTACTATTCCCATAACACTAACTTTTAGTTCATTCAGTTCTCATTGATTTAAAACACTGTGCCGATAAATTCCTTGTTAAAATAGCCGCAATAAAAATCCTTTAAATGATAAAACATATTACTTTAATTTTGTTGGATAACGACACCTAAGTAAAAGTTGAAAAACACGAAAGGGAACATTATTGTTCTACACTGGAAGCCACCACCCTGACCTCGATAAGGACAAGTTCTAGAAAATGTATGTCACACCGCGGTGAGGGAAGTCTTGTTTGTTTTTCTGTCTTGTGATCTATGTGTTTTAATTTGAAAAGCTACCCTCTTGTTTCAGATCACGGGTCATTCCTCTTGTGTCACCAGTCTGACGTCATCCTTGATTCCTGATTGTTTCCACCTGTTCCCCATCACTCCCACGTCCTATTTAAGCTCACTTCTCCGTCTGTCCTTTGCCAGATCGTCTCGTTTATCGTGCCTTCTAGCGTCCATGTCCATGTCCAAGTCCATGTCCTTGATTCCCTCCTTGCCTTGTTCCTGTTTTTCTGGTTCTCCTTATTTTATGATCATAGCAGTTTTTTTTTGCTGTGATTTTGAGTTTACTTTTTCCTCCTTCGAGCGTCCTTAGTTTTCCTTCTTCGACCTAATTGGTGAGTTTTTTGTTGTTCCAAATTTCGTTTGATTTCCTCAGTGATTGAGTGATTTTTTAATAGATAGTGTTTTTTGTATAGATTATTAGTTTTTTTTTCCTCCTGTTGTAGCGCTTTTGGTTAATTCTTTTTGCTTTTCTATTTTTGCTAGTTTATTCTTAAGAGTAGTATTCATCCTTCTTTTTTAAAGTGATTTTTGAGTTAAGTGTTTATCCTCGGAATTATTTTCCGTACGTTGTATATATTTTTGTGAGATACTTTTTTCACCTGGGGTAAAAAAGTTATTTCAAAATAAAAGCTGTCATTTTTTGGAAACTTCCTCTCTGCATCTGGGTCCCCTCATTATCTCGAAGTCGTAACATTTGATGGATGGAAGAATTTTTACATTGTCACTTTAATGACATGCAACTGGAGATCAAACCCAGGACCTTGGTATTGTGAGGTACACACACTAATCCCTGTTCCACTTTACTGCTCTAAAATACAAATTGTACAATCAAAATAAGCATATAGTATGAAGCAAAAACATAAATGTTGCAAATGACAGATTAGATATGATTAAAAAAATATTAATATACCCATCCATTTTCTACCGCTTATTCCCTTTTGGGGTTGCGGGGGGCGCTGGCTTCGGCACAGCTGTCAGAAAAAATGTCTTACAAACAGCAAGAAACAAAATGCTTGCGCGTTTTCTTCTTAAACTTCTACGTGAAATAATTAGATTTAGAAAATGTTCCATCCATCCATCCATCCATTTTCTACCGCGTATTCCCTTTCGGGGTCGCGGGGGGCGCTGGCGCCTATCTCAGCTACAATCGGGCGGAAGGCAGGGTACACCCTGGACAAGTCGCCACCTCATCGCAGGGCTAACACAGATAGACAGACAACATTCACACTCACATTCACACACTAGGGCAATTTAGTGTTGCCAATCAACCTATCCCCAGGTGCATGTCTTTGGAAGTGGGAGGAAGCCGGAGTACCCGGAGGGAACCCACGCATTCACGGGGAGAACATGCAAACTCCACACAGAAAGATCCCGAGCCTGGATTTGAACCCAGGACTGCAGGAACTTCGTATTGTGAGGCAGACACACTAACCCCTCTGCCACTTCATTATTTTATATATTAATATATAAAATAAAATAAAAAAATGAAATTAGACCTGCCTTCCGCCCGATTGTAGCTGAGATAGGCGCCAGCGCCCCCCGCGACCTCGAAAGGGAATAAGCGGTAGAAAATGGATGGATGGATGGAATTTAGACTATTAATATATTGCGTCATAACTTGTTCTGCAGGTCATGCCTTGTCATGCTTTTTGTTGTTATTTTCTTTGGTTCTGAGTGTGTTTTTGTTTCAACGCTCCTTCCTTTGTTTATGGACTGGTTGCATTGTAGCAACGGTCCTGTTCCCAGGATGCAAAAGAAGAGTATTTTAATTCTATACACAAGGCAGAAACAAAGATGATGTGCTGCTCTGAGGCGCACGGAAAGCACAGGAAAAACGGTCCAGGTTAGAAACTCAACAGACTTATTATTTAACTGAGCAAAACATGAAGGTACCTTTCGCTTAAGGCAAAACAATCGACTTGCGCAGAGTGTAGGCGAGAAGGGTATAAAACGGGGAGTGAATAGCGGGGGCATCGCTAAGAATAAGAGTGGTCAAGGTTTAGATTATTAAGATGAGTCTGAACTGCCTGCTTCGAGCGGGACTGGACACAACCAGAAAGCAGTAAGCAATTATTTCCAAACCCCGTTACCATATGAGTTGGGAAATTGTGTTAGATGTAAATATAAACGGAATACAATGATTTGCAAATCATTTTCAACCCATATTCAGTTGAATATGCTACAAAGACAACATATTTGATGTTCAAACTGATAAACAATTTTTTTGGGGGCAAATAATCATTAATTTGATGCCAGCAACATGTGACAAAGAAGTTGGGAGAGGTGGCAATAAATAGAGATAAAGTTGAGGAATGCTCATCAAACACTTATTTGGAACATCCCACAGGTGTGCAGGCTAATTGGGAACAGGTGGGTGCCATGATTGGGTATAAAAACAGCTTCCCAAAAAATGCTCAGTCTTTCACAAGAAAGGATGGAGCGAGGTACACCCCTTTGTCGACAACTGCGTGAGAAAATAGTCATACAGTTTAAGAACAATGTTTCTCAAAGTGCAATTGCAAGAAATTTATGGATTTCAACATCTACGGTCCATAATATCATCAAAAGTTTCAGAGAATCTGGAGAAATCACTCCACGTAAGCGGCATGGCTGAAAACAAACATTGAATGACCGTGACCTTCGATCCCGCAGACAGCACAGTATCAAAAACCAACATCAATCTCTAAAGGATATCACCACATGGGCTCAGGAACACTTCAGAAAACCACTGTCACAAAATATAGTTAGTTGCTACATCTGTAAGTGCAAGTTAAAGCTCTACTGTGCAAAGCGAAAGCCATTTATCAACAACATCCAGAAACGGTGCCAGCTTCTCTGGGCCCGAAATCATCTAAGATGGACTGATGCAAAGTGAAAAAGTGTTCTGTGGTCTGACTAGTCCACATTTCAAATTGTTTTTGGAAATATTCGACATTGTGTCATCCGAACCAAAAGGGAAGCGAACCATCCAGACTGTTATCGACGCAAAGTTCAAAAGCCAGCATTCGTGATGGTATGGGGGTCCATTAGTGCCCAAGGCATGGGTAATTTACACATATGTGAAGGGACCATTAATGCAGAAAGGTACATACAGGTTTTCGAACAACATATGCTGCCATCTAAGCGCCGTCTTTTTCATGGACGCCCCTGCTTATTTCAGCAAGACAATGCCACGCCACATTCAGCATGTGTTACAACAGCATGGCTTCGTGAAAAAAGAGTGTGGGTACTTTCCTGGTCCGCCTACATTCCAGACCTGTCTCCCATCGAAAATGTGTGGCGCATTATGAAGCGTTAAATACGACAGCGGAGACCCCGGACTGTTGAACGACTGAAACTCTTTATAAAACAAAAATGGGAAAGAATTCTACTTTCAAAGCTTCAACAATTAATTTCCTCAGTTCCCAGATGTTTATTGAGTGTTGTTAAAAGAAAAGGTGATGTAACACAGTGGTGAACATGCCCTTTCCCAACTACTTTGGCACGTGTTGCAGCCATGAAATTCTAAGTTAATTATTATTTACAAAAAAAAATTAAGTTTATGAGTTTGAACATCAAATATCATGTCTTTGTAGCATATTCAACTGAATATGGGTTGACAAAAATTTGGAAATCATTGTATTCCGTTTAGATTTACATCTAACACAATTTCCCAACTCATATGGAAACAGGGTTTGAATATAAATCAGTAATTGACCAGTGTTGCTAAAAACCTTTTTTTTTTAACTAAGTTGTGGGTAGGATATTTAATGGACTAGAAGAGATATTTCTTGTACGCCCAAGTTGTGCTAAGTTTTGTAAGGAAAAAGGTTAGAATTGCTCAAATAATGGCTTTTGTTGGGGATGAGTTGGAAGGGAAAATATGGATGATTATAAAATATTGGCTTCGACACTGGTGACTTTGGTTAGCACAAACATCAAACAATTACTGCAGTCCTTATCGGAAGACGCTGGTGGCACCACAGGTTGTGCGCATGTAATATAGTTTATAGTGTCAAAAATTACCCTTGGATTTATTTCATTGGAGGTGATAAGATTTTCAAAATAAAATGTTTTGGTAACCTTAACCACGGAATTAAATTTAACTTTCAGTTCCCTTACGATGGACCATACATTTTGAGTGCTCAATTCTGTGATATTTGCGAAATAGGCAATTAATATTTTTGTTTAACCAGAGAGTGTGGTTCACAGCGGAAATTTTAAGAGGCTTTAAATGAAAGATGACCCAGAGGCAGACCCACCAACCCCACCGGCATCCAGCGGCAGATCGAATTGGTGACCTCAACAGTCCTCAATATTCAGGGATTTCTATGAATGTTCTCATTCATCCAGGTCATTGTAATCTCGGGCATTCAATCGATCACAACTGGACTGTTTGGTTTGTCTTAGAACATAGTTTGCCTCCCATCCGAGTAAACTTCATCAGTTTATGCTCATAGACTTAGATTGGTCGGATCCAGTCCTAGACTTAGATGGGTCAAATCTAGTCTAGCAGCTAGTTCCAATATCAATCAATCAATCAATGTTTATTTATATAGCCCTAAATCACTAGTGTCTCAGAGGGCTGCACAAATCACAACACAAACCACTACGGCATCCTCTGTAGGCCCACATAAGGGCAAGGAAAACTCACACCCAGTGGGACGTATGTGACAATGATGACCCAGTGGGACGTTGGTGACAATGATGACTATGAGAACCTTGGAGAGGACCACATAGTGGGTAACCCCCCCCCCCCCCCCCCCCCACCCCCCCCCAGGGAACCGAAAGCAATGGATGTCGAGCGGGTCCAACCTGATACCGTGAAAGTTCATACCTCAGTGAACTTCATCAGTTCATGCTCAGAGACTTAGATTGGTCAGATCTAGTCTTAGACTAAGATTGGTCAGATCTGGTTTAGCGGCTGGTGCCAAAAACCCAAATAATTGTACTCCAAAACCAGGAGGGTGTGCCTGGACAAAGGTTGGTTTCGCCCTATTGTAGTGACAACAACAACTATTTTGATGCAAACGAGTAATCCTACTGTCAAAGCCAATGACACTTGTTGAGGTATAATTTCCCCTCGGTAGCATTGAGTTTGTGGCAGAATGATTGCATTTGATCAACTACTACCAGTCCAAAATAGTTGGAATCCCCCACGTTAGCGTTCCATTCAGTTATAAACAAATTCTGGTCACCTTCTGTAAATGCAGAGCCTTATAGGAATGGTTGAAAGGACAGTGTTGTATGCGGGAGATAGGTGATGTCACAGAACCAACTCCTCTGTTCAGGGATAGTTTTTCAACCCTGATATAGATGGCTTCCCTCACTTCGACATCCATTGCTTACGTCCTGTCCAAGGTTCTCATAGTCATCATTGTCACCAACGTCCCTTTGGGTCATCATTGTTACCGACGTCCCCCTGGGCGTGAGTTTTCCTTGCCCTTATGTGGGCCTACCGAGGATGTTGTAGTGGTTTGTGTTGTGGTTTGTGCAGCCCTTTGAGACACTGGTGATTTAGGGCTATATAAGTAAACATTGATTGATTGATTGATTGACTTCTCTTTTCTACAATCGATCCTCCCTGTCCAGAATCTGTACATTTATGTCCTCAAAGGAGTGCTGTTTCTTCCTGAGGTGTAGGTAGACAGCTGAGTCTTGGCCCGGAGAGTTTGCCCGTTGATGTTGTGTCATGCGCCGGCCTAGTGGTTGTTTTGTTTCCCCCATATATGAATCAGTGCATTCATCATTACACTAGATAGCATGAACCAAATTGTTTTTGTGGGTGTGTGATGTCAGATCTTTAGGATGCACTAATCTCTGTCTCAGGGTGTTGTTTGGTTTGAAGTCTACTGGGATGTTGTGTTGGTTAAAAAGTCTCCTAAGTTTCTCAGATAAACATGATACATATGGAATTAAATTACTTTTGCGTCCGTCACCTTTTTACTCCTCATCCACTCTTTTCTTGTTATTTCTGGGACTGAATGCACTTTTCACAAATGACCAGCTGGGGTTACCACAGGTTTTGAGGGTTGCCCTCAAATGCCTATGTTCGGAGTATCGTACCTGTTTTCCAGTTAAGCTCTCAAATTTGACAAAGCAGCGGGCTGTAACGCTTCTGCCAAATTCCAATGTGTTTTAGTTTGGGAGGAAAGTTGTTGACTCTCAGCCTTGAATTGAGCCTTGAAATATATTATTTGCACTCCTGTTCACCTATGTTTCGCTGCCATTCAGGCAGCCGCGATGGGTTCTTAGAAGGAGGCTTTAAAACGGGATTCGGGCAAGCCAGCCTGGATTTTGGTTTGGCGGCTGCCTAATCATTTTGGCGTATAAGAGCCGGGACTTTTGCCTCAGCCTGGGCCTGGCCAGGGAAATCGTATCCTATGTAGTAATGGAGGCGCTAGCAGGCTCTGGGACAGTGGAGTCCAGATCAGTAGGACCAGCACCAATGACAACCAAGGAGTTGATGAAATATTCTTAATTTCATTAATGATAAAGAATATATTTGTTTCTCATGAAATTACTTTTCCTTGGCTGACAGTTGTTGTTGACATCTGTGCGTCACCGTAACTTGCTCTGGTGTCATGTTCGTGGTGTCAGTCATGTCCTTCTGTGGCCCAAAGTTGGTTTGCGGCTCTGTTTTATTGTGGTGTGTCGTTTGTCTATGTTGTGGCTTTTGCAAATGTACTGAGCTGAAAGTTTTGTGTTGTAAATAATGATATTGTCTTGTAGCATTTGCATTTGTTATGACCTTTTCTTGTCTACCATAGGTATCCACCATTTTTGTTTTGATGACGCCGCAGACAGGCAGACAGACTTGAGTAATGATTAACGTCCTTATCATTGAACGTGCTAAACTTAAAAAAAAGTCTGCCATTCTTAAATCCATTGTTTTCCTTTGTTTGAACAATCTTTGATCGATCTTGGTTCTGCGCCTAGGTGGAGATCACGCCGGGGTACGGTCGGGTGGTTTCTGTCTCTGTTGGGGACGAGCAGGCTGGCAAAAAACAAAGTTTGTCGATCAATTGACTATGGCCAAACTCTAACGATCAAATTCGACTATGAAAATTTTTAGTCAAAGACAGCCCTGAAACCTTAACATTTATCTAAAATTTCTCAAGCTAGAAATCTGTGCTCGTTACATATTTCTATCTTCAAAACACGGCCTATTAGGTTCCATGGTATGTCGCTAATCATATTATCTTGTTCAGATCAAGAGTTAGAGTGAAAAAAATCTCTGATAAGACAAAACTGAAAATATGCAGACACAAAATAAATAAAACATACCGTATTTTTCGGATTATAAGTCAGTTTTTTTCATAGTTTGGCCGGGGTGCAACATATACTCCGGAGCAATTTAAGTGTGAAATTATTAACACATCACCGTAAAATATTAAATAATATTATTTATCTCATTCGCGGATGAGACGAAGAAAATGTCAGCAATCGTCACACACACGTCAACCAATAAGAATTCGGCTGTGGAGACTCATGGCAGAAGTGCATTGTAGGTCATGGGATGCTAACTGCTATATGCTACTGCCGTAGCTATTAAAATGGATCATTTCAACATTGGCGGTAACTTATAAAAACTGAGAAAGGCTGAACTAAAATGGCACCGAAAAAGAAATCATGTACTTCAGATTACAAGCTGGACGTAGTGAAATATGCAGCAGAAAACGACAAGAGGAAGCGCCGCATACCTTTGAGGTTGGCAGAGTTGTTTAGAAGCGACATCGAGGAAGAAGATTTCATGGGATTTATCGATTAGGAGTGACAGATTGTTTGGTAAACGTATAGCATGTTCTATATGTTATAGTTATTTGAATGACTCTTACCATAATATTGTCAGGCTTTCCCCTGACAGTTTGTCTATGTTTTAGTTTTTTCCTCTGCATTTGTCTGTTTCCTCTGTGTTTAGTATTTTCCTGTCCTTAGTTCCTGTCTAGTGCTCTTATTTTGTCAGCTTCCTGTCTTTTTCCTGAGCGCTGTGTTCCTCCTCAGCTGCGGCTGATTGGCACCTGTTGCCAATCAGCCCGCTCCTATTTGTACCTGCTTTCTGTTGTGTCAGTTGCTGGATCATTGTATTGTCATTTGTATTGTCGTTGCCACATGTCACTCTTGTCGTGTCGTTTTGTTACAGCTACTACCTGTCGTGCTACATTTTGTCCTGGTCGTCGTAGTGGTAAGCTGTTTCTCTTAGCATTAGCCATTTCCAGTTTTTCCTGTTTGCTACCCGCTAGCTTCCACGCTAGGTCATTTTTGGTTTCTTGCTAGCTTCTATGCTAAAGACCCTTAGTTTGTTATTCCGCCCATGTGCGTGTTTTTTGTTTGTACCCTTTGTTTGTTCTAGTTCTAGTATTTTAAATTAAAATCATGTCTTCATATCTAATGCCTGCCTCCATCTCTGCATCTTGGGGTTCGACAACAAATAACTCTGACAAATATGTTACGTTAACATACCAGGCACCTTCTCAGTTGGTTATTTATGCGTCATATAACGTACACTTATTCAGCTTGTTGTTCACTATTCTTTATTTATTTCAAATGGCCTTTCAAATGTCTATTCTTGGTGTTGGACTTTATCAAATAAATTTCCCCCCAAAATGCGACTTATACTCCAGCGCGACGTATATATGATTTTTTTCCTTCTTTATTATGCATTTTCGGCAGTTGCGACGTATATTCCGGAGCGACTTATAATCCGAAAAATACGGTACATGAATCAGATAGTTGTTTTGTGGCACACGTTTTAAAAATTGTACAACAAAGCCCAATCAGGCGGGATATAATAAAATATTTGTTTAGATAAAGCAATCAGGTGCAGAGTTTTGAAGGGTGAACCCAAAGTGATTAGCATGGTAAAAAACATGGTAAAACAACAAACATAAAACCTTTCTTCCATATGTGGTTAAAATTCATTTATCCGGTTTCCTGTTTGTGACTGGTGCTACTTTGGATACAAAAGGGCCATGTGCTCTTTCAGATAAGCGCAAAGTTCTTCTCTCAGGAATAAGACATCCCAAATCGCTCATCTGTCTTTCACACAGACACACGCACACGTGGCTCAACTCAAACATTCCTGCTCTCTTAGCAGCCAAATAAATGTGTTCCAACCACAGCTATGGCAGAGATAAACTGTGCACCTCCTCAAGAGAGACACGGCTCTATAAAAATGGATGGAGTGTCTGATGAAACTTGTGTTAGCACCGCTCGGTAAGAGGCAACAATAGTCGAATAAGGACAGACAAAATAAAACACAAAAAAATGCATTACCATTTCTCAGTTTAACTAGAAAGTCTGTACCATTTTTTAACCATGTGTTGCGTTGGGCCATTTTTATAGTGTAATTGTGCTACCACAGATTGCATCAATCTAAATATTGATTGTATTGATACTAAAGTGGGTTTTGGTGTCTTGTTGGCACTCAAGTCAGGCACACTTTGTCCCTCCTCTCCCCGCTCTAACGACCACTTCTGTTATTTTTCACAAAAATCTGTGTCCCGACAGTTATTTCATCCATCCGTCCATCCATTTCTACCGCTTGTCCCTTTTGGGATGGTGGGGGGTCGCTGGAGCCTATCTCAGCTGCATTCGGGCGGAAGGCGGGGTAAACCCTGGACAAGTCGCCTTCTCATCGCAGGGCCAAACAGTAATCCAGGTTCGTAAATTCGGGCTCCACATAGCAATTTGAGGTCGTAAATCGAGGTTTCGCAGGACAAAATAGGTTTGTGTGTCGAGGTTTCTCTTTGCTGATGCACTAAGTACTGGACTATCCTACGAAGGGATACTATGTTTATGATTTGGACTTAATTTGTTCTTGGGCATGGTTCGCAGACCAAAAAGTTCTTATAGTGGAGTGGAGTTCCCCATAAGAGTCAATGGAAACATGAATATTGGGTTCTCTTCAAAGAACACAGTCAGTGCACTGAAATCATAAACATGGTATCCCTTTGTAGTACATAGTCAAGTACTTAGTGTATTAGTATAGCGGAACCTCGATTTACGAACTTAATATGCTCTTGGTCATGGTTCGCAGACCAAAAAGTTTTTATAGCGGAGCAGTGTTCCCCATAAGAGTCAATGTAAACATGAATATTGGTTCTCGTCAAAGAACACAGTGAGTGCACTGAAATCGATCCATCCATCCAATTACTACCGCTTATTCCCTTTGGGGTCGCTGGATACTATCTCAGCTGCATTTGGGCGGAAGGCGGGGTAAACCCTGGACAAGTCGCCACCTCATCGCAGGGCCAAACAGTAATCCAGGTTCGTAAATTGGGGGTCCACATAGCAATTTGAGGTCGTAAATCGAGGTTTCGCAGGACAAAATAGGTTTGTGTGTCGAGGTTTCTTTTTGCTGATGCACTAAGTACTGGACTATGTCCTACGAAGGGATACTATGTTTATGGTTTGGACTTAATTTGTTCTTGGGCATGGTTCGCAGACCAAAAAGTTCTTATAGTGGAGTGGAGTTCCCCATAAGAGTCAATGGAAACATGAATATTGGGTTCTCTTCAAAGAACACAGTGAGTGCACTAAAATCATAAACATATTATCCCTTTGTAGTACATAGTCAAGTACTTAGTGCATCAGCAAAGAGAAACCTCGACACACTACCTCGATTTACAAACTCAATTTGCTGTTGGTCATGGTCCGCAGACCAAAAAGTTCTTATAGCGGAGCAGTGTTCCCCATAAGAGTCAATGTAAACATGAATATTGGTTCTCGTCAAAGAACACAGTGAGTGCACTGAAATCCTAAACAGTTATTTTAGTCATTCTGTTTACATTTATAGATTTTGAATTTTGTTACATTGTTGCTTTTCTGTCATTTTGCAGCAGTGACTATTTTCACAAATAATTGTGTGTGGTAAGATGGAAAAAGGGGAATATTACATTCCTTTATATTGTTTCAGTTAACCATTTTTATTCCATAATATGATTCCTGTGGTTCAAAAAAATAATAATCAAAGGAAAATAAAGGAAAATAATAAAAATAAGGATAGGAGGATAGTATAAACTTTTATTTGTCTCAAAATGAGGTATTTCTGTGGTTGCAGTGCACACTTAAATAAAGTTAAAAAAAAGTAAATTGTAATAAAAACAATTAAAAAATAAAAAGACTAATAATAATAACGCCACTAGTACCACCTATGCACATACATATAGCTTTCACACTGAATGATTGCACAATGTAAGACAATATTCAATGATCATGACGTTTTAAGTAAAACATTTCGGTACAAGTTTTAGTAATACTGGTCCTTTATATACTTGGTACAGTTTGTATTTTGATACTTTTTAAAATAAATGGTACCACACATATGTCATTATTGGCTTTATTTTAATAGAACATCTTAAGATACATTAAAAATCTGTTTTTTATTTTTTTAACAAAGAATAATTTAACATGAAATAACATGGACAACTTGTCTTTTAATAGTAAATATAACAGTGTTGCCAGCTACTCAGTAAGGAAATTAGCTACAGTATTAACTGTCTTAAAAGTCGCTAAGTTTGCCTATTTTTTTTGCTATTGAGGGATAATAGTTTTTAAAAAAACTTTTTTTTTAGTTACCGTATTTTCTGGACTATAGGGCGCACCAGGTTATAAGGTTCACTGCCGATGAATTGTCTATTTTAAATCTTTTTTCATTTATTAGGCGCACCGGCATAGGACGCATTAAAAGAGTCATATAATGTATTTATTTTTCTCAATGGAAAACACTTCCTTGTAGTCTACATAACATGTAATGGTGGTTCTTTGGTCAAAATGTTGCATAGATTGTTTAACAGATCATCTTCAAGCCGCTTTCTGACAGTTGCTTCCAGAGGCGCCGTTTTGTGGGCGGTCTTATTTACGTGGCTCACCTTCGGCAGCGTCTTCTTCCTGTCATCTTTGTTGTAGCGGTGTAGCGTGCAAGGATGGGAGTGGAAGAAATGTCAAAACATGGCGCTAACTGTTTTAATGACATTTGGACTTTACTTAAATCAATAACGGAGCAGCATCTCTTCATCCAGAAACAACAACACCGGAAATGTGTCCCGTTAAAAACCGTCCCACCAGAACTCTAATAACTAAAGTTCTTTGGGTGAATAATGTAAACTCACTAGACCGGTATGTTTTAGCGCTTTCATGACGTGTTTACTGACAGATTTAAGTAGGAACTTTACACAAATTTATATAAGAAATGGCAACAGTGGAGGATGAATGTCCCATAACAAGAAGATAGAGAAAAAGAAGAAGCTTATCGACTACGGACGCAAACGCGGACACTTGCCATAATTCAGGATTTACGCAGATCTCAAATACAGATCAGCAGGTACCAGAAGGTAAGAAAAGTGTCACGGCCCGGGCGCACACCAGAGCGCATTCATCTGTGAGCTGTGCTGGGCGCACCTCCAACAGCGCACCATTCCGACTGCAGCAAGTGGCTGCATTCAATCATCTGCAATTAAAGCACCTGTCGCTGTTGAGAATACCTCCCTTCTTAAGGCAGCGCAAGCTGCTATCCCGGGCCAGAACGTAGCTACCTGTTCCTCTACAACAACCCAAAGTTCTACAAGCTATATGTATGCTCTCTCTCTGTTTCTTTACCCCGTGTTGATTGGTCTCGGGTTCCCCTTGTCGTCTTCCAGCAGCCTACCTACGTTCCCGCGTTACGAGCTGTGTGTCTCGACTTCCTGTGTTCCGCTCTGGTTCTCTGGCTGCCCCTTTTGTATCTCGACCTCCCAGCTGGACATGGACTTTGACGCCTCTCTATTGCCCCCGACTTCCTGCCTGCTCACGGACCTCCGAGCCAGCCTTGCCCCTCTTTGGACATCCGCCTCTCGCCCAACACTACGGGTAACACTCAGCATTTAATTCCCACACATAGTCGCACACCATACACATATTTGGGTTAGTTCACACTTCATATTATTGTAAATAAATAATTATAGAGTTAACAACGTCCCTGTTGTCTGTGCCGTTTTCTTCCCCTGTACAAACCGTAAGAAAAAGTTGCTTTTGCATAGTATTGCAAAACAAAATGCCAGATAATATGTCTTACCTAATACAAACACCATAATAATATTTGTATGTTTAAAGCGCCGAAAATCCTTCAAGCGGTGAGGCTTCATAGCTTACCGTAGTCGTACTAATACCTTTTGATAGATTTCTGAGCACCGTGTGTAATGTTCTATATTTTAAATGAAACATTTAAAATATTGGTGTTGTTTACTTGAGACATATTGCCATCAAAGTGGCAATATACATTTATCTCTCATGTTTGACTGCCATCTACTGGTCACACTTATCATTACACCATGTACCAAATAAAATAGCTTTGAGATGGCTAGGCTCAACCAAACATATTCCTTAAATTAGGCGCACTGGGTTATAAGGCACACTGTTGAGTTTTGAGAGAGAAAAAAAGATTTTAAGTACGCCTTGTAGTCCGGAAATTACGCTACAACAGCAAATAAACTTCTACTGATTCTTACAATGTTTTTTTCACATTTAAATAAAGTTGTTCTGCATTGTAAATGTTAGAGAATCAAATTCGATCAAAAGAATGGAAGGTTACGATATATCATTTTGGCAGTCAAACTGCACAGGATTGGCTTATTTTAGTATGCTGTAAAGTTGTTTTCTAATTACATAGTCCAATAGAACGCAATGCGTACAGTTTGCTGGGTCCTTCCTGTCTTTCCTCCCTGTAGTAAAGGGTCTACCTCAGGTTCCCATATTAGGTCCGTTGTTGTTTTCCATACATGTAAATAATCTCTGTGATAATGTGTCGGCTGATGTATTCCATTTTTATGCAGATGACGTGGTCATATTTTATTAATGACTTACACTTAGACAAACTTAAATGATCCACAAAGGAAATTGTTCATCCCCTGCTGTAGCGCAAACTTTTAGGCTCCTGGAGTCTGCTTTTAATGTTGTTCAGTCCCAGCTGACTCAGTTTAGACTAGTGAGAAATGCAAAAAAATCTAACATGATGTTATTTTCAAATGGTAAATGACTGCCATTGAACAGTCCAAAAATATCAACTGATCATATGGTTGAATAAAAATGGTCACAACATATTAGTAGAACTTGTGGCAAACTTACATTAAATTGAGTTTCTTATTTAGAAACAAGTCCTGTTTTCCCTACAAGTTAGGAAACGCTTTATTTTGACCACTTTCATGCCTTTGTTAGATTATGGAGACTTGCTTTTAATGAATGGACCGACACTTATTTGAAAAATGTGGATACTGTATATTACTGAGCCTTACATTGTATTACTTGTTGTGGCAACATTGTCCACCATTGCACTTTGTATGCAATGACAAACTGTTCATCCTTGTCAGTCCACAGATTTTCTTGATGGATTGTTTTTATATATAAATCACTTCTTGGTCTTGTTCCGCTTTATTTATGTTCCTAGTATATATATATATATATATATATATATATATATATATATATATATATATATATGTATATATATCCACACACATGCATGTATGCATACATATGAATATATATACACACATACATATAACATTATTGCATATTTTTTATATATATATATATATATATATATATATATGTATATATATCCACACACATACATGTATGCATACATATGAATATATATACACACATACATATAACATTATTGCATATTATAGTCCGAAAAAAAATAAAAAAAATTAAAAGACATGACACATGAGCACATGATGGACATGTTGTGCTCACTCAGTGCCTGTTTATTGCTACTATGGCTCTTGCGTAAAAGCTGTTTTTTAGTCCATGTGTGCCAGCTTTTAGCACCCTAAAACAGGGCTGTCAAACTTCGTTTAGCTAAGGGGCCGCATGGAAGAAAATCCATTCCAAAGTGAGCCGGAATGGTAAAATCATGCCATGATAACTTCAAAATAAAGACAACTACCGGGTTTTTACTTTGTTTTACTTTCGCCAAAAATAGAACAAGCACATTGTGAAAACATACAAATCACAAATAATTCTCTGGAAAAACACTTCAAGTTTGTTGAAAATGCTGAGAAAATTGGTGCAGTTTCAAAAACACAATGAGTTTAGACTTGGTTTCAGTTTATCTACAAAACCAGGATTAAACATTAAATCACAGTCTTTCTGGGATTGAACAAAAAACATAACATGTAAACTCTTCGAGGTATCAAACACCTCCTTTGTCATGTCCACGTATCAATCCAGAGTAAACCCAACAAACCGTGAGAATCGGAGGTAAAACTATTCAAAAGAGTTAAGTTTTCTCACTATATTTTCATACCTTAGTTGGCGCCTGTCGTGGCGGTAATCCTAGAACCCATTGGTAGAACACCTTATTTCACCGGTTTGGTCCATGTTCCACCGCTAATGGCTCTGATATTCCGAAGGGTTTTGGGTGTATATCTATTTATTATTATTATTAAATGGAAAAAGGACGACAACGAGGCATCTTGCAATGGTAAAAGTTGATTTTCAAGACAAAAAAATATTTTCAAGGTAAAAGTGGATTATCCGAGTACACAAGATACTACCGTCTATTCTTAAAACCCACACAAAGACATTATTGGGGAGTAAGGGTGCCAAATAACGATTTGTTTCAAGCGGAAGACACAAACCTCTTGCTGATCCTAACAGAATTGCTATTGTGACATCCGGTGGAGACATTCAGAACAGCAGTTTCTTTCATTAAAAAAAAAAAAAGGCAACTCATTTTAATACTTGGCAAATTCATCAGGCGGGCCGGATAAAACCTATTTGCAGGCCTTATCTGGCCCACGGACCGTATGTTTGACACCCCTGCCCTATAGTGTCTGCCCGAGGGTAGCAGTTCTAAGTGGAATGGGTCTTTTAGGATGCTCTGTGCTTTCCTGAGAAGCCGGAGCTGTACAGGTCAGCTAGGGAGGGGAGGGGGCATCCGATGATCTTCTGGGCGGTCTTTATGACCCTCTGGAGCGCCGTTCTCTCTGCGGCCGAGCGGCTGCGGAACCACACGCAGATGCAGTAGGTCAGGATGCTCTCAATGGAGCATCTGTTGAAATACACCAGCAGTTCCTGAGAGAGGTGGTTGTTCTTGAGTATTCTCAGGAAGTGCAGTCTCTGGTGTGCCTTCTTGATGGTAGCCGTGGTGTTGGTGCTCCAGGATAGGTCGTCGGCCAGGTGAACTCCCAGGAAGCGGAAGTCGGAGACCCTCTCCAAGCAGTCACCGCTGATGATCAGGGGCAGGATGTCCGTTTTAATCCTCCGGAAGTCTATGACCAGCCCCTTGGTCTTGGAGGTGTTCAGGGCCAGGTTGTTGACTGTGCACCAATCCGACATCTTCTCCACCTCATCCCGATATGCACCCTCGTCTCCCTCCGAGATGAGCCTCACTACGGTGGTGTCATCCGCAAATTTGATGATGGAGTTGCTGGATTGGGCAGGTGTGCAGTCGTATGTGTAGATGGAGTAGAGAAGGGGGCTCAGCACGCAGCCTTGTGGAGAGCCGGTGCTGTGGTACAGGCTCGATGACATGTGGCGACCCAACTGCACCCCATGGGGGCGGTTGGATAAGAAGTCCTTAATCCACATGCAGATGGAGTTCGATAGACCCAGGTCTGACAGTTTGGACACCAGTCTATCAGGTATAATGGTGTTAAATGCCGAACTATAATCCACAAAAAGCAGCCGCACGTAGCCCCCTCCCCCGTCTCCAGGTGGCCCAGGGAGGAGTGTAGGGCTGTGGCGATGGCGTCCTCTGTGGACCTGTTGGCTCTGTAGGCAAACTGGTGTGGGTCGAGCTCAGGCGGGAGGACTGAGGTAATATGGGTCCGTACCAGCTTCTCGAAGCACTTCATAGCTATAGGTGTAAGTGCAACTGGACGGTAGTCATTCAGGCAGCTGACAGAGTTCTTCTTCGGCACCGGGATTATTGTGGACGTGTTCAAGCATGATGGGATGAGTTCTAAATCTTTTTTAAAGGCACAAAAAACAGGTCGGGTAATGAGAAACTTACATTTATGAATAGAAAACTTAGCCAAAAGTATAATGAGGTTGCAAAGGTAAAATTCATTTTCAAAAATTGTTTTTTTCAATACAGTGTAAAACCAAATATATATTTTTTTAATATGTATCATTGTTTTTGTTGCTTAAGAGATATTCCTGGCTCTGAATTTGTTCATTGCTATTTTTATGTTTTTGTGCATTACTTGCATTAAACAAACAGGTTACTCATCAGTTACTCAATACTTGAGTAGTTTTTTCAAAACATACTGTTGTGGACGGAGCATGCACAGGAGCCGGCTGGAAGCACACGACAGGTGAGTGGATACCTCAGCTGGAACGAGTTATCTAATCACCTGTCTCTATTTAGCAGCGTTGGTGACCGCAGGGCGGGGCTGAAAAGCCAGAAGAGGCCACACTAAGGGCTGAGGAGGACTGAAAAGGCTTTGGCAACGAACAAGATTGAAAATATTGTGAGTGAGCAAAAAATAAGACTGAAAAGACTTGGTGAACGAACAAAAAGAAGAAATGCTGTGAAAAATAAAAAAAATAAAATAAAACGAGCAAAACGAAGAAATTAAAAAGAATTGTCAACTTGAAGACCTGCCTGTGCTTCTTCGGTCCTGAACAACCCCGCGACACACACCTGCCACACATACTTTTTTACTTTTACTCAAGTAAATATTTGGGTGACTGCTCCTTACTTTTACTTGACTAATACATCTCTAAAGTAACAGTACTCTTACTTAAGTACAATTTCTGGCTTCTCTACCCACCTCTGGCTGTTAGCTAGCTACTTTTTAAAGCACTGCTTGCCGAGTGTTTATATAGCTTCCCTTTTATCGTTAGCTTTAAAGCCAAAATACGTCCATTCTCCCTCTTCTGACTCCACACTCTTTCCGCTTGTAAGTGCTCTGTGTGTGTATTGACTCACACACCACCACAGCTTATACAGTGGGGCAAAAAATTATTTAGTCAGCCACCGATTGTGCAAGTTCTCCCACTTAAAATGATGACAGAGGTCTGTAATTTTCATCATAGGTACACTTCAACTGTGAGAGACAGAATGTGAAGAAAAATCCAGGAATTCACAGTCTATGAATTTGAAAGAATGTATTTGTAATTTATGGTGGGAAATAAGTATTTGGTCAACCATTCAAAGCTCTCACTGATGGAAGGAGGTTTTGCCTCAAAATTTCACGATACATGGCCCCATTCATTCTTTCCTTAACACGGAACAATCGTCCCGTCCCCTTAGCAGAAAAACAGCCCCAAAGCATGATGTTTCCACCTCCATGCTTCACAGTAGGTAAGGTGTTCTTGGGATCCAACTCAGTATTCCTCTTCCTCCAAACACGACGAGTTGAGTTTATCGGTGGCTGACTAAATACTTTTTTGCCACACTGTATTACCAGCAATGTTAAGAACAACTTATAACCGAGTATGAGGGTCCAGCTCAGTGTGTGTAACAACTATAACTACTTAAGTCCTTCCTTGACAAAACATGCCTGAAGGCTCCGGCAGAAACACCACACTGCTTTCCACCTGCAGTGTAAATGTTTCGCAGCATATTGTCTGTATTGTTTTCATTTAAACCTGGGTGTATTGCTCAAGTTGTTCTCGAAGGTTGACCAAGAAGTGTGCAAAAATGTTTGCACCTGCACAGCAGGATCAAACTCCTGCAGTATCGCCTTTCCAACTGGACATGTAATGGCCCTATCATTTCATTGACGTATAGAGAAGTTGATTGTTAATAAGAACAGGCATGGCCTAATGGAGAGCACATCACAGCATGGATATGACCCTTATCAGTCTTACTGTGACACCGGTAGCCCTTATACACTAATATGATATGCAGCACACATCAGTGGATGTGTGCAAGAGTAATTAATAGCCTGTCTGATTTGTGTGTGTGTGACAGTGTATGCCTTCATATGTGGGCGTGCTCAGTCCTGCTCTGGCACTTTTATGGAGGCGATTTTTTTTTTTACGTCAATGAATAACAATAGATTTATAGCTTGGTAACCTCTGCAATTCATCTACTTTATCAAGGAAAGAGAGAGAGATCCAATCCGTCATAAAAACAAACAAACAGTAAGGTAGAGAATGGCGGACAAAATGACAAGTCGGTCAAAAGATTATGAAAAAGTAATGAGGCAGAATATTTGCTGTACCGTTGAGTCTCCTGTCAGCACTTTTGGGTAAGTTTGTTGTAATAAAAAACATTTCTGGGCAGATTGACATACAGTTGTGGTCAAAAGTTTACATACATTTCTAAAAATCATAATGTCATGGCTGTCTTGAGTTCCCAATAATTTCTACAACTCTTATTTGTGATTGGAGCACATACTTGTTGGTAAAAAAAAAACATTCTAGAAGTTTGGTTCTTTTAGGAATTTATTATAGGTCTACTGAAAATGTGACCAAATCTGCTGGGTCAAAAGTATACATACAGCAATGTTACTATTTGGTTACGTGACCCTTGGCAAATTTCACTTTTGGTCATCATCCACAAGCGTCTGGGAAACTTCTAGTTGACATTTTGACCACCCCTCTTAAACAAATTGGTGCAGTTCAGCTAAATTTGTTGGTTTTCTGACATTGACTTGTTTCTTCAGCATTGTCCAGGATTTTGGGAAGGCCATTCTAAAACCTTAATTCTAGCCGGATTCAGCCATTCATTTACCAATTTTGACGTGTGTTTGGGGTCATTGTCTTTTTGGAACACCAAACTGCGCCCAAGATCCATCCGGGCTGATGATTTTAGGTTGCCCTGAAGAATTTGGAGGTATCCTCCTTTTTCATTGTTCCATTTACACTCCGTAAAGCACAAGCTTTATTGGCAGCAAAACAGGCCCAGAGCATAATACTACCACCACCATGCTTGACCGTAGGAATTGTGTTCCTGGGATTGAAAGCCTCACCTTTTCTCCTCGAAACATATTGCTGGGTATTGTGGCCAAACAGCTCCATTTTTGTTTCATCTGACCACTGAACTTTCCTCCAAAAGATCTTATCCGTCACGCCTGTAAGTTATGTTTTGGTTTTGGTCATGCTATGTTTAGTTTTTAGACATTCAGTCACGTTTTGCACTTCCTGGTTTTGTTAGTTTCCATGTCAACTCATTACTTTTCACCTGTCATGTCACGTCCCTGTTCTCAGCCTCACCTGTTTTCACTAATCATCACAGCTATTTAAGTCAGTCTTTTTCTTGTCTTCGTCCTGGGATCTTCTCACTCACACGCACCCTACCCATGCTGTTCCATCCTTCACGCCCTCGTCCATAGTTCCATGCCGTGTAAGTTTTTGTATTTATGCCATGTGCTAGTTTTGTTTATAGTTTATTATGATTCATGCCAATCGAGCAAGTGTTTTTGTTTCATGTTTGTAGTTTTGCATTTATGCTAGTCTTTTGTTTGTTCATAGCCAAGTGTCTGTACCTCCTTGTGAGCGCCCTTAGTTGTTTATTTTTTATTATAGTTTTAAATAAACAACTATGTACTCACGTCCACGCCTCGCTCGTGTTGATCCTCATCTGCATTGAAGAAACAATCCATGTCCAAGCCCAGTTATGACAGAAGATCCCAGCAGAAGTTTCTTCGCAGGAGATCTGCACGAGGAATCTCTCTCCAGCCACGAGAAGCAGGAGATGTTCCTTCGGCTCGTCGCAGACTCCCAGCCATGGGCGTATGAGGAGGATGACGAAAAGGAGTTGGCGGATGAAGACATGCCTCCCGGTACCATGTTCGCGTGGAACCAATTGCTGGTGAAAATGGCGGATGCAAAGGACCGCTTCCGCCCGCACTCGCGGGCCACCCGGATGTCATCCCCAGCACCTGGCTCATCCCGCGGTGACGACACACCACCTGGGACGCGAGCGCCCCGACGGAAAGGCAGGACTTGCCCCTCAACGCTGACTGACAGGCTCGTTCCGTGCGGCTTTTCCTCCCCTCCCAACGCACACAATTTTTTTTTTCCTGCACAATATCAAAAGAAATCCAAAGTTTATGCCATGCCCCCCAGGACTCAAGCCCCCCCAAGCCACAATAATTTTTTTCAAAAAATCAAACCAAGACAAATAAAAAAGTACAAGATGGACAATTTGGAGGGGAGGATTCTTCTCTCCGCCTCACCACCCTCCACCCACCCCAAGAGACTGTTTCATGTCATGATGAAAGTGTCTGGCAGCCACTCCTTGAGAGGGGGGGGCTGAGGCTGGGAGCTTGTGGGTTGGTTCTGCCCGGTGCGGTTCCAAGCCACAGCGACCAGCACGTCACCCACCTCCAGTTTTTCGGCCGATTAAGCCGCAGCTTCCAGCTAGGCCACCAAGGCCACGTCCAGCTCCAAGATCAAGTCCACGTCCAGCTCCAAGATCAAGTCCACGTCCAGCTCCCAGATCAAGTCCACATCAACCTCCAAGTCCAAGCCGCCAAGCGCCCCCAGTGCCAGCTCCACGTAGCCAAGCGCCGCCAGTGCCAGCTCCACGTAGCCAAGCGCCGCCAGTGCCAGCTCCACGTAGCCAAGCGCCGCCAGTTCCAGCTCCACGCAGCCAAGCGCCGCCAGTGCCAGCTCCACGTAGCCAAGCGCCACCAGTGCCAGCTCCACGTAGCCAAGCGCCGCCAGTGCCAGCTCCACGTAGCCAAGCGCCGCCAGTGTCAGCTCCACGTAGCCAAGCGCCGCCAGTGTCAGCTCCACGTTGACCGCCAAGCCCAAGTCCACGTCGACCGCCAAGCCCAAGTCCACGTCGACCGCCAAGCCCAAGTCCACGTCGACCGCCAAGCTCAAGTCCACGCCGACCGCCAAGCTCAAGTCCACGCCGACCGCCAAGCTCAAGTCCACGCCGACCGCCAAGCTCAAGTCCACGCCGACCGCCAAGCTCAAGTCCACGCCGACCGCCAAGCTCAAGTCCACGCCGACCGCCAAGCTCAAGTCCACGCCGACCGCCAAGCCCAAGTCCACGCCGACCGCCAACACCTGCCACGATAACGACGCGCCCGCCTCCTTGTTGGCCACGGATGTGGCTGTTACGTGGGTGTCCACCACGCCAAAGATGCCGACCTCATCGGCCACAATTATGGCCACTACGTGGTCGTCCGCCACGCCCTCCTCGTCGGCCACGGTTGTGGTTTTTACGTGGTCGTCCGCCACGCCAAGAGGGTCGGCCACGGATATGGCCCTTCCCGGGTCGCCCACCTCGGTCCTCCACGCGTCGCCGCCACCTGACTCTTCCCCGATGGATACGGGGGCACATGGTTTGGCGATCCACCGCCATGTTCCCCTCCCGCCCTCCCATGACTTTTAATCATAGTTTTGTTTTGGGGTTTTTGGACATCTAGAAGCTGTCTTTAACGGGGGGCTCTGTCACAACTGTAAGTTATGTTTTGGTTTTGGTCATGCTATGTTTAGTTTTTGGACATTCAGTCACGTTTTGCACTTCCTGGTTTTGTTTGTTTCCATGTCAACTCATTACTTTTCACCTGCCATGTCACGTCCCTGTTCTCAGCCTCACCTGTTTTCACTAATCATCACAGCTATTTAAGTCAGTCTTTTTCTTGTCTTCGTCCTGAGATCTTCTCAATCACACGCACCCTACCCATGCTGTTCCATCCTTCACGCCCTCGTCCATAGTTCCATGCCGTGTAAGTTTTTGTATTTATGCCATGTGCTAGTTTTGTTTATAGTTTATTATGATTCATGCCAATCGAGCAAGTGTTTTTGTTTCATGTTTGTAGTTTTGCATTTATGCTAGTCTTTTGTTTGTTCATAGCCAAGTGTCTGTACTTCCTTGTGAGCGCCCTTAGTTGTTTATTTTTTATTATAGTTTTGAACAAACAACTATGTACTCACGTCCACGCCTCGCTCGTGTTGATCCTCATCTGCATCGAAGAAACAATCCATGTCCAAGCCCAGTTATGATATTATCTATGTCCATGTGATGTGTGTGATGTGTTTGTATTTTATTATTTTTGATTTTTTAACATGTTTGAGATAGTTTTGGCAGTCACACATCCCTGCAATCTTTGTATTCAACTGATAGAACTCAACATGTTTCACTCTATAATACGGATGGGTAGCTTTCATATTTGATTCGATACAGTACTAAATTCTAGTACCTGGGAATGCAAAGGTACTCATTTTTGGTACTTTTGTAAGTGTTAAAATGTGCTAATAAATGTTAATTATTTTCAAAACAAATCTAATTTTGATTGAGCATTCAACACTCTGCTTTGCTTTGCTGAGTGATCTTGTTTTCTAACACATCTGTGTCTCATATCCAAGTACTGTATAGTAGTATATAGTAGACTCATTTTAGCTCAGGAGCCACATGGAGGAGAATCTATTCCCAAGTGGGCCTGACTGGTAAAATCATGGCATAACAATTTCAAAACAAAGACAACCTCAGATTGTCTTTGTTTTACTTTCACCAAAAACGAAACAACCACATTCTGAAAATGTACACATCACAAATAATCCTCTTGACAAAACGCTTAGTTAACAATTTTGGGGAAAAATTGATGCAGTTTCAAACACAAAACAAAAGGCATATTTAGAATATTTCTCAGTGTATTTAAAAAGCCAATAAACTTTAAAGGGGAACATTATCACAATTTCTGAAGGGTTAAAACCCAATAAAAATCAGTTCTCAGTGGTATTTTTTATTTTTCAAAATTTTTCTCAAAATTTTACCCATCACACAATATCCCGAAAAACGGCTTCAAAGTGCCTGATTTAACCGTCGTTATATCCACCCGTTCATTACCCTGTGATGTCACAGCGTGACCACACAGAAACAAACATGGCGGATAGTACAGTAAGGTATAGCGATATTAGCTCGGATTCAGACTCGGATTTCAGCGTCGTAAGCGATTCAACAGATTACGCATGTATTGAAACGGATGGTTGGAGTGTGGAGGCAGGTACCGAAAACGAAATTAAAGAAGAAACAGAAGCTTTTGAGCCATATCACGACAGACAGCGGCATGGGAGGAAACGAGGACGAATTTGGCGATCGCCTTCTAACCAACGATTGGTATGTGTTTGTTTGGCATTAAATGTGGGTGGAGGGAAAGGCTGGATGCAAATATAGCTACAAATGAGGCATAATGATGCAATATGTACATACAGCTGGCCTAAATAGCATGTTAGCATCGATTAGCTTGCAGTCATGCCGTGACCAAATATGTCTTATTAGCACACTCCACATAAGTCAATAACATCAACAAAACTCACCTTTGTGATTTTGTTGACTTTATTGTTGGAAATGCATCTGCTGTGAGTGTCGCAGGATATCCACACATTCTTGCCATCTCTGCCATCTCTGTCGTAGCATAGCTGTTGTCGGTACAGTGTGCAGAACAAACGAGGGACTTTCGCATCTTTTGACCACTGTTGTACCTTGAATCCGTCTATGTTCCTGTTGTTACACCCTCCGACAACACACGGACGAGGCATGATGTCTCCAAGGTAACGGAAAACAGTCAAAAAAAGGGAAAATAACACAGCTGATTTGACTTGGTGCGTGTAATGTGTTTGAGAAAATGGCGGGTCTCTTCACGATGAAAGGTCATTGCTCCGACAGACGAACAATTGAAAGGTGTTTAAATCGCCATATTCACCCTTTTAGAGTTCGGAAATCGGTTAAAAAAACATATGGTCTTTTTTCTGCAACACCAAGGTATATATTGACGTTTACATATGTCTGGTGATAATGTTCCCCTTTAAGTCACGGCCAATTAGGGATTGAACAAATACAAAATAGATACCAAATAATGAAAACTTTTCGAGGTATAATTCCTCATTTGTCGTGTGATTTGTCATTAACCCTGTGCTAACTCAACGAACTATACAAACAGAAGTAGAAACTATTCAATAGGGTTGAGTTACACTGTGTATCCACTTTTCTCTTTATTGACAGAGACATTTGGGGCAATGAGGTTGCCAAAGCAAGATGTGTTCCAAGCACAAGACGACAGGTTATACATTTAATATTTGTCGAGGAGAAAAGTGGCATCCACACTTTACTGTGTGCCTCTTGCTTGGCATATTTGCTTAGCCCAGCTATAAACCGTTTGCTTGCTGTTGCGACATCCAGTGGACACGTTTCAAAGAGTAGTCATTAAAAACTGCAGCTCATTTTTACGCTTAGAAAATTCATATCGTGGACCGGATTAAACCTGTTTGCAGCCGTGATTGTTTAACACCCCTGTAGTAGACTTTGCACACAGCTGGAATTCCAAGACAGTCTTTTGCCAAGCCCTACAAAGTGTTAATACAGTGAATTTCGTACCAATTATGCAGAAGTTGTTTGACTGTGTTTTTTTGTAGTTTTCATCCATCCATCCATTCTTTTTCTACCGCTTATTCCCTTTCGGGGTCGCGGGGGGCGCTGGCGCCTATATCAGCTACAATCGGGCGGAAGGCGGGGTACACCCTGGACAAGTCGCCACCTCATCGCAGGGCCAACACAGATAGACAGACAACATTCACACTCACATTCACACACTAGGCGCTAACCAGCACCCGTCAGGAGCAAGGGTGAAGTGTCTTGCGCAGGACACAACAGACGTGACGAAGTTGGTACTAGGTGGAGATTGAACCAGGGACCCCCGGGTTGCGCACAACCACTCTTCCACTGCGCTACGCCAATTCAATTACGTTGCCTTTTTACATGGCATAGTGAATTTTGTGTGTCTGTTTGCCCATACATGTTCTTTGCAATAAATTTGCTTCTCTGTTTTATAGCAATATGTTGAAGGCAGAAGAGATCTCATCATACGTTGCCTAATGGTGTTCCTTCGAGAGTCGGGAGAGGAGCTAATCAAAGACTGCCAGGTACGTTTTGAAAATTTGGGATTTTCTGATGATTATTCTCACCATAGTAAATGTATCTCATCTCCAACCTAATACTATAACCTCTGTCCTTTGTATAATAATGTATTTCCATAAAAGTCACATGTGCCACTATACATGAGGAAAAACATTTGTAATCAGATTAACAAATATTAGGCCATTAACTTAAATTGGCAATTAATTGCTATGTGTCCCAATTTTTCAACTGGTTCTGAATCTGAAATGTTTGAAAAGCAAATGTTTTGAAAGTATGAAAATGGTATTTCAAACAACCTTCTGGATTTTTTTAGACAATCTTGTTGAAAAAAATGATGGTTGCCTCTCTGACTGAAGTGTACACTGACAAATGAAAGTGCAAATCTGGGTTAACCCAGACAAAGATTAAATAAAATAAAATCAATAGTTACCTAAATACTTCCCCAGCACTTAACCAATGCCGTGGCCTCTGTATATGTAGGTTATATGAACTGGCTGTGTATAATATTGACTCCTGAGCACAGAATCACGTGTTATTCACAGGATGTAGGTGCCTCAGTTCATCATGTCCTCAAGATCCTTGTCATCAGTGGAAATGCAGCACAGGAAGGCCACAATCCTGCCCATGTGTGTCAGTCATCGTCGAAGGAAAAGAGGTTCTGGATGACTGCAAAACCGTGGCAAAGGCTTGCCTTCTGCTCATGGGCTTAATCTACGCCATGAACTTGAGTTACCCACTGAAACTGAAATATACATTTGTAGTGTTTCAGAAGCTGTTTCTAGAGCTGGATGTTTTGAAAATGTCGCCCAAGGTACGGTCTTTGCGAAATTAACTTCTACTGTGAGTGCTTCCATAGAGTACATATGCTGTTCTAGCATATAGCTGTTCTTTGGTGTGTGGAAGCAGTACATGACGCTTGTCAATGTAACTTGTTGAAATATTTTGCTGTTGTGCTTAAAAGTTACAATTCAGGACATTTTATCGGGTTTTTTACCTGTAATTGTTCGCATTATTGTGAATGTTCTAAAACAAAAAATCACTGTTTTATAATGTTTTGTCTGGTAATGCTGCTGGAAAATGTAATAAAAGTGCTCTTGTTTGAAAGTGTGTTATCATTTCATATTTGTAGAAGATGTGTTAAGATCATTTGATTTAATTAACAGTAGGCCATGTTAAAAAATACAATACATTCATATTACAATAATGGTGTAGGTGGGAGCCTAAATATTATGTAAATATTACTTAAATATTGCTCCGAATAAAGTAAAGAAAAACTAGTTAAATTATCCTGAAAATCAAGCATTTTTTTAAGGGTTTTGTAAGTAGATACAAAGGCAGTTTTAAGTAAAATTTACTATCAAAGAGTGAGTACATTTTGTCTCTAAGAAAGAAAATCTCTAGTAATGTTTACTTGAGTTTTTTACTAAAAACTATTTATTGCTGGCAAGTAAACTTTACTTGACTATTTCCTGAGTAAAAGTTACAAAGAATTTCTGTGTGGAAATTGTTACCTAGCTTTTTTTAAGTAAATGGCACTCCAGATTTTTTTCAGTGTAATCGGCAGCATGTGTATGGCAAATTCAATGTAAATTAGCATCGAGCAAACACATTTTGAAACGTGGAACCTTACTTTGGAACCTTCTGGCTTTGTTGGAATCGAAAATTGTAACATTACTATAGGCAGTGCTTGGCAGCTTGTTTCCTGACCTGGGGCTTGTGCCAGTGCCAAACGTGTTGTCACATGCAGTAAACCATTTCAAATTATGGCACTGTTTGATTTTATGTGAATCAGTACCTGGTAGTACCCACAGCCTTTGGTCTGTACCTATAAATGTACAGAATATTTTCACAGCCTGTTGCATGAGGCTGTGCCCTGTTTTTAGTTTGTGAGTATTCTCTTGTGTTTGGTGCTTTAGTTCATGTTCGTGCTTTTATTTTGGTCTCTCTGTCAGAGTTATTTGGTGTCGAACCCCAAGATGCAGAGAAGGAGGCAGGCATGGAATGAGAAAACATGATTTAATTAAATACTAACACAAAAACAAAACCAAAAGGGTACAAACACAAAGCGCGCACGAGGCGGATAATCAAACAAAAGGAGCTAGCCTGGGAGCTAGAAAATAACGAACAGGAGCTTAGCGTGGAAGCTAGCGGGTAGCGAAAGGGCAAACAGAAGTCGTACTTGAATAATGAAAAATAAAACGGAAGCAGGGAACAAAAAACAGTAAGCTACCAACATCAACTGAATATAGCTTACCGCTACAAAGACAAGGTACGACACGACAGGAGCGATAACACATTACAAGAGCGACTAGACGTGACATCAACAAGACAATACAATGATCCAGCAACTGACACAAGACAAAGCGGGTACTAATAGGCGCGGGCTGATTGGTAACGGGTGTGGCCAGGTGCCAATCAGCCGCAGCTGAGGAGGAACACAGCACTCAGGGAACAAGACAGGAAGCTGACAAAATAAGAGCACTAGAGAGGAACTAAAGACAGGAAATACTAAACACAGAGGAAACAGACAAATGCAGAGGAAAAAACTAAAACATAGACAAACTGTCAGGGGAAAGCCTGACACTCTCCATGCTGAGGTCAAGTAAACTTGTGGACGTCGTCTGCTCTTTGTTGATGTCCAGCTTTCTGTTTTTGTTCCTTTATATTCTGTCAGGGGTCGGGTTAGTCTATCAGGTGGCGCCTCGTGTGAGACAGCGTCGGTTGATTCTGCATTTCGGAAATCACGTCAACCTTCGTCGTCTCTATGCGCCGCCTGACAGATCTGACAGAATATGGTACCAATCACCACTCCACAATTTCTTAAATGGAAATTTCTGTTTGACATGCACGTTAATTAGCAAACGTTTGGTCTGCATGCCTCGGTCAGACTCATCATAATACGGACAATGTTCAGAGTGAGTGTCCGTTTTTAACATTGTAAGGCATTACCCTTGACATCACACCTCTTTGTTAGGTACGTTCATTAGTGTATGTGAGTACGTTTATCAAAATAGAATTCAACTTGGGCAGCACAGTGGAACAGGGGTTAATGCCTCACAATAAGAAGGTCCTGGGTTTGATCCTCAAGCTCAGGGTTTATCTGTGTGGAGTTTGCATGTTCTCCCCGTGACCGCGTGGGTTCCCTCCGGGTACTCCGGCTTCCTCCCACTTCCAGAGACATGCACCTGCATGGGAAACGGTTGATTGGCAACACTAAATTGGCCCGAGTGTGTGAATGTTGTCTGTCTATCTGAGTTGTTGGCCCTGCGATGCGGTGTCGACTTGTCCAGAGTGTACGTCGTCTTCTGCCCAAATGCAGCTGGGATAGGCTCCAGCAACCCTTACCCCGGAAGGGATAAGCGGGTGGAAAATGGATGTATGGATGGAATTTAACTCCTGCATCTGCTGTGTGTAACATGCAAATGAGCATTGTAAGATGTGTATGTGTTTGCATTAAATTGTCAAAATGATTGCGGCACTTTTTGGAATTTGGACCAAAAAAGAGGTGTGATGTCAAGGGTCATGCCTTACATTATGGGTGTCAAACTCTGGCCCTCGGGCCAAATTTGGCCCGCCGTCTAATTTCATTTGGCCCTTGAGGTAATATCAAATTAAGATTAGAGCTGGCCCGCCGGTCTCTGTGACACCGCATTCACCGCTGATATTATTACTTGTCAACCCTCACAATTTTCCCGGGAGACTCCCGAAGTTCAGTGCCGCTCCCGAAAATGGTTAAACAGCTCGCTCCCAATCAAAAGGGACTGGGTTCAAATCCCAGTCAGATCAATCAGGTAACTAGGAACGCTTCAACTGGTGGAGTTAAGCTTTTATATCATAGTTTACTGAGACAGGTTCTCAATTAAATATATCATTTGGGCCCGAAATCTCCCTTTAAGAAGACCAAGGATGGCTGAGTGGTCAAAACAGCTATCTCCCCATCAAAGAGGACTGGGTTTAAATCCTGGGCAGGTTGATTGGTAACTAGGAAAAATCCAGTGGGAGGAGTTAAAGTTCACCCGGACAACAATATTGGGGCACGTGCCTTGAAGGCACTGCCTTTAGTCCTCTACAGCCTGCCGTCACGTCCGCTTTTCCGCCATACAAACAACGTGCCAGCACAGTGATATAATAGATGCAGCTTTAACACACACACGTGAATGCAAGGCATACTTGCTCAACAGCCATACAGGTCACACTGAGGGTGGCCGTATATACAACTTTAACACTGTAACAAATATGCGCCACACTGAGAACCCACACAAAAACAAGAATGACAAACACATTTCGGGAGAAGATCCGCACCGTAACAGAACATAAACACAACAGAAGAAATACCCAGAAACCCTTGCAGCACTAACTCTTCCGGGACGCTACAATATACACCCCCGCTTCCACCAAACCCTGACCACCCCCAATTTTTATTTAAATTTTATCTGATATACCATTAATATTTTTTAATTATTATTATTATAATTTGAAACTTGATTTTGCTTGTCACTATAAAGTTATATAAGCCTTGCTTGTTCAATATTCAATGCAAAACTTGTTTGGGTCCCTATTAAAAGGTTAATTTGTTCAACCTTGGCCCGCGGCATTGTTCAGTTTTACATTTTTGCCCACTCTGTATTTGAGTTTGACACCCCTGCCATACATTATTATTTATAGCCAGGAGAAAAATATTACTTCATTCAACATTATATTTATTTAGTTTTTGCCAACATGGTCGTGCATACATTTTTTTAGTAATTACAATTTTGTATAGCTTTCAAATTACACTGTAATACTACAGTATAGGAATTATAGTATTAGTGTTATTAATTATTTTTTTTATAATCATACGTAGGGATGAAGCTATCGATTATTTTAGTTGTTTAGTAAACTAGTGATAAGTTTGTTCGATTAATCGAGTAATCTGACAAAACACACTTAATAGCCTTAATGCGTATATCAGGAAAAATATTAGAAATAAACAATGATTTTCCTTCTTCTTGTAACCTTCATTAATTTTTCAAGTAAATGCACATTATTAACATTAAAATCGCAATTTTGGCTTGTGTGCACAAATACACATATTTTCGAAAATAAAATATTGCATTGCATTGCAGCGACTGTGCAGAAACGATTTCTGCATATTGACAGTTCCAGGCATTTCATGTGGTCCAGATTTGATATTTTTTAATTAGATTACATTCATAAATCAATCGAAGCAACATAATATTAAATGATCTTAATAATCGATTCAACCTATTAACAGTTGCAGCCCTACTCATATGTATTAAATATCCAAATGTTTTTTTAAAGAGCTCGCTATCAGAGATCAGACAATGTTGGTGAACAAGCCCACCTGACTTCTTTTTGTCAAGTCGCTCACATTCTGTAAGATTTAGCCGCCATTCCTCCTCTTACCATTGGATCCTCTCAAGGCTGCGTTGGAGCTACTGTTCTCCAACCCACCTAACCAACCACATTCTAAAATATGCAGATAACACCACTGTGTTTGAACTCATTCATGATGAGCACTAGACAACTTACAGTACAAGGCGGAGGCAGAGAAACAACTTTTATTCTTAATGTCCAAAATATTAAATAACTCATCAAGGACAAGCATGGAAAGACCTAGACACTAATCATCATGAATGGAGGAGTGGAGACTGTCTCCACCTACCGTACATGTTTCTGGGCAGACAAGGCTGCAAAAATGGTCTTGCAGCGCCTACAGTTCCTGCATGTCGTTTGGAAGAACGATCTGGACAAGAAGCTGCTGTTGAGTTGAATTATTATACCATGTAGCATTTTCTCATATGATTTTTAGCTAGCATATGTTTGTATTTGGTCACTGAATCCTTAAGAGGATTATTCTACTAACTTCAAAAGTGCACAAGTCGTTCACAATCACTAAAGAGAGTGGGGGGCCTTCGCGCCCAGGATTTGGAGCATGGGTGTCAAACTCTGGCCCGCGGGCCAAATCTGGCCCGCCGTTTAATTTAATTTGGCCCTCGAGGCAATATCAAATTAACATTAGAGCTGGCCCGCCGGTAACACCACATTCACCGCTGATACTCATACTTGCCAACCCTCATGATTTTCCCGGGAGACTTCCAAAGTTTAGTGCCTGAAAATCTTCCTGGGCAACCATTCTCCCGATTTCCACCCGGACAACAATATTGGGAGCGTGCCTTAAAGGCACTGTCCTCTACAACATGCCGTCACATCCTCTTTTCCTCCATATAAACAGCGTGCTGGCCAAGTAACATAATATATGCGGCTTTTACACACATACTTGGTCAACAGCCATACAGGTCACACTGAGGATGGCTGTATAAACATCTTTAACACTGTTATAAATATGCGTCACACTGTGAACCCACACCAAACAAGAATGACAAAACACATTTCGGAAAAAGACCTGCACCGTAACACAACATAAACACAACAGAACAAATACCCAGAACCCCTTGCAGCACTAACTCTTCCGGAATGCTACAATATACACCCCCCTGCTACCACCAAACCCCGCCCACCTAATTTTTATTTTATTTTAGAATTTATTAGCCTGTGGAAAAAGTTAATGTTGATATTTACCTCAGAAGGCTGCAAATAGAAAAGAGGAATTAATTTTTGTAATTACATTTTATTTAATATACCACTGATGTTTTTTCGTTTGTTTTTTGAAAGTTGATTTTGCACTATTACGTTATAAAAGCTCTGCCTTTTCCATGGGAGGAAGCCCGAGTACCCGGAGGGAACCCACACAGTCACGGGGAGAACATGCAGACTCCACACAGAAAGATCCTGAGCCCGGGATTGAACCCAGGATTATTCAAGACCTTTGTATTGTGAGGCAGATGCACTAACCACTGTTTCACCGTGCTGCCCGATTTAAGCCTTGCTTGTACAATAGTCATTGCAAAACTTGTTTGGGTCCCTTTTAAAAGGTTAATTTGTTCAACCTTGGCTTTGTTCAGTTTTAAATTTTGGCCCACTCTGTATTTATAAATAAATAAATGGGTTGTACTTGTATAGCGCTTTTCTACCTTCAAGGTACTCAAAGCGCTTTGACACTACTTCCACATTTACCCATTCACACACACATTCACACACTGATGGAGGGAGCTGCCATGCAAGGCGCTAACCAGCACTCATCAGGAGCAAGGGTGAAGTGTCTTGCTCAGGACACAACGGACGTGACGAGGTTGGTACTAGGTGGGATTTGAACCAGGGGCCCTCGGGTTGCGCACGGCCACTCTCCCACCGCGCCACGCCGTCCCTATTTGAGTTTGACACCCCTGACTTGAAGGAATTTAAAGGATAGCAGCAGCTGGATTTAAAGAAAATAATAAAGACTTAAAAAGCCCCAACAGATAGGGTTAGATGTTTGGGGTTGGAGGTCGTCCGACTCAAACCGATCACACAAAATAGTTTAACTGGCCAAACAACAGGCTGGGCTAGAGTTACAAAGAGTGGGGGTCTTCGTGTAAAAGATATTTAAGCACAGTGTTCCGAGAGAGCATCAGAAGAGTAATATGGCCCATACACGTTCTCCTGGAGCTGCAGCTCCATTCTGAGGCTCGCTGAAACAAATAATAGTTTTGTTTGAAGATTCCTGTGTGTGTGTGTACATACACACACATGTGATGGGCTCATCACCCATCACATGACTAACAAATATTCAACAGTGGAGAGTGTGGTAACATACTGTCTGAGTTGTTTTCATCTGCTTGTATGGAGAGCAGAGGAGAAAGTGGCAATGAAGGCTGCAAAACAAAGGGTGTTACAGGAAAAACATGCCTTGTAATACCCGGAGGAAAAGTTGTGCAGAAGGAGAAAACAATACACACTGGACAAGGCAAACCTCAGTGCAATAAAATCCCGGGGACTAAGGCTTTGTTCACACTGCAGTTCAATATCGATTTTTTTATTTTGCTTTTTTGGCCGTAGTTGACCTGTATCAGATTTTTCAATGTCAGTAGTTATGTGCACATGGGCACAATTAATCAGATTAAAAACCAGAATAAGAATTATGGATATTCTGACCCGATCACAAACGTTCAGATCAAAATTTACTTATGATCGAGACGGGCGGTTTATGCTAATAACCAGTCAGATTGGAGTGCATGAAAACACTTCTTCTGAAATTCGGGTCAAAATTATCCTTGCTAAAGTTAAAAGTTAAATTACCCATGATTGTCACACACACACTAAGTGTGGCAAAATTATTCTCTGCATTTGATCCATCACGCTTGATCACCCCCTGGGAGATGAGGTGAGCAGTGAGCAGCAGCAGTGGCCACGCCCGGGAATAATTTTTGGTGATTTAACCCCCAATTCTAACCCTTGATGCTGAGTGCCAAGCAGGGAGGTAATGGGTCCCATTTTTATAGTCCTTGGAATGTGGCTGAGATGGGAAACCGCGGCCCCAAAGGGGATAAGCAGTAGAAAAATGGATGGATGAATGGGTATGACTTGGACGGGACTGGAACTCACAATCTACCGATTTCAGGGCGGACACTCTAACCACTAGACCACTGAGTAGATGTCTGTGACATCAGCCATGATTTAGTGGTGGAGGGGTGGCTAAATTTAATAATCTCAGAATTAAGCGATCGTCTTGTTGCTGTCTCCCCTCACTCAACACGTACAGAAGTAGCGTTATACTCGGTTGAGTTTGTTGCGCTAAAACCCGAGACTAGCAAATGTATGTGTCATGCCTTGTGATCATGTGTTGTTTAGTTATGTTCTGTTTTGCTTAAGACTCCATTGTTTCCTGTTTTTGCACTTCCTTGTTTGTTTTGTTACCATAACAATTCATTAGTTTTCACCTGTCATGTCTCGCACTTGTTGTCACTGCTATTTAAATGGTCTGTGTCTGTTCTTTGTCCTGGCAACATCACTACCTATCACCATCTACCACCTGCTACGCACTTTCTAATGATCCATGTCCCTTTCACAGTTCCATGTCAAGTAAGTTTTTGTTTATAGTTCATAGTTTCTGCCTTTGTGCATGTTGTGTTTCCTTAGTCAGTTGTTGTACCGTCATTGTGCGCGCCTTTTGTTTGTTCCTGTTTTTAGTTATAGTGTTAAAAGTAAAAGATGTCTTTACCTTCATGCCATCTGCGGTCAAAATTCACTTGCTTCTCTCGAAAACAACCACCTCATAGTCCAAGTATTGACAGTATGTTCAGGAGTGTCATGTGTCGATGTAACAAAAAAAAGGGATCTGTTTTATTCACGGCCTTACAGCTACTTCAAGTGCATGTTGCTAGCCTCAAACACGTACACAGAATGTCGTAACATAAAAATGCACGGAAACCCGTACTTATCACAACATGGAAAGTACAAAACAGCTCCATTTCCAAAGAGAGGTAAAACAAACATAGCAAAGGGAAAGGAAAAATTGATAAATACATAACGTGACAATGTCTGACAAGCAGAATTGCAGATAATTATGTTTGTGCACAGTGGAAATTATTTTACCACGTTTCTTTACAGTATGTGTTACGCATGTTAAAATAAAGTATTGTGATTTAAAGTGAGTGTGATGCATGGATACGCACATCCTTATCGCAACTTTTTATTTTTTCAAGGTCCATGTACACAGCAACGTTCTAATCCAAATTATGATCAGATTAACTACATTTTGCCAATGTGCACAGGGCCAATGGGAAAAGTACAATTCTGATTTTTTCAAATCTGACCTCGTATGCGAATATAAATCAGATATGTATCCTATGTGACTGCAGGCTGAACGATCGGGTCACGTTCATTCGAACAATATGTCATTGACCGTCATAATTCTTCGTCAAAATACACGGTGGCAAAATAATTACAGTGGAACCTCGATTTAAGAATTTACAAACCCCGTTTCCATATGAGTTGGGAAATTGTGTTAGATGTAAATATAAACAGAATACAATGATTTGCAAATCCTTTTCAACCCATATTCAGTTGAATATGCTACAAAGACAACATATTTGATGTTCAAACTGATAAACATTCTTTTTTTTGCAAATAATCATTAACTTTGGAAATGATGCCAGCAACATGTGACAAAGAAGTTGGGAATGGTGGCAATAAATACTGATAAAATTGAGGAATGCTCATCAAACGCTTATATGGAACATCCCATAGGTGTGCAAGCTAATTGGGAACAGGTGGGTGCCATGATTGGGTATAAAAGCAGCTTCCATGAAATGGTAAGTAATTCACAAACAAGGATGGGGCGAGGATCATCACTTTGTAAACAAATTGTCAAACAGTTTTAGAACAACATTTCTCAACGAGCTATTGCAAGGAATTTAGGGATTTTACCATCTACGGTCCGTGAAATCATCAAAAAGTTCAGAAAATCTGGAGAAATCACTGCACGTAAGCGATGATATTACGGACTTTTGATCCCATCAGTGTGTAAAGGATATCGCCACATGGGCTCAAGAACACCTCATAAAACCACTGTCAGTAACTAAAGTTGGTCGCTACATCTGTAAGGCAAGTTAAAACTCTACTATGCAAAGCCAAACCCATGGATAAACAATATCCTGAAACGCCGCCGGCTTGGCTGGGAGCGAGCTCATCTAAGATGGACTGATGCAAATTGGATAGGTGTTCTGTGGTCTGACGAGTCCACCTTTCAAATTATATTTGGAAACAGAGGACGTGGTGTCCTCCAGAACAAAGAGGAAAATAACCATTCGGATTGTTATAGTCGCAAAGTTCAAAAGCCAGCATCTGTGATGGTATGGGGGTGCATTAGTGCCCAAGGCATGGGTAACTTACACATCTGTGAAGGCACCATTAATGCTGAAAGGTCCATACAGGTTTTGGAGCAACATATGTTGTCCTCCAAGCAAAGTTATCATGGACGCCCCTGCTTATTTCAGCAAGACAAGTGTTACAACAGCGTGGCTTCGTAAAAAAAGAATGCGGGTACTGTCCTGGCCCGCCTGCAGTCCAGACCTGTCTCCCATCAAAAATGTGTGGCACATTATGACGCGTAAAATACAACAGCGGAGACCCCGGACTGTTGAACAACTGAAGCTCTACATAGAACAAGAATGGGAAAAAATTTCCACTTTCAAAGCTTCAACAATTAGTTTCCTCAGTTCCCAAACATTTATTTATAAAGGTGATGTAACACAGTGGTGAACATGTCCTTTCCCAACTACTTTGGCATGTGTTGCAGCCATGAAATTCTAAGTTAATTATTATTTGCAAAAAAAAATAAAGTTTATGAGTTTGAACATCAAATATATTGTCTTTTTAGTGTATTCAATTGAATATGGGTTGAAAAGGATTTGCAAATCATTTATTCAGTTTATATTTACATCTAACACAATTACCCAACTCATATGGAAACGGGGTTTGTAATCGTTTCTTGAACATGGTTCGTAAACATGAATAGTTGGTTCAAACCTCGACCAAAGTCCCTATTTTAGTGAAGGTTTGTTTGAACACAATGTAACGTGTGATACACAACAGGGAGACGATGGATAAATGTTCTATTCATTGACAAGTCAAAACAACGAAACCACAAGCTCAGCGCAGACAGAGGACACAGCAGCTCACCAAGGTTCTGCAAAGAAGCGGATGGTCCAAAAAAGTCAGCTCTCATCACGACTAAAAACTTGCCGTGATAGGAAGCCGGCTTCCTCAATCTTTTCAATACGAGCAAGCACAAATTGGCTGCCAGTGGGACACAAAATTAATGAATGAAGCGTTCGCACAGAGAGACATGTTTTGCACACTGAGGCATGTTTGGCCCATTGAAACAGTTTCTTAACCGGAAAGTTGCCAAATAGAGGGGTTCATAAATCAAGATTCCATTGTAGTTGACAACAGGCGTTAATGTTCAACCACTTTTTCTCTGACTGCTCGCCCACACGCTCTTCGGCACAGCTGTCGGAAAAAATGTCTTACAAACAGCGAGAAACAAAATGCTTGCGCGTTTTCTTCTTAAACTTCTACGTGCAATAATTAGGTTTAGAAAATGTTGATTGCACAAAATACTTGATAATGTCGTCGGTGCACCAGGGTTGAGATTTATGTGAATTAGAGCCATAAACACCGCAGCACATTAATGTCATGGTGTCATATCTGCATGTGGGTCGGATTGCGTTCACATTAGACCAGGGGTCGGGAAACTTTTTGGCTGAGAGCCAAGAAGCTAAATATTTTAAAATGTATTTCCGTAAGAGCCATATAATATTTTTTTAAACACTGAACACAACTAAAAGCGTGCATTTTTAAGTAAGACCAACATTTCTAGAGTATAATAGGTCTCTTATTCTTTGTAATAACATTGTTATTCTGAAGCTAACTGTGGAGGGGGAGTGGCCTGCGGGCCTGCAGCGAAGCGGGATGTTGCTAGGATCGGCCTCGAAATCAGCGACTGGTGCGTAGATAGCCCACCTGGGTTTTGTTATCTAATCACCTGTTGCTCTCTTTATAAGCAGCAGCCAGGAGGAGAGACAGGGTTGGGGCTGGAGCCAGAGCGCGAGCGAGAACCAAAGAGAAAAAGACACATGCTGGAAAGCAACCGAGAGACTTATTGAAAAAAAAAACAATATTGTAACCCTGAAACAGGTTCTCATGTCGGTTTTTTGGTGGTCTGAAGAACCCCCAGGAGGGCAAGCCCTACAATAACCAATAATAAATAAATTACTTCTCACCCGTAGAGGGGAACATTATCACCAGACCTATGTAAGCGTCAATATATACCTTGATGTTGCAGAAAAAAGACCATATGTTTTTTTAACCGATTTCCGAACTCTAAAAGGGTGAATTTGGCGATTGAAAAGCTTTTCAATTGTTTGCTGTCGGAGCAATGACTTTTCACCCGTGACGTTACAACGGGAAGCAATCCGCCATTTTCTTAAACACATTACACACACCAAGTCAAATCAGCTCTGTTATTTTCCGTTTTTTCGACTGTTTTCCGTACCTTGGAGACATTATGCCTCGTCGGTGTGTTGTCGGAGGGTGTAAAAACACGATCAGGGACGGATTCAAGTTGACTTACGTGGAGTGTGCTAATCAGACATATCGAGGGTCACGTTATGATAATCGATGCTAACATGCTATTTAGGCTAGCTGTATGTACATATTGCATCATTATGCCTCATTTGTAGCTATATTTGCATCCAGCCTTTCCCTCCATCCACATTTAATGCCAAACAAACACATACCAATCGACAGATTTTGTTCTGCACATTTTACCGACAACAGCTATGCTACGACGGAGGCACAGAGATGGCAAGAATGTGTGGATATCCTGCGACACTCAAAGCAGATGCATTTCCAACGATAAAGTCAACGAAATCACAAAGGTGAGTTTTGTTGATGTTATTGAGTTATGTGCTAATCAGACATACGTGGTCACGGCATGACTGCCAGCTAATCGATGCTAACATGCTATTTAGGCTAGCTGTCATTATGCCTCATTTGTAGCTATATTTGCATCCAGCCTTTCACTCCACCCACAGTTAATGCCAAACAAACACTTACCAATCGACGGATTTAAGTTGCTCTAGTGGTCAAAAGATGCAATCGTTGGTTAGAAAGCAATCGCCAAATTCGTCCTTTGTCTGTCGTGATATGGCACAATAGCTTCAGTTTCTTCTTCAATTTCGTTTTCGCTATCTGCCTCCACACTCCAACCATCCGTTTCAATACATGCGTAATCTGTTGAATCGCTTAAGGCACTCTAAAGCTTTTTTTGGGATATTCCATGATGGGTAAAATTTTGAAAAAAACTTCGAGAAATAAAATTAGCCACTGGGAACTGATTGTTATTGGTTTTAACCCTTCTGAAATTGTGATAATGTTCCCTTTTAATGCAACTTCTTGAACAAGTGCGGTAGTAAAAGGATGGATGGATTCAAATGCATGAGCATGTTTTATATTTTGTACATTATTTTTAACACTGTGATTACAAGTGCAATTATTCATTACTTATTGTGTTAAGCAGTGTCAGCTCAGATTTATCCGAGAGCCAGATGCAGTGATCAAAAGAGCCACATCTGGCTCACGAGCCATAGGTTCCCTACCCCTGCATTAGACAATGTTTTTTTTTTTCCTAATGTGAAAGACTACAAAAAAAGTTCATATAAATTGGACATCCGACCCTGCGGTGTGAACGTAGCCAAAAAGACAAGACTTTGGGCTCGAGTTGTCTTGCTGGGCTGATGAAAACGACTGCAATGTACTTGTGGTGCAAGTTCAAGTGGAAGCAAACTGTCAATTTGTTGACAAGAGACTCATGTTTCCAAAGCCATTGAGCTACTGGAGGAAATCCACAACAGCATTGATGGGCTGTACGCCATATGGACTGTGCTGGGCTGGACAGGAAAAGCACCACTGATAGGAAACAGTGTCCAGGCCAAAGAATGTGGGCCCGCAACAAAAAAATACTACAGTGATCATAAATCAGGATTGGTTGCAGTGACAGCAGTTTGGAAAGGATTTCCCTAATTCCACTGTCACCACCAACACATAGTGAGGAATCACGCTCACAGCATCTTGTACGGAGCCGTTGCCATCCCGACCCCCATTGACCATTTCTGGATACACCTACCTAGAAGAAATCCTGGTAACGTGACTTGCTCAGACAGCCATTGGGCCGCTGGATGTAGTGGATACTGCCCTCCAAAATAGTTTCTCTCGTTTTGAGGAAATAACATTAGAGGAATTGTTACAACGTGTAAATGGAATAAAACAAACAACATGTTTACTTAATCCTCTTCCTGGGAAACTGATCAAGGAGCTCTTTGTATTATTAGGTCCATCAGTGCTAAATATTATAAACTTATCACTTTCCTCGGGCACTGTTCCCCTAGCATTCAAAAAAGTGGTTATTCATCCTCTTCTTAAAAGACCTAACCTCGATCCTGACCTCATGGTAAACTATCGACCGGTGTCTCACCTTCCCTTTATTTCAAAAATCCTCGAAAAAATTGTTGCGGAGCAGTTAAATGAACACTTAGCGTCTAACAATCTATGTGAAACCTTTCAATCCGGTTTCAGGGCAAATCACTCCACGGAGACAGCCCTCGCAAAATGACTAATGATCTATTGCTAACGATGGATTCTGATGCGTCATCTATGTTGCTGCTCCTCGATCTTAGCGCTGCTTTCGATACTGTCGATCATAATATTTTATAAGAACGTATCAAAACACGAATTGTTATGTCAGACTTAGCCCTGTCTTGGTTTAACTCTTATCTTACTGATAGGATGCAGTGTGTCTCCCATAACAATGTGACCTCGGACTACGTTAAGGTAACGTGTGGAGTTCCCCAGGGTTCGGTCCTTGGCCCTGCACTCTTCAGCATCTACATGCTGCCGCTAGGTGACATCATACGCAAATACGGTGTTAGCTTTCACTATTATGCTGATGACACCCAACTCTACATGCCCCTAAAGCTGACCAACACGCCGGATTGTAGTCAGCTGGAGGCGTGTCTTAATGAAATTAAACAATGAATGTCCGCTAACTTTTTGCAACTCAACGCCAAAAAAACGGAAATGCTGATTATCGGTCCTGCTAGACACCGAACTCTATTTAATAATACAACTCTAACATTTGACAACCAAACAACTAAACAAGGCGACACGGTAAAGAATCTGGGTATTATCTTCGACCCAACTCTCTCCTTTGAGGCACACATTAAAAGCGTTACTAAAACGGCCTTCTTTCATCTCCGTAATATCGCTAAAATTCGCTCCATTTTGTCCACTAAAGACGCTGAGATCATTATCCATGCGTTTGTTACGTCTCGCCTCGACTATTGTAACGTATTATTTTCGGGTCTCCCCATGTCTAGCATTAAAAGATTACAGTTGGTACAAAATGCGGCTGCTAGACTTTTGACAAGAACAAGAAAGTTTGATCACATTACGCCTGTACTGGCTCACCTGCACTGGCTTCCTGTGCACTTAAGATGTGACTTTAAGGTTTTACTACTTACGTATAAAATACTACACGGTCTAGCTCCATCCTATCTTGCGGATTGTATTGTACCATATGTCCCGGCAAGAAATCTGCGTTCAAAGGACCCCAGCTTATTAGTGATTCCCAAAGCCCAAAAAAAGTCTGCGGGCTATAGAGCTTTTTCATTTCGGGCTCCAGTACTCTGGAATGCCCTCCCGGTAACAGTTCGAGATGCCACCTCAGTAGAAGCATTTAAGTCTCACCTTAAAACTCATTTGTATACTCTAGCCTTTAAATAGACTCCCTTTTTAGACCAGTTGATCTGCCGTTTCTTTTCTTTTTCTCCTATGTCCCACTCTCCCTTGTGGAGGGGGTCCGGTCCGATCCGGTGGCCATGTACTGCTTGCCTGTGTATCGGCTGGGGACATCTCTGCGCTGCTGATCCGCCTCCGCTTGGGATGGTTTCCTGCTGGCTCCGCTGTGAACGGGACTCTCGCTGCTGTGTTGGATCCGGTTTGGACTGGACTCCCGCGACTGTGTTGGATCCATTATGGATTGAACTTTCACAGTATCATGTTAGACCCGCTCGACATCCATTGCTTACCTCCTCTCCAAGGTTCTCATAGTCATCATTGTCACCCACGTCCCACTGGGTCATTATTGTCACAGATGTCCCACTGGGTGTGAGTTTTCCTTGCCCTTATGTGGGCCTACCGAGGATGTCGTAGTGGTTTGTGCAGCCCTTTGAGACACTAGTGATTTAGGGCTGTATAAGTAAACATTGATTGATTGATGGAGTGTTAGCCGAGTGAACAGGAATGGCATTCCTTCAATGTTCACCAGGATACAAGATTTTAAAAGAATGGTGCTGTGCAAGCATATTATTTTATTTGCTTAGAAAATCCTCAGCACTGGAGTTTGACTCTGATTAAGTATTTTCTTTTCTTTTACTTATTATATTTTCTGTTTTATGAGTACACCTGCTGCTTGGATGCATGACTTCCAGACCGCACTTACTGTAACCGAAGAGTAGAAGTCTCTTGGAGTCAAATGTCTCCAGAAATGTGTTGTCACCCATAGCCACATATTATTCACAGCACATCATCACTATCAGATCCCAACAAAACCAGCCATATTCAACCCTGAAAAAGTTGCAGTCCAGGAATGACTCCTGTAGCAAGATAAGATAACATGGCAAACATTTTTACTGCCAATTCTTCACTCTCGCTCTTAACTCTTGCCTACCTAGATACTGCACCTGTACGATAAACTGCACATAGGGCACCAGGCACACACAAAAAGATGATTTCCAATACAAAACACGTTTTACAAGTGTAAAAAGAAGTGAACTGCTCTTAATAAATACATTTAAAACCAATAAAACTGTTTTTTAACATCGACCTTCAATACAATTGGCAGAGCAGGAGACAAAAGGGAGAGAAAATTGAATAGTGTTAGAATATTATACTACTTGAAAGGTGAGATGAATCACATAAAGACTTTACACATGCCATTTTTATTACACACTATCTGTACACAATCTAATGATATACAGCAGCTTTATGAAATTCTTAACCAAATATTGATCTATTTTGAGCAGTGCCTTAACTACAATTGGTCAAAGGATGGTCTAAGACAGGGGTCCCCAAACTCCAGCCCGTCAGCGTCCAAAATCTGGCCCGCGGCCCGTTCCGAGAATCTGGAGAAATCACTTCACGTAAGCGGCATGGCCAGAAACCAACATTGAATGATCGTTACCTTCGATCCCTCAGACGGCACTGTATCAAAAAAACCGACATCAATCTATAAAGGATATCACCACATGGTTTCAGGAACACTTCAGAAAACCACTGTCACTAAATACAGTTTGTTGCTACATCTGTAAGTGCAAGTTAAAGCTCTACTGTGCAATGCGAAAGCCATTTATCAACAATATCCAGAAACGCCGCCGGCTTCTCTGGGCCCTACTCAGTGGCCTAGTGGTTAGAACAGGGGTGGGCATTACGTCGATCACGAGCTACCGGTCGATCTCGGAGGGTGTGTCAGTCGATCACAAGCCAGGCATTAAAAAAATAGACATAACAATGAGCAATTATCAATCTTCACCAAGACTTCACTTTCGTCAGTTGTTTGACATTCTCGGCACCCGAGGATCTTGTGAGATGACGCTGGCTGCTGCGAGCTCATTATTAAGAAAAAAATCACTGACAGGACGGACGGAAAGAAACACTTTTTATTTTAACAGACTCTTGGGCCGTACCTGCTGTCAAAACTCTAAAGACCGACAGCACAGTTCTTGTCTTCACCATAAAAGTCCTGCTTCATCCTGCCTGTGCTAACAAAATAAGAGTCTCAGAAAGCTAGCTTGCACAAGCTAGCAAGCTACGGAGTTCGATGCCAATGTATTTCTCCCCCACCCTCCTCGACCGCTCCCTCTCCTCGCTCGCCCACACACTCAATGAAGTCAGTGCTTGTGTGCTGCCACTTAAAGGGCCACACACATATGCTACTCTCATAAAGTCTTTAAAAGGAATATGCAAGTTGGACAAATGAGATGCCAAATCCAAACACTTTCATGTGGTATTGAACAGAAAGGAGGACTTTTTTTCTCCTCCATTTGAGAATGCGGACGTTATCAGCACCACTGTCTGATTCCAATCAATGCAAGTCATCAAAATCAAATACACCTACTTATATTCTTGTCTTCATGAAAGAAAGGAATCTCTATGTGTTAAACATGCTTATATTATCATTAAACACCATTTACTTGTTAACAAAAATGTCTCTTTCATATATAAATAAATATAAATTAAAAATATTATTGAGGTAGATCTCCTCGACTTGGTCAATTGAAAAGTAGCTCGTCTTTATCGTCGATGTTCTCTACTAAATCCTTTCAGCAAAATGATGGCAATATCGCGAAATGATGAATGAGTGGGATGTGTATGCTACTATGTGTGTGCATGCAAGATTATGTGCAGGAATAAACAAGATTGTATTACCAGGAGTTTGTTGTACGTGTGAGTTGTTTGGAGAGGCAAACGAGTCCGAAAGGGCTAAGCATTAAGAGGTCCATTATCCAAGCGGGATAATGGATAATGAGGCGTGCTGAGGTCCGGGTTCAAAGCAAGGGAAGTCGAGGATCGAGGTAGGCAGTTAGGGTCCAGAGGGAAATCCAGAGAAGTGAGGCGTACAGCTCACTTCCAAGGCGAAAGAGGATACTGTGGGAACAGGGAAACAATAGGGACAAGTTAGCACAAGGAGCAAGGGAATGTGGAGGGCAAACACAGGAAAGGAGCCAGAGACGCGAAGCTTACTGTAAACAGAGAACTACTGGTGCTGGATCGTCGGCTGCGTTAGGCCTTAGACTGTCGAGCCTCATCAGATCCATGTGCGCCAATTGCACATTGCCCGCAGCCTTATAGGCATGTGGCAACGGTCTGAGTGGGGCGTGCAGGAGCGGGTCCGACAGTACTCTCATCGGAGAGCTTCTTGCTGCACCAGCAGCGGAGGGAATGACAGTATTAGTATGCGCCGTAACAAAGGGCTCTCCCTGCAAATTCCAGAGGAGGATGAAGAATTTTCCCCACGCACTTGTGGCCCAGTTGTTGAAAAACGCTCTTAGGAGACAAAATGTGTGCTAAAGTGCCTTCCGGGAGCCACAATGTGTGTAAAAGTGCTCTCTTAGGAGCCAAAACATGTGCTCAAGGGTCCTCTAAGGATCCAAAATGCATGCTAAAGTGTGTGTATATATATATAGATATAGATAGATAAAAAGAGAACAATTGCAGGGATAAGAGGGTGGATAAGACAGAGAGACAACAACAACAGTAACCAGAACAATAACAACAACAACAACAATAGAACAGCATCAGTGACTATTATATGTACAAATATGATGGTAAAAGTGATAGTTACCACCACCATGTTTGATGGTAGGTAAGGTGTTCCTGGGATTAGAGGTCTTAACCTTTTCTCCTCCAAACATATTACTGGGTATTGTGGCCAAATAACTAGATTTTAGTTTCATCTGACATCACATGGACAAAGATAATACCTTCTGGAGGAAAGTTATGTGGTCAGATGAAACAAAAACTGAACTGTTTGGCCACAATACCCAGCAATATGTTTGGAGGAGAAAATGTGAGGTCTGGTCAAGCATGGTATTATGCTCTGGGCATTTTTTGGTGCTAGTGGAACTGGTGCTTTAGACGGACTAAATAGGACAATGAAAGAGGTGGACTACCTGACATTATGACATTATTTTCTTTACAAGTATATGTAAACTTTTGACCACGACTGTATATGTACTTGTATGTGTACAGTATGTGTGTACGTATGTTTTTACAGTGAATGTATATGTACAGTATGAGTACAAATATAATAAATGTTTAACAATTTATTTAATTGATTCTTTGAGAGTTAATGTCACACACACACACACGCACGCACGCACGCACGCACACACACGCACACGCACACACACACACACACACACACACACACACACACACACACACACACACACACACACACACACACACACACACACACACACACACACTTTTGAGATATCACAGCTTCATAAACAGTTTTAGGCTACTAAACAAAACTCTGAAAATCCCAAACAAACATCAGAGTGGTTACAGAATAGTGGCCTGACTACAGAGCAGCAGTATTATCTAGTTTTTTTTACTGTTTTGAATAAAATATTACCTAAAAACATACTTGCCAACCCTCCCGGATTTTCCGGGAGACTCCCGAAATTCAGCGCCTCTCCCGAAAACCTCGCGGGACAAATTTTCTCCCGAAAATCTCCCACAATTCACGCCACCTCCAGCTCCATGCGGACCTGAGTGAACACAGCCTGTTTTTACGTCCGCTTTCCCACAATATAAACAGTTACAACGGTAGAATGATCGAGGGCTAGTTCTAGGTTTCTTATGTGGGTTTATTGTTAGGCAGTTTCATTAACGTCCTCCCAGCATGGTAACAACAAACAACAACAGCAGTCATGTTTTCGTCTACCGTAAAGCAGTTTGTCTGCCGTAAACAGCAATGTTGTGACACTCTTAAACAGGACAATGCTGCCATTTACTGTACATGCATATGTGACAATAACATCTACGGCAGGGGTCAGCAACCTTTTTGAAACCAAGTGCTACTTCTTAGGTACTGATTAATGCGAAGGGCTACCAGTTTGATACACACTTAAATTAATTGCCAGAAATAGCCAATTTGCTCAATTTACCTTTAACTCTATGTTATTATTAATAATTAATTACATTTATCTTTGTGGAAACACTGATCATCTTAATGATTTTTCACAATAAATATATATTTTTGATGTCATGTTTTAAATAGGTTGAAATCCAATCTGCACTTTTCTAGCTGTAAATATACTCCTCCCCTCTTAACCACGCCCCACCCCCTGAAATCGGAGGTCTCAAGGTTGGCAAGTATGCCTAAAAAATATTTTGTGCGAGAATTATCCTAAGTCTTAGGGTGAAGGCATAAAAGGGTTTCTGGGTTTCTGAAGTTTGACATCGTTCATTGCTTCAGTATTGTATTGTTATTAATGTGAAGTCACTCATCTGACTCCTGGCCTCACAGACACTCACTCTAAGTAATTTTTATTCATCAGTGCCTTAATGCTGTTCAGAAGAATAGTTAAAAATAATGTGTGATGTCATACTGGCAGCATTTAGTCATTTGGCCATGGACTCATTGATGCAGTAATTGGTCCCAAAAGTAAATCACCAGAGTGGCCTCAATAATGATGAGACTGGAGAATGACTCAGCTCGAATTAAACCATCTGATAGATCACACCCAGAGTACTGTTGGGTTAGTTTTGAATCATGTATATTTGTATTTTCAGGTGACACTAATAACTAGACACTTAAAATCTGACGTAAGAAACAAATAGCCTCCAGTAATTTAGATTGGATTGCCTTTTTGGCTCCGATCTGATACACTGAATCATATATTATTGTGAGTTTTTAAGTATGTTTCATCAAACTGTAGTGATTTGGAGGGAAGTGTTGGTGCATCAGTAGGGTAGTAAAACAATGCTTCAAAATGATTGTCCAACTTGAGTGAATTTACAAGTCTCCTTCTTAAAACCTAACTTAATTACCATGTTCAGATTATTGGTCAATCCAATGAGTCCTTAGAGTTTATCTTTGATTTGAGTAGGGTTGTACGGTATAACGGTTCTAATAAAGTAACTGGTACTAATAAAGTACCCCTGTACTAATGAATTAAAAACGGTATTATACTGCCTCTGAAAAATACCAGTGCTTTTTTTCTTTTTACAGACATGACATGACATTGCTGCTTTTAAGAGCAGAGGCGCATATTAGTGAACGCACACACAGAGTACTTACATACAGAAACAGAGTGTAGACAGGTACAATGAACGCATTGTTGTTACGTACGAGAGGAGCAGTTGACGGCACAGAACGACAAGGGGGCCGTATAGCTCTAAGTATTTTATTATATATCTACAATTTATATATAATAAAAAACAATAATACAATAATAAAATAGAGAATGGAGTGTGACCAAAATCCAAGAGTGTGTGGTGTTAGACTATGTCTGGGAATTACTTCAGTGTTTTATCGAGTGTTGAATCGAGAGGAGGGACAAGCCATAAAGGCAGTCCGTGGACAAGCAAGCGGTTGGGGGCTGGGGCGAAGCAACAGGGTCTGTGTCCGAGCAGGGGAACTCGAGGATCGGGGGAGGCCATCCGTAAAGGAGTTTGAGGCACACAGCTTGATCACAGGAGAACACGGGAAGCACTGCGGGAAGACGACATGGACATCAGACACCGAAACAAGGAAGTCACAGGGGGAGAGCGAGTACGCAGGATGGAAGCCAAATACGGGGTGCTTACTGAGGAAACAGAAGATTAGGTTCAGGCCTGGATTCCTTGGTTCCACTGGTCTTTATACAGCTTGAAATCATCATACCAGGTGTACTGATTGCTGATCGTCCACAGCCTTGCCGGCGTGTGGGCGCGATGCGGCCAGCGTGAGCAGGGGCGTGCCTTGGCTTGCTGCCAACGGAGATGCTGGCAGCCCTTGCTGCAGATGACAAGCGGAATCGAGCCCGCGCCGTGATGATTGTGGCCTAAAAACTAACGATAAAGGTGACATTATAACACTAAAGTGCTGCTCAGCGAGAGGTGCTTTAAAACATGGCTAGCGGGCTAGAGATTAACGTCCACCTGCATTCAGCAGTGTTTAAGCTACTTCTAAATCACTAATGACTGTTTCTGTTATGCTTGTTTTCTTTTTGTGTCATTGGGTTGCTTGTTTGGATGCAGTTCATGTTTACAAAAATGGAGGCGGCATCGAATGCATCATTGCATCAGCAATCCCTGTAAGTTACGCTGAACATCGTTGGCTATTGTTTTGTTAGCAGTGTGCGTAAAAAAAGAACGAGTTACTTTATATGCAATTTAACTTCACTTTCTATGTGTTTAAAACAAGCATGTCTATCGGCTGTTTAGCATCAAGTTCACAAGCTAACTGCTAGCTGAATACCATACCCTGATTGGGGCCTGTTTACGGTTTTGGAGTCAGGACATGTCTACTAGCCCCAATTTCCAATTCAGAACTATTGTATTGATGCTATTTACATTCTATTAATCATTACATTACATGCTTCACTACACACCGTAGCTCACCGGCATCACAATGTAAACAAACGCCATTGGTGGATGTTTACCTGAAATCCACTGTAATGATACCAAGTACAAAGCGTATCTAGTCAATGCCATTATGATTACATCAATATTTTTTGGCGTCACAAAATCTTCTTACGTTTTTTAAAAATGTATAAACTCAGGAAATATGTCCCCTGGACAACTTTGAATATGAGCAATGTATGATCTTATAACTACTTGATATCGGATTGATACACAAAATTGTGGTATCATCCAAAACTAGTGTAATGTATCAAAACACAGACGAATAAGTGATTATTACATTTTAACAGAAAATAGATAGAACATGTTAAATTAGAAAGTAAGCAGATATCAACAGTAAATGAACAAGTAGATTAATAATTAATTTTCTACCTCCTGTCCTTAATAATTTTGACAAAATAATAGAATGAGAAATGACACACACGTGTTATTGCATATGTCAGCACACTAAATTAGGAGCATTTGTTTACTAAAAGACAAGTTGTCTAGTACGGTCATTATCTTATTTAAAGACAAACTTGCAAAAATAAAACACATGTTTAATGTAGTGTAAGATTTTTTTGGTAAAATAAGGACAATAATGAGACTTTTTGTGGTCCCCTTCAATTAGAAAAGTAACGAATAGTATCAAAATAATTCTGGTACCGGTACAAAAAACACTATATACATATATATATATATATATATATATATATATATATATATATATATATATATACCTTTACCAAGCTGAAATCTTGGCACTTGATTAAGTGCTTTGTAAGTGTGCAGGATCATTTTAAAATAATTTCTACATTTTATATGAAGCCAATGCGTTGAAACATAGGTAAAATATACACTCTTCCCTTGGTCCAGGTTTGAATTTATGCAACAGCTTTTTGGACCAGCTGGAGGGTATTTACGTACAAGCTTGTGCAGCCTATTAACAGGGAGCTGCAATAATCTAACCTGGAAGTCACAAAAGCATGGACTAGTTAAAGGCCTACTGAAACCCACTACTACCGACCACACAGTCTGATAGTTTATATATCAATGATGAAATATTAACATTGCAACACATGCCAATACGGCCTTTTTAGTTTACTAAATTACAATTTTAAATTTCCCGGGAGTTTCTTCTTGAAAACGTCGCGTAATGATGACGTGTACGCGTGACGTCACGGGCTGTTAGGAAATATGAGCGCTGCACACACACACACAGCTAAAAGTCATCTGCTTTAATCGCATAATTATACAGTATTTTGGAGATCTCTGTTGCTAAATCTTTTGCAATTTGTTCAATTAATATTGGAGAAGTCAAAGTAGAAAGATGGAGTTGGGAAGCTTTAGCCTTTAGCCACACAAACACACGGTGATTCCTTGTTTAAAATTCCCGGAGGTGAAACTTTACTATGGATCACAGCGGTCAAGCGAACATGGATCCCGACCGAATGTCAACCAGCAGGTTTCGGTGAGAAAATTGTGGTAAAAAGTTGCTTCTTACCGGAGATCAGCTGAGCTTGCGCCGTCCATAAAGATGCCGTTGACTCCCCTGAGACACTGGCTTCAAGACATCCGTGGAGACACCCTTCCGACTATCAGGTACTATTAAACTCACTAAAACACTAGCAACAAAATAGAAGGATAAGGGATTTCCCAGAATTATCCTAGTAAATGTGTCTAAAAAATTCTGAATCCGTCCCAATGCAATCGTGTTTTTTTTTGTACTTAAAAAAAAAAAAAAAATGTTCTAGTCCGTCGCTATCAATATCCTCAAACACAAATCTTTCATCCTAGCTCAAATTAACGGGGAAATTGTCGTTTTCTCGGTTCGAATAGCTCTTTTTGTTGGAGGCTCCCATTAAAATCAATGTGAAGATGTGAGGAGCCATCAACGGGTGACGTCATCGTCTGCGACTTCCGGTAAAGGCAGGGATTTTCTGTTAGCGACCAAAAGTTGCGAACTTTATCTTGGATGTTCTCTACTAAATCCTTTCAGCAAAAATATGACAATATCGTGAAATGATCAAGTGTGACACATAGAATGGACCTGCTATCCATGTTTAAATAAGAAAATCTCATTTCAGTATGCCTTTAATCGGCGTCTACAAAGGGCAGGTTTTTTTCTTGTTCTTTTGATACTGTACTTGTATGTAAAGATGAAAAGATTTACACCTGTACTGATCAAGTGTCATGCCAAGGTTCCTAACTGCTAGGGGTTAAGTTTAAAGCCACCTAGTGCAGTTATACTATAAATATCTTGTCTCTGAGGAGCTGGGAAACAAACACTATAATTTAAATTGTATCTGGGGTTTATAAACAAAAAGTCATCCAGTTCTTTTTTTAAAGTGTTTTTTATTATTTATTTTAAAAAATCAATCTAACAACATAATACACAATTATACCATAATAATACAATTCAATTCCAAAACAAAACCCAGCCTAGAAACATTCAGAATAGCAATCAACAGAGCAATTGAGAGGACACACAAACATGACACAAAACAATCCAAAAGTAGTCAAACAAAAGTGAATAATATCAACAGTATCAATTTTAATAAGAATTCCAACATAGGAGTGATTAGGAATCCCTCATTGACATTATCATCACAGCCTGTCACTGATCAGAGGACCTACCTTCATATGCCTGCACAACCTGCTATCCCGTGCCAGATCGTAGCGACCAGTCCTGTGCAGTAAGCCGAACATAGCAAGCTCTATGCAAGTCTTTCTCCCTGTGTTTTTTCACTCGTTGTGCTCAGTTGCCTCGTGTCCTCCTTGTTGCCCCTTACAGCAGCATACCCTCCTTTTCCACGTTACGAGCTGTGTGCCTCGTCTTCCCGCGTTTCCTCTGCTTCCCTGGCTGCCTTTTGGATCTCGACCTCCCACTTGGACACGCACCTCTGACAACTCGCTATCGCCTCGACTACCGGCTTGTCTCATGGACCTCCGAGACTGCTTTTCCCCCATTGGACTTTCGCCTCGCTCGCTCAACACTCACGGTAACGCACAGCAGTCACACACCATACACTTTTGGATTTAGTCACACGGCATTCTGTAGTTTATTAATATTATTGTCTGTTATTTATATATATATATATATATATATATATATATATATATATATATATATATATATATATATATATATATAATACAACATAGAGCTATATACTACGCACCTGTTGTCTGTGCCGTCTCCTTCCCTCTGTACACAACAAAATAAAAACATTAAAAAAATTAACAATAGTGTCACAGTGGCTTAAACTTGCATCTCATCTCATAAGCTTGACAACACATTGTGTCCAATTTGTTCCACAAAGATAAAATAAGTCATATTTTAAAGGCCTACTGAAACCCACTACTTCCGGCCACGCAGTCTGATAGTTTATATATCAATGATGAAATATTAACATTGCAACACATGCCAATACGGCCTTTTTAGTTTACTAAATTACAATTTTAAATTTCCCGCGGAGTTTCCTGTTGAAAACGTCGCGGAATGATGACATTATTGGTTGGAGGGGACATTTTAGCCCAGCACCACACACAGCTAAAAGTCGTCTCTTTTCATCGCATAATTACACAGTATTTTGGACATCTGTGTTGCTGAATCTTTTGCAATTTGTTCAATTAATAATGGAGATGTCAAAGTAGAAAGGTGGAGGTGGGAAGCTTTTAGCCTTTAGCCACACAAACACACAGTGTTTCCTTGTTTAAAATTCCCGGAGGTGAAGCTTTACTTTGGATCAGAGCGGTCAAGCGAACATGGATCCCGACTACATGTCAACCGGCAGTTTTCGTTGAGAAAATTGTGGAAATAAGTCACCTCTTACCGGAGATCAGCGGAGCTTCTGTCGTGCTGCAGCTGCCGTGACTTCCCTCAGAGACTGGCGACAACACACCCGTGGACACACCCCTCTGACTATCAGGTACTATTTAACTCACTAAAACACTAGCAACACAATAGAAAGATAAGGGATTTCCCAGAATTATCCTAGTAAATGTGTCTAAAAACGCTCCCAATGCAATCGCCTTTTTTAATTTTATTTTTCTAGTCCGTCACTCTAAATTTCCTCATCCACGAGTCTTTCATCGTCGCTCAAATTAATGGGGAAATTGTCGCTTTCTCGGTCCGAATAGCTCTTGCTGCTGGAGGCTCCCATTATAAACAATGTGAGGATGTGAGGAGCCCTACAAGCAGTGACGTCACGCGCACATCATCTGCTACTTCTGGTAAAGGCAAGGCCTTTTTATTAGCGACCAAAAGTTGGGAACTTTATCGTCGATGTTCTCTACTAAATCCTTTCAGCAAAAATTTGGCAATATCGCGAAATGAATAAATATGACACATAGAATGGACCTTTTATCCCCGTTTAAATAAGAAAATCTAATTTCAGTAGGCCTTTAAGTTCATTTAATAGTTAAAACAAATCCAGCTCTTGATATTTTTAGACACACTTCGAGTTTGGATTGCAGGTTTTACTGATAAAGAAAGTTGTGCGTCTTCTGCCAAATGGTAGAAAGTAAGTGCCTCTTAAAAACACTACCTAAGGGAAAACAACAACAACAGAACTACATTTTAGGGCAAACGGGTGTCTCATTATAATCATAAACTTTTACGGATCTCTTGAAACCCGTTGTAAGGAGAACAAGGAACATCTGCTTTAGAGTGAATTAATTTTGTGCTCTGTTGGAAACCTGTTGCGTTTGTCTGCTGTCAGTAGTTTCCAGGGAACATACAGTACCTAAATGCGAGAACGTGTCAAAATGCTTTTCCAGGTCAATTTTAATGCATGTGTGGGTCTTGTGTGAATGTGTGTGAGTGGAAGAGTGATATCAGAAACAGACGGCTGTGAGCACCAAGCCATGGGACCATCTAATCTAAAGTCTTGTGTAATGTACTGATTGACTTACACCTACGTTGTCTGTGGCATGAAATATGTTTTTGTCATCTGTTTTTAAACATGTTTAACAGCTTGAGCATCAGATGTGTTAATAATGTCGGTATTGAATGTCATGCTGCTCATGTCAGCTTATTCCAATTCTGTAGAAAAAGTCTATAGAAAGCCACATAATGTGTGGAAAAAAGCATATGTACACCCTAGAGCAGGGGTGCGGTCCATATGCGAAAGCGATTAGAGTTAGATGAATGTGAAGAAAACACTTACACAGTGCATCCGGAAAGTAATCACAGAACTTTACCTCTTCCACATTTTCTTATGTGTCAGTCTTATCCCAAAGTGGAATAAAGTCATTGTTGTCCATAAAATCTGGAAAATCAAAAGTACATAACTTTTGCCAGTCTTTGCTCAATACTTTGTTAATGCACTTTTGGCAGCAATTACAGCCTCCAATCTGTTTGAATACTGTCAGGTTGAGTTTGTGACAAACCCCAAGATGCAGAGATGGTGGCAAACATAATTTAATCTTCAAAAATAACGAAAAGAATACAAACCAGAAACTTGGAGACAGGAAACAGGAACTTGGAGGAAATGATAGCACGCCGCCAACAGCTATAGGATACAGGTACACACAACAAACGGTAGGAGCGACAATAATCCAGCACGGACTGGAGGAGAAAGCAGGTCGAAATAGTGGCTGGCTGATTGACACCAGGTGTGGCCAGGTGCCAATCAGCCACAACTGAGGGGACATAGCACTCGGGGAGACAAACAGGAAACAGAACCAAAATAAGAGTGCTAACAGGAACTAAAGACGGGAAACAAAGACAAATGCAGAGGAAAAACTAAGACATAGTCAAACTGTCAGGGACAAGCCTGACAAATACGATGCCACAGGCTAGGCACACTTCTTCAAGCAGTTTTACCCATTCCACGTTGCCCATACTTCTTAGCAGCACCTCCCAAGCTCCATTAGGTTGGATGGGATTCGTTGGTTTACATCCAAGATGTCTCTGTACATTGCTGAATTCATATTTCCCTCTATCCTGACAATTATTTCAGTTCCTGACGCTGAAAAACAACCCCACAGCATGATGCTGCCGCCACCATGGTTCACTGTATGGATGGTATCGGCCTGGTGATGAGCGGTGCCTGGTTTCCTCCAAAAATGACGCCTGGCATTCCAGCCAAGAGTTCAATCTTTGTCTCATTCGACCAGATCATTTGTTTTTGATTATCTGAGAGTATTTCAGAGGCATACAGGCAATCTTTTGACAAATAAATGGCTACCGTTTGGCCACGGTACCATATAGGCCTGATAGGTGGATTGCTGCAGAGACGGTTGACCTTCTGGAAGGATCTCAGCTCTCCTCAGGGGAATGCTGTAACTCTGACAGAGTGACCATCGGGTTCTTTGTCACCTATCTGACTAGACTAAGGTGAGTGCAGCAATGTACAGAGACACCCTGGACAAAAAAACAACACTTCTCATCCAACTTGATGAAGCCTGAGAGGTGCTGCAAAGTAGGGCTGGGCGTATCGATACCAAGTATCGATAGTATCGATACTTGGTGAGTATCGGTATTGTATCGATACTGGCGTGATGGTATCGATACTTCACCAAATTAAGCGAATCACTCCGATTTAAAAAAAAATGTGAGCGCAGCGCACCGCTCCTCACCACTACACCCTCCTCCCTAGTGATGGGTTGCGAACGAGATTTAAAAACACTTTAAAAATTAATCTTCAACCCAAAATAAAATAAAATAAATACAATTAACATGACGCTTGGTGCGTTCGCGCACACACATCAGTATAATTCGCTCCGAGGTTCACTCGGACACGCACACACACGCGTGCGTTTCCAGTGCGACTTAATATCTTGGTTGTAAACTGTAAATTATTTTCTTGCATTAAAATAACGATAAGAATTTCTCAGTTCTTTTGTTTTGTGTTCATTTTTACAACTGTTTAATAACTAGTGTTTTCTTTTTTACTTAAGTTCTTGTGTGTTGTGAGGCGACTAGCCAAGTTCAGTATTTGTTTTCACCTTATTTGCACTACTTACTTTATTGCAATTGATATTATTACTTTTTTATTTGAATTTCTCAGTTCTTTTGTTTTGTGTTCATGTTTACAACTTTGTTCAATAAGTACAGTTTTGTTATTTACCTTAAGTTTTTGTGTGTTTTGAGGCGACAAGCCAGGTTCAGTAGTTGTTTGCACCTTATTTGCATTACTTTATTGCTATTGATACTTTTGTAATAAATATTTTATTTCTTGACTTAAATCGTTGTCCTGTGTTGTATTATTATCATAATCAATTAATAAAGGCAAAAGTACAAATTTGTTTTTCAAAAGTATTGATGCCCCGAAGTCCCCCCCCCCCATCAGATGACAACACTTCTGGTATCGGTATCGGCGATACTGGCCGGTATCGGATCGGTATCGATACCCAAATTTGCGAAATTGCCCACCCCTACTTCAAAGAGGAATGGGTGAAACTGCCCAAAGGTAGGTGTGCTAAGCTTGTGGTGTCGTATTCAAAAAGACTTAAGGCTGTAATTTCGGCCAAAGTAGGATCAATAAAGTATTGTGCCAAGGCTGTGAATACTTACAGTATGTATCCATGATATTTCAGTTTGCTATCTTAAATACATTTGAACAAAATTTAAATAACTTTTCACATTGTCATTATGGGGTATTGTCTGTATAAAAACTTGAAGACCAAGTGATATGTGGAGTTTAACATAGTACCTCAATGTAATGATTTGAGAAAGAGTACAGTCGTTGCCCGGGGTAAGAAGGAAGTGTATCACAAATAGGTAAGTACTTGACTTGAGCGATATATGATATGAACTTGACAGATCATAGAGCTTTTAATACTATCGTCACATTGTCGAAGCTGTGTACCACAATTTTGACAGCAACAATCAAACGACTGCATCGCCAACGTAATGGAGCGTCTTCGCTTCTGAGGTACCGGCTAACGTCCCTCCACACTGTGAAGCTGTTTCTAAGCCACTAATCCTTGCTTATGTACATGGCGGCTAATAAATTAGGGTTCTTGCAAATAACATTTTCACTGAAGGGCAAGGAATATCGAAACATGCTACACAAAACACTACGAAGATACATGGTAAGACCGACTACGCCGAGAAGACGGGACCCGTGGACGGAGAGCTGGATCTGATTCAGAAGTTCTAGGAAGAACTTGTGGGTTACCACCGGAATATAACATCCTGTAACGACTTGGTATCGGACTTGGTACCGTGAATTGATTTACGTGGACCCCGACTAAAACAAGTTGAAAAACTTATTCGGGTGTTACCATTTAGTGGTCAATTGTACAGAATATGTACTGAACTGTGCAATCTACTAATAAAAGTCTCAATCAATCAATCAATCAATCGGATTGATACCCACATTTTTTGGTATCATCCAAAACTAATGTGGGCAGTACGGTGAAAGAGGGGTTAGTGCGTCTGCCTCACAGTACGAAGGTCCTAAGTAGTCCTGGGTTCAATCCCGGGCTTGGGATCTTTCTGTGTGGAGTTTGCATGTCCTCCCCGTGACTCCGTGGGTTCCCTCCGGGTACTCCGGCTCCCTCCCACTTCCAAAAACATGCACCTGGGGATAGGTTGATTGGCAACACTAAATTGGCCCTAGTGTGTGAATGTGAGTGTGAATGTTGTCTGTCTATCTGTGTTGGCCCTGCGATGAGGTGGAGACTTGTCCAGGGTGTACCCCGCCTTTAGCCCGATTGTAGCTGAGATAGGTAAAAAATGGATGGATGGATGGGAAACTATTGTAAAACATCAAAAAACCAGAAGAATAAATGATTATTTCATTTCAACAGAAGTGTAGATTGACAAAGTAAATAGATATTAACAATAAATGAACAAATAGATTAATAATTAATTTTGTAGTACATGTCCGTAATAATTTTGACAAAATAACATAAGATAACACAATATTTACTGCAGATGTCAGCAGACTAATTAGGAGTCTTTTTTTGTTTACTTACTACTAAAAGACTAGTTTTCTTGTATGTTCACTATTTCATTTAAGGACTAAATTGCAATAAGAAACATATGTGTAATGCTAAAATAAAGCCAATAAACTATTGTATTTGGTCTCTTTATTTATGAAAAGTACCGAATAATATCGAAATAATTTTGGTACCGGTACCAAAATATTGGTATCAGGACAACACTATGCGGGCGTTACTGATGGAACAGATTGGATTGGATAATAAACGCTGACAAAAGGTCTTCAGCTGATTTATAAAAATAATGACAACTTATCTATAATATTATTTGTTTAGACTCATATTCCTGCATATCTATATTGATTATTTTGTAAAAAAAAAAAAAACGGAAAATCACACTCAATGATTTAGGTGGGCTAACGACGCCAATGCACAAAACCAATGGAGGATGTTGAAGCCAACACCCTTTATGTTCAGCCATTCTCCTCATATGAAAATTTTCACTTATATCCACAACCAAGGGCGTATAATTGGGTAGGGACGCTAGGGACACGTTCCTACCAATATCCAGCCGCTACTGTGTAGTCACTATCAATACAAGCGCTGCCCGTAATGTTTAGTCAATGATTATGGCACAGAAAAGGTTAAATATCGGTCTCTGCTAGAAGTCCCGCCTCTAACCTAAATATCGCTCCCTGATTGGTTGCCGCTTTCATGCTAACTTACGTGTGATTGGCTGTCCCCGCTGTCACTCCCTCTGCTTGTAAAAGCGAGCCTACATGCTAGTTGCTAGCGACCGCACGAGAGGCGGTGCCACTGTCAGTGTAAGTTGTCAACATGTTCGGCATTTGTTGTTCCTGGCACACGGTAACTAGATGGATCAGTATCAGTGCTGTGATTTACATTGTGTTTGTGTCTGTTTGTGTGCGTGTGTGCTGTAGGTTTTGAAGGATGTCAATGAAAAGAAAACTGGATATAAGAGACTTCTTTAGGAGTCAAACTGTAAGTTACTTCAAGGGTGTATAGAGGCTCAACAATATTGAATAATTCAACAATGTATCACTCCAGTCACGCCCCTTAGAGTGCTCTAATGAGCATATACCATGGACTGGAGTGACATATTGCTTTTATAAAACAGTTACTAATAAAGGCAATATGAAATAGGAATACTCAATCAAATTAATGTAGTTTTATTCAACCAGAAATACATATTATCCAACAAAATAGCCTCACTGTGGAACAAACAGTCCAACCTATCCAGACGTTTGCTCCAAATTAGCACTATATCTCATCTTTTCCTCCGCTTTTTTTCAGGTGAAAGTCAATGCTCAGTCCCCTTTACCATTGTTAACCCTCCCCGGAGGTGAAAGTTAACCTTAAACATGTGAATTCAACTACTTTAGTCTGTTTTTTAACATCGTAAAAACATCAGCTGTCTTTTTCTACGGACTGCAACAGTCCGTTGTCATGGATACATGACAACAACTTCCATTCATACTAGTCATGCGTGCCTGAGGCGGAGTGATAGCCTAAGCTGTGATAAGGCTTTAGAATATTTAAACCACGGTTAACAGCCAATCAGATCGCCGGATTTCACCTTTCCGTTTTATTTATTTATTTATTTTTTTAGTTTCATGTAACATATTTACAGTACAAAAGCAGCAATAGAAAGAAGTAGATGAAGGGAAAAATTGTGAGTGATTTAAACACATGTTGGGGAAAAGATTATTACAGTTCATTTATGTTTATTTACAATGTTGTATTGCATGAATGTATTTCTGATGTTGATGGACAGTAGGCTATGTTAATTGACAGTATGATGCACAGTTGCACTACAGCCCTACACTAAAGAGTAAAGATGAGAACTCTTCGAAGTTGTCTCCTTTGCTTTCATTTTAGTTACTTTACCCGATAACATCTGCATGACGTGAAATTATGATTGCTAATGTAAAAAAATAAATAAAAAAAGTAAACTTTCAGAGTGCTGCCTTGGAGCACTTTTGTGTCCCCACCAATCTCAAAATCAAACCTACTCCCTTGTCCACACATGCCGCCCTATGTCAACGTGCATCATAATTGTTAGTATTCTACCTCACAAAATGAGCTGGGCAGCCCCAGCAATACTCAGGACCACAAGCTCTACACACACACAACAACGGCAAACACGGGAAAGATAACAATAGATTTGAAAGAAAGACAATGGCAGTTGTGAAATAGATGAAGAAGATCCCACACACAAATGAAATGTTCCTCCGAGGGCGAGAAGACCGAGACAAAGCTAGAGGAAGACACAGGCAGAGAGTAAATTAGTCCTAATAGATCGGAGGAAGAGTGGTGAAGCCAAGGGATGTATTTCATGTGTGTTGGGGGTTAAGCTATATAAAGTGTACAGATGGGGAAGAGGAAGATAGAAATATAAACGGAGTATGAGTAGACACCATGAAGACAGACCGTGAGAGATGAAAAAAGAAAATAGCACACAGTACACGAGCGCATCGTGCGGCGCTCCCCCAGGGGGGAGCTCAGTCACTCAGGGGTCAGCCATTTATTCTGTCCCATTACAGTAGACAGTGCTGTGAAATTGCCCAATTAATCAGTGTCTTTTAGCAGCAGACCTCCCCCCGCTGACCAGCCACTTGTGGGTAACGTTGTCAGAACTTCTGCGTAGGGCCGCAAACTCGCAAATCTGTTGATCATCATATATCGGCCCGATGAAAATGATGACAAATTTGCATCAGTGTTGCCAACTTCTCAGCGATTAGAGTTAGATGAATGTGAAGAAAACACTTACACAGTGCATCCGGAAAGTATTCACAGAGCTTTACCTCTTCCACATTTTCTTATGTGTCAGTCTTATTCCAAAATGGAATAAAGTCATTGTTGTCCATAAAATCTGGAAAATCAAAAGTACATAAGTTTTGCCAGTCTTTGGTCAATACTTTGTTGATGGACTTTTGGCAGCAATTACAGCCTCCAATCTGTTTGAATACTGTCAGGTTGAGTTTGAGACAAACCCCAAGATGCAGAGATGGTGGCAGGCATTGAATAGGCAAACATAATTTAATCTTCAAACATAACGAAAAGAACACAAACCAGGAACTAGGAGACCGGAAATAGGATACCAGGAAATAGGAACTTAGACGAAATGACAGCATGCCGCCAACAGCTATAGGATACAGGTACACACAACAAACGGTAGGAGCGACAATAATTCAGCACTGACTGGAGGAGAAAGCAGGTCGAAATAGTGGCTGGCTGATTGACACCAGGTGTGGCCAGGTGCCAATCAGCCACAGCTGAGGGGACACAGCTCTCAGGGAGACAAACAGGAAACAGAACCAAAATAAGAGTGCTAACAGGAACTAAAGACAGGAAACAAAGACAAATGCAGAGGAAAAACTAAGACATAGTCAAACTGTCAGGGACAAGCCTGACAAATACGATGCCACAGGCTTGGCACACTTCTTCAAGCAGTTTTACCCATTCCACTTTGCCCATACTTCTTAGCAGCACATACGCTGTAAGGAAGGTAGCTACTCTACTGGCCGTCCTAAAAGGGGCTGGATGACATCTTTGCCTCGTTTGCATAAGTCATTGCTACAGACTCTGTAGGAGAGATGAATAACATAGTTAGAAATATAAAAAAAGTAGTTGAAAAAAGTGGCCTCTCCCGCTTGGGCCCGAATAATATACTACTAATAACTATATATATATATATATATATATATATATATATATATATATATATATATATATATATATATATATATATATATATATATATATATTTATATATATATGTATGTATATATATATATATATATATATATATATATATATATATATATTTATATATATATGTATGTATATATATATATATATATATATATATATATATATATATATATATATACACACGCGATCAAAAATGTATATACACTTGTAAATGTAACGATTTGGTCGCATGGTGATGCGGAGTCGCTCTCTCAGGGATGCAGTAGGGCTTCGGACACAGCGTGAAGGTAAGAACAAATGATTTATTAAAATTTAATCAGGCCTTAAAAAAGAAAAACTTGTGAACATTCGTAAAAGGGGTGACAAACCTAAATATTGATTCATTGGGAGGTCCCCAGGTGACGGCATTTTGACTTCAGGCATCTCGTCACTATGAACGGTCTGCAGGGGCGGGGTGGGGCAGGGCGGGTGAACAAGGAAGGAAAGACGCTGACTAGTTTAACGCCATACAGTATTGGATTGAAACGTTTCGTGCATTATTTGTGTTCGGTGTATTTTCAACACTTTTTTTGGACTCATTACAGTGCCAAATAAGTATTCAACGTGGATGAGACAGGCTAATTTTTGAAGCAGATGCCGGATTGTACGTACATCGCCAAGGAAGATAAATCGGCACCAGGACATGAAGTGGCTACAGAGAGACTGACATTTTTGCTTGGAGGGACTGCTGTGCGAGACTGTAAACTTAAGCCTTTGCTTGATTACCAATCTGAGAACCCAGGGGCTTTTAAGGGTATTTGGAAAGGCTCACTTCCAGTCATCAGGAAGTCCAACAAGAAGGCTTGGGTAACATTGGCCGTCTTTGAGATTGAGAGATACTGCGCTGCAAAGGACATTCCTTTCAAGATTTTGTTAGTTCTTGACAATGCTCTTGGCCATCCTGCATTTTTAGATGACTTTTATCCAAATATTAAAATTGCGTACCTTCCACCCAATACTACATCCCTTCACCAGCCAATGGACCAAGGTGTGATTGCCTCTTTTAAAGCTTACTATTTACAGAGGACCTTCTCAAAGCAACTGAAAGAACCAGTTGGCAAGACGTTAGAGCAGGGGTCGGGAACCTTTTTGGCTGAGAGAGCCAAAAAGCCAAATATTTTCAAATGTATTTCCGTAAGAGACATATAATATTTTTTTTAACACTGAACACAACTAAACGCGTGCATTTTTAAGTAAGACCAACATTTCTAGAGTATAATAGGTGTCTTATTCTTTGTAATCACATTGTTATTCTGAAGTTACAGTGGAGGGGGCGTGGCCCACGGGCCTGCAGCGATACGGGGGTGTGCCTGGACAGGCCTCGAAATCAGCGAGAGCTGCGTAGATGGCCCACCTGAGCCTTGTTATCTAATCACCCGTCGCTCTGTTATAAGCAGCAGCCAGGAGGAGAGACGGGGTTGGGGCTGGAGCCAGAGCGCGAGCGAGAAGGAAAGAGAAAAATACAATTGCTGGAAAGCAACTGAGAGACTTATTGAAAAATAAAACAATAGTGTAACCCTGAAACGGGCTCTCATGTCGGTGCTTGGTGGTCTGAAGAACCCCCAGGAGGACAAGCCCCACACTAACCAATAATAAACAAATAACTTCTTAACGCAACTTCTTGAACAGGTGCGGTAGTAAACGGATGGATGGACTAAAAATGCATGAGAATGTTTTATGTTTTGAACCTTATTTTTAACACTTATTACAAGTGGAATTATTCATTACTTATCATGTTAAGCAATGTCTGCTCAGATTTATCCGAGAGCCAGATGCAGTCATCAAAAGAGCCACATCTGGCTCGCGAGCCATAGGTTCCCTACCCCTGCGTTAGAGGAATGGTGGTGGTCGTACAACATTTATGAAGATGTCAAGATGCATGGGATGAGGTTACGATTTCCAATATGAATGGTGTGTGGAAAAAGCTATGCCCTGAATTTGTGAATGGTTTTCACGGTTATGAGGATACAGTTGGAGAAGTGATGAGCATTTGGTGGCTCTTGGTAACCAGCTGCAACTCAAAATGAAGATGGATAATGTGACACAGCTGCTCGAATCTCACAGTGAGGAGTGGAGCACTGAGGACCTCATTGAGCTGGAGAAGCCGATGATAGAAGAAGTGGAAGCAGAAGAAGAGCCAGAACCTAAGAGATTTATAGCCAAGGTGTTGGCAGAAGCTCTTCAGATGATGTCAATGATAGAAGCCCAAGATTCCACCTCAGCAAGGTACATTGAGGTCTACAGATCTGTGACAGAGTCTGTGAGTTGTTAAAAGGAGATTTATTAAGAGAAAAAGACAGTTATCAATATTCCCTTGATTGTTTTATCAATAAAGTTGAAATGACTCCATCACAAGACCTTGTGCCTTCTTCCTCCACAGCATCACAAGACATGGTTCCTCCAATCAACCCAGACTCTTCAACTACTTTTGCTTCAGGCTATAGCGAAAAAGCCTGTATTTGGTTACCAGTTCATTCAAACCACAGTACAAGTGCGAACACTCAAATGTTGCATGTATTATATTTATGGAAATTGTTTTTACATGTATTGTTAGGTATAATCAGATTCACATATGTACCTGTAAAAAATGGGCTTAAGTTCCAACTTACATACAAAACCGACTTACAAACGGACGTCAAAACGGAATTTGTTCGTAACTCAAGGACTTCCTGTGTTGATTTTATGAGCGCAGACTGGGGAGTCATTACTCGCCACATGGTGCTACAAATAGTGCAGCTTAATCAACGCTTATTATTTTATTTTCCTTTTTGGGGATATATATATATATATGTGTGTGTGGCGGGGCTCTCCCTTAGAGATAGGGTGAGAAGCTCTGGCATCCGGGAGGAACTCAAAGTAAAGCCGCTGCTCCTTCACATCAAGAGGAGCCAGATGAGGTGGTTCGGGCATCTGGTCAGGATGCCACCCGAACGCCTCCCTAGGGAGGTGTTTAGGGAACGTCCAACCGGTAGGAGGCCACGGGGAAGACCCAGGACAAGTTGGGAAGACTTTGTCTCCCGGCTGGCCTGGGAACGCCTCGGGATCCCCCAGGAAGAGCTAGACGAAGTGGCTGGGGAGAGGGAAGTCTAGGTTTCCCTGCTTAGGCTGTTGCCCCCGTGACCCGACCTCGGATAAGCGGAAGAAGATGGATGGGTATATATATATATATATATATATATATATATATATATATATATATATATATATATATAATCTTTTTTCAAAGCATATTCTACAATCTGTATTTCATGTTTAGAGGGCTCTCATAATGTTCCATCCATCCATCCATTTTCTATCGCTTATTCCCTTTGGGGTCGCGGGGGGCGCTGGTGCCTATCTGAGCTACAATCGGGCGGAAGGCGGTATACACCCCGGACAAGTCGCCACCTCATTCCAGGGCCAACACAGATAGACAGACAACATTCACACTCACACACTAGGGCCAATTTAGTGTTGCCAATCAACCTATTCTCATAATGTTGAAAATGTATTTATAAGGTTTTACACAGAGTTTTTATGTTCTAGTTATGCAGATATTTGACCTTTTAATTCTTATTGTTACTTCACCGGAATTCAATTCATTTATCATGCTCCGAACCAATTAACAGAAATAAACAAAACAAGGGATGACTCTATCATTTTACTGTCAGGTATTAATTACATACATAATTGGAACACAACTTAGTTATTTTTTGCATTTGTCCAAATCACATACATGTTTTAAACTTATATGAATTTTGAATGTCATAATCTTGGGTTTTGTCTTCTTTAGAAAACTACTGGAGGAAATGGCATCTCAAGTACAAATGGAAATACAAATTAAAATAGTTTGTTAATGTTTTAATGACAATTTATTAAACAAAATTATGTCTTTTTTTTCCATACCACTTATTTTCATTAGGGTCACGCGTAAGCTGAAGCCTATACCTGCTGACATTCAAACCATAGGTCGTTTTTTAAACAGGTAAATCAATAAAAAATGTTGCTGCTGCTGTTGATGCATTTTTTCCATCTGCTGCCTTTATTGTATACATTTAAAATTATTGAGAGTATTTTGGCCGACAACTGAAATTAATGGAAATTATTTACAGGAAATAAACTTAACAAAAAGAAAAGGTGAAAAGTCAGTCAATGTAGTCAAAGTCTTCTGGGATCCCAACGGCTGTATTTATACTTGATATTTATTTGAGAAAAAAATGAATGCAATAAATGAGTTGTTAATATAGCTATTGTTCATCATATCAGGTTTACTGCCAAACTGGTGATAAAATGATAAATGGGTTGTACTTGTATAGCGCTTTTCTACATTTTTAAGGAACTCAAAGCGCTTTGACACTATTTCCACATTCACCCATTCACACACTGATGGCGGGAGAGCCTATAGTCTCTAAAACCTACATTAAAATAATAACTTTGCTTTTATAATGTAACATTATGTTTGCTCACTATTGTTCCATCTTCATTCTTCGTCGGTTTTGACCATCACATTTTTGGTCCTGACAGCAGATATCTTCCTGTCATGATGTCAGGGTAAAGATGAGAACACGTGACACAAGCAGGACGTGTGAAGAAGGTCAGACTGGCCAAAATGTACAATAAAAAGGTTTGATGCATAGATTTTTGTCCCTAAAATCTGGACAAAAAAATGCGTCTTGTCACAAATCTTATGTAGTAGCAGCTACTTTTTAAATGGTACTTCAACTACAACTGTAGTTGATGTGTGTGTGTGTGTGTGTGTGTGTGCGTGTGTGTGTGTGTGTGTGTGTGTGTGAGACAGAGAGAGACTACGACAACAAAAGGATGCTCATTTTAAAGTCACTTACTTAAAGTCACTTAGTCACTTATTACTAAAATATTGTGAGGATTTCATCGATACCAATATTGATACTGCTTATCCTTATCGGTGTTCATCGGTCCTATTATCGGTAATATATGTATTTGTATCTGTACTTTGTTGTAATTATTCCGAGCTGATAATCAGATCCTAAAACTGGAAGAATTTGGCAAAAATAAAAAAACATTAAATTTCGATCATATCACAATTCTTTTTACGTTGTTTTTAACCTGCCAGTTAAAGCAACTGTACTAAAATAAAATAAGCGAGGGATTAGTTGAACATTATATCAACATTTTTTTTTTAGTAAATAAACAACTAAACTAAATAAAAATCACACAATAAGACAAGCTCTCACTGGATCGGTTCGCAACCGAGTTTGAAGCGACTGGGATGAGAATAAGCACCTCCAAGTCCGAGTCCATGGTTCTCGCCGGAAAAAGGGTGGAGTGCCATCTCCGGGTTGGGGAGGAGACCCTGCCCCAAGTGGAGGACTTCAAGTACCTGTCTTGTTCACAGAAGACTGGATCGTTAGATCGATAGGCGTGGCGTCTTCATTAATGTGGACACTGTATCGATCCGTTGTGGTGAAGAAGGAGCTGAGCCGGAAGGCAAAGCTCTCAATTTACCGGTCGATCTACGTTCCCATCCTCACCTATGGTCATGAGCTTTGGGTTATGACCGAAAAGACAAGATCATTGGTGCAAGCGGCCGAAATGAGTTTCCTCCGCTGGGTGGCAGGACTCTCCCTTAGAGATAGGGTGAGAAGCTCTGTCGTCCGGGAGGAGCTCAAGGTAAAGCCGCTGCTCCTCCACATCGAGAGGAGCCAGATGAGGTAGTTGGGGCATCTGGTCAGGATGCCACCCGAACGCCTTCCTAGGGAGGTGTTTAGGGCTCGTCCGACCGATAGGAGGCCATGGGGAAGATCCAGGAAACAATGGGAAGACTATGTCTCCCGGCTGGCTTCGGAATGCATTGGGATCCCCCAGGAAGAGTTGGAAGAAGTGCCTGGGGAGAGGGAAGTCCGGGCTTCCCTGCTTAGGCTGCTGCTGCCGTGACCCAACCTCGGATAAGTGGAAAAAGATGGATGGATGTTCTGAGCGTTTGTGGGGCATCTTTGTGGTGAAGAACGCTAATCAGTGGAACTAATTTGGAGTGTTTTCACTCAGCTAAAGTCTATAAACTCTTTGCAGTTTACTGTTTATTATATTTCACAAACTTAATTTCGCTACGCGAAGCTACGAGTAGTGGACCGACTCTTTTAAACATATTTACAGAGGAAATTGAAGCCGGACTCAAAGCAGGGACCTCAGCTACTTACTACTCGGACTTTGTTGGATAAATGTGGGAAAAAAGGAACAAAGATAAATGACATGAAATGTTAACTATTTACTTTATTACATGTTGTAAAAGTAATCAGTGACATTCCAATTGTGTAGTTGTTAGCCTCAACGTGAGTGAACAGAATGCTAATGCTAACAAGCTAACGCTAAAGCCGATGTGTTTGTGTTGTCGGCGTGATATAAACCTCGACATGTATTATTTATATATAGTTATTTACAGCCGAAATGGACCAAAATGAATCACCTGCCCCTTATGAATTCATCATTTATCGAGATGACGACTGCCTTCTGTTGGAAGTTGCCGACAAAGACCCGACTTTTTATGAACAATTCGGTACACATTTATAAATCATATCATTTTATCGTTTTGTGTATGGTTGCTTTGTGTTTCAATTACCGTTTTTTACGGACTCTAATCAGTTTTTTTCATAGTTTGGCCGGGGGTGCGACTTATACTCAGGAGTGACTTATGTGTGAAATTATTAACACTTTACCGTAAAATATCAAATAATATTATTTAGCTCATTCACGTACGACGAAACGTAAAAGATTTCATCAGATTTAAAAATAGGAGTGACAGATTGTTTGGTAAACGTATAGCATGTTCTATATGTTATAGTTATTTGAATGACTCTTACCATAATATGTTACGTTAACATAGCAGGCACCTTCTCAGTTGGTTATTTATGAGTCATATAACGTACACTTATTCAGCCTGTTGTTCACTATTCTTTATTTATTTTTTAAATTAACTTTCAAATGTCTATTTTTGGTGTTGGATTTTATCAAATCAATTTCCCCAAAAATGTGACTTATACTCCAGTGCGACCTATACCGTATTTCCTTGAATTGCCGCAGGGCATATAGAATGCGCCTGCCTTGAATTACTGCCGGGTCAAACTCGCTTCGCAAAATAATTAGCGCATGCTTAGTATTACCGCCTGGTCAAACTCGTGACGTCACGAGTGTCTTTTCCCGTGTCATCATTTTCAAAATGCAGGAGGCCTATTTCAATACCGGTAATTTGAAATCGCATAAAGGGAAGAAGTTTAATAGCTATTCAGTTGGATTTTAAAGTCCAAACTTACATCACACTCAAATTTGTACTGCATGCCTTTGGTAAGTGCTGGAGTGAGAAGAGGTTTTGAAATATTTAGCGCATGCTTACTTTTACCGCATGCCTTTGGTAAGCGCAGGAGTGAGAAGAGGTTTTAAATTAACTAGCGCCCCGGCGGCAATTCAAGGAAATAGGGTATATGTTTTTTTTTTCTCTTCTTTATTATGCATTTTCGGCAGGTGTGACTTATACTCCGAAAAATATGGTACTTACTTTTTAATTAAAATAACTGTGACCTGATATTATTTACATGGTGTCAGTATAGAAATATAGTAAACCACCTGTCGGTGAACTGTGACTGTAACTGGGAAATGTAGTGGGAACACAAACCACACACTTTTACAGGAACCTAGAGATCCAGAAAGCAGGGGTTCCAGGAAACAAAAGGAATTTTGGGTGGAAAAGGGTCTTATGTAACGGAGTATTAGAAGCATTTTTTTGTTTTTTTTGTTTACAAAAATACACAAGTACAAGTAAAAACTATGTTGAAATGTTGACAAAAATCCTTACAATGTATTTTTAAAAAGTTACCTAAATAAATGTAACAGAGTAAATGAGCGAATTACCGCACACCAGGTCATCAGTCAAACAAACGCATGGCACATATAAACAAACTCCATCCGTCCATCAGAATGTTTTCCTTCATATACTGTTTTTTTTTTTTTTTCATTTTTTGTATCATGTGTTTTTATTAGACTGCAGTCAAAATCAGACCCATGTCAATTATTTTGCTTGTACAGGTTTTTTTTTTTTATGACAGAATCGAACACACCACATAATATTAGATATTTTCCAGGTTTATTTTTGTGCAATTCTCATATCTCGAGTCAATATTTGTTTCAAATTGGCACAGGACAAATTTATATTTCCATGTATGAAATGGAAAATAGCAAAACGATGTCTTCCACTGTTTCAGACTATGAAACGCTGCTTTTCTCTTCTGTTATTGAAGTTTTGATTTATTACTTTGACTAAACGTACCTGCGAATGAATTGTTATTCTTTTGTCTACTCCAACCTTGGAATAAGTGCCGGCCGCTTCATCTGAACAAAAGAACATGGACAATACTAAATTGCTGCATCTAATTTTCCATGCTACATGTCTTCTCTGTCTATTATTTGTTAGGTAATTACATACAAATAGTGGTTGTATCGTGTATTATTGCTACGGGTAGCCTTTAGGTCTTTGAGGTGTTTATCTCAAACTGATTTTTTATTGGTTGGCTCCAATAGGTTCACTGTGGGCCTGATCTACTAAAAGTTTGCGTTTATTAAAATGTGTGCAAACGCGATAGCACACGCAAAGCTGATATACTAAGCTTGTGCGCAGAGGATTGTGATTATTAAGTGAGCAACATAAGGAGTGCAATCCATTTAGTGTGTCTTTCTTCACGAATATGCAGAATATATGCTGATCATTACAACGGCCCTGTGATTTGGTAGCGACTTGTCCAGGGTACACCCTGCCTTCCGCCCAAATGCAGCTGAGATAGGCTCGAGCACCCGCCACGACAAGTGGTAGAAAATGGATGGATGGATGTTCTGAAACGTATATATTTAGTATGTCTAGAAATAACATGCAAACTGGCAGTTGCTTAGAAATAGCTGTGAGAAAGGAGGAAATTGCCTGAAGCTCCGTCCTACACAGCATGAGTTTCCACAGTTATGCTGATATTACACAGTTGGTAGAGTGGCCAAGCCAGCAACGATTCCCGCCATCCTAGTCACTGCCGTTGTGTCCTTGGGCAAGACACTTTACCCACCTGGTCCCAGTCCCACCCACACTGGTTTAAATGTAACTTAGATATTGGGTTTCACTATGTAAAGCGCTTTGAGTCACTAGAGAAAAGCGCTATATAAATATAATTTACTTCACTACATTGCCGTGTCTCCTGATGACACAAGGCTAGTAGATATCCTCTTTCAAATCTTGTCTTTGCAGTCTATTCATTGTATTCTGTTTTTTTACGATTTACCAAACAAGCCAACTTCACAAATTTTGGGTTTTGTAGATGAACAATGACTCATAATCCTTGCGAAGAAAAGGGGGCTGGAGCCAATCATCTTTTTGTGTCATTCTCGCCATTCCCGGGTCTAATTTGGTTGTCAAAGTGTACCAATTAGTCGTAATTTTTCCTCGTCATTTTACTACCCAGGTGACAGGCATTATTTATGATCGAGAGCAGGGTAACCATTTTTTTTCATCAGGTGAGATACTTTTTAAATGACCAAGTATATATATATATATATATATATATATATATATATATATATATATATATATATATATATATATATATATATATATATATATATATATATATATATATATATATATATATATATATATATATATATATATATATATATATTAGGGCTGCGAATCTTTGGGTGTCCCAGGATTCGATTCAATATCGATTCTTGGGGTCACGATTCGATAATGTATCGATTTTTTTCGATTCGATTCGATTCTCGATTCAAAAACGATATTTTTCCGATTCAAAATTATTCTGTATTCATTCAATACATAGGATTTCAGCAAGATCTACCCCAGTCTGCTGATTTGCAAGCAGAGTAGTAAATAATAGAAAAAAAACTTTCGTAATTGTAAAGGACAATGTTTTATCAACTGATTGCAATAATGTCAATTTGTTTTAACTATTAAACGAACCAAACATATATTGTTCTTTTTCTTTTTTTTTTTTTATAAATGTCTAATGATAATGTCAATGAGGGATTTTTAATCACTGCTATGCTGAAATTATAAATAATATTGATACTGTTGTTGATAATATTCATTTTTCTTTCACTACTTTTGGTTTGTTCTGTGTCGTGTTTGTGTCTCCTCTCAATTGCTCAGTTTTTTGCAGTTCTGAGCGTTGCTGGGTCAGGTTTGGTTTTGGAATTGGATTGCATTGTTATGGTATTGATGTGTAGTGATTTGTTAGATTGATAAAAAAAAAAAAAAAAAAGATTTACAAAAAAATTTAGAATCGATTGTGATTCGCAAAACGTATTCGATTCGATTCGTATTCGAATTTATTTTTTCCCACACCTCTAATATATATATATATATTTCGCCTTCCTGCAAGTCGTTTTTTTCCTTAATATTGAGATCACAGCAGCCAGCATCATTTATAAGATTCTGGGTCCGTGAGTGTCAATCAAGTGACGAAAGTGACATCATAGTGAAGATTAATGATCGCAAATGTTTCGGTTCATAATTGACTGATACACCCTCAGCGACCGACTGGTAGCTCACGATCAACAGAACGGGCACCCCTGATCCAGAATAAAGTTTGCAGAACAAAGAAATCAGTCTATATGGCAACATTGGCACACACGTTTGTGATCACGGCTAATAATAACAATATTACTCATACTTGGTTAAAATTCAAGTCACCAAATGGAATATTATTGGTGCTTTTTGGTTGTTTTTATATTTGGTTGTATGATTGGAAGAGAGGACATCCCATTGGCTTCTCTGTAAGCGGACTTTTATTCACGAGTTCGAATGCATTAAAAATACAATACATAAACATCCATCATAATGACTTCCATGACATCCATCACGATTGTGAACAATTGGCAAAATTAATTTTAAAAAAGTGCAGTTCTCTTTTAATACGCAACTCAAACGAGAATTGGGTTGGAAATAATGCAGAGATATTGCACCATGTTGCTTTATGTAATAGTTTTGTTGTTAAATTTTAAAGTAGTTTTCCTAAATAAATATTCCAAAATTTGTTAGCATTAAGATGCAAACAGTTGCTGGACACACATTGTTTTTTAAATACAATCTGGCGTGCTGGTCAGCTTTTGGGGCATGTAAAGTTGGGTGTCATCAGTATTAAATTGAAAGCTAACAAATGCATTTGTGTATGATGTCACCAAGCGGAAGCATATAGGTGCTGAAGAGTGCAGGGCCCAGAACCGAAACCTATGGAACTCCGCACGTTACCTTAACATACAGTACCATACCATACCAACTTTATTTATAAAGCCCTTTAAAAACAACCACAGTTGAAGAACAAAGAGCTGTACACCACAAAGAAATAAAGGCAAAGGACAGACTAAACAACAAACAAAAAAAAACAATTTAAAACAGAAGTTAAAAACACATTGAAATGGCAAATATGAATTACCCTAAGAACAATGTGTTAGATAAAAAGCAGTTAAAAAGTTAAAAACTGTTAAAAAAGTTAAAAGTTAAAAAGAGTTTAAAGTCTCATGCTGGGTTGAAAGCCACTGAATAAAAATGGGTTTTAAGAAGGGTCTTAAAAATAGCCAAAGAAGGGGCCTGTCTCACATAGAGAGGGAGATCGTTCCAGAGTTTGGGACCCGCAACAGAGAAGGCTCTGTCCCCTCCGAGGTCACTTTGTTATGGGAGACGCATTTCATCCTTTCAGTAAGATAGGAGTTAAACCAACAAACGGCAACGTCTGACATACGGATGTGTGTTTTAATATGTTCTAATTCAGGGGTAGGGAACCTATGGCTCGCGAGCCACATCATCTTTTGATGACTGCTTCTGGCTCTCGGATAAATCTGAGCTGACATTGCTTAACATGATAAGTAATGAATAATTCCACTTGTAATAAGTGTTAAAAATAATGTTCATAACATAAAACATTCTCATGCATTTTTAGTCCATCCATCCGTTTACTACCGCACCTGTTCAAGAAGTTGCGTTAAGAAGTTACTTATTTATTATTGGTTAGTATGGGGCTTGTCCTCCTGGGGGTTCTTCACCACCAAGCACCGACATGAGAGCCTGTTTCAGGGTTACACTATTGTTTTATTTTTCAATAAGTCTCTCAGTTGCTTTCCAGCAATTGTATTTTTCTCTTTCGTTCTCGCTCGCGCTTTAGCTCCAGCGCCAACCCCGTCGCTCCTCCTGGCTGCTGCTTATAACAGAGCGACAAGTGATTAGATAACAAGGCTCAGGTGGGCCATCTACGCAGCTCTCGCTGATTTCGAGGCCGGTCCAGGCACACCCCAGTTTGCTGCAGGCCCGCGGGCCACGCCCCCTCCACAGTTAGCTTCAGAATAACAATGTTATTACAAAGAATAAGAGACCTATTATACTCTAGAAATGTTGGTCTTACTTTAAAATGCACGTGTTTAGTTGTGTTCAGTGTTAAAAAAAATATTAAATGGCTCTTACGGAAATGGCGTGGCGCAGTGGAGAGTGGTCGTGCGCAACCCGAGGGCCCCTGGTTCAATCCCCACCTAGTACCAACCTCGCCACGTCCGTTGTGTCCTGAGCAAGACACTTCACCCTTGCTCCTGATGGGTGCTGGTTGGCGCCTTGCATGGCAGCTCCCTCCATCAGTGTGTGAATGTGTGTGTGAATGGGTAAATGTGGAAGTAGTGTCAAAGCGCTTTGAGTACCTTGAAGGTAGAAAAGCGCTATACAAGTACAACCCATTTAAATACATTTGAAAATGTTTGGCTTTTTGGCTCCCTCAGCCAAAAAGGTTCCCGACCCCTGTTCTAATTGAATGTTATGATCAACAAAATCGAAAACAGCGCTGAGATCAAGTAGCAGCATCATAGATTATGCATCAGGATTCATAGTTAGCAATAGATCCTTAGTCACTTTTGCAAGGGCTTTCTCAGTGGAGTGACTTGACCTGAAACTGGACTGAAAGTGTTCATAGAGATTGTTTGACGCCAAGTGTTCCTTTAGCTTTGGTGCAACAATTTTTTCTGAGGATTTTAGAGATAAGGGGAGTTGCGACACTGGCCGGCAGTTCAAAGGATGAATAAGCACTTTTTTGAATGATTGGGTGACAGTACCAGAGGAAAGTTATTAATATTTCGCACTGATGGTCCTAATATTACAAACAGCTACTAGATAAGTCTCCCAGAAAACGGGTCAAGTTTTGTCCTATTTACAAGTCGCAAGAGTTCCTCTAATTGTATTTCTTCAAAGTGAGAGAGATTGCTGTGATGGAACACCTCCAGTTTGATCGCACTCCATTTGCGTTCCAGCTTTCTACATGATAGTTTAAGAGCTCTGGTTTCTTCCGTGAACCAGGGTTTTACACCTTTAAGGAGTCTTTTTTAGCTTTAGCGGTGCTATACTATCAATGGCGTTGCGCAGGGCATCGTTAAAGTTGTTAGTGAGGTTTTCGATAGACCCCATATGATTTGGGAATGGTACCATTACAGAGGGCAATAGGCCAGCAAGAGTCGTTGTGGTAGCATTAACCTTATGGCTATTAAAGTGTTGGTTATTAGAAGCATGTTGACAATTGTTCGGAACATTCAATATTATAAGGCAGTGGTCGGACATTCCCATCCTCACCTTTGGTCATGAGCTTTGGGTCATGACCGAAAGGACAAGATCACGGCTACAAGCAGCCGGAATGAGTTTCCTCCGCCAGGTGACGGGGCTCTCCCTTAGAGATAGGGTGAGAAGATCTGTCATCCGGGAGGAGCTCAAAATAGAGCTGCTGCTCCTCCACATCGAGAGGAGCCAGATGAGGTGATTCGGGCATCTGGACAGGATGCCACCCGAACGCCCCCCTAGGGAGGTGTTTCTGGCACATCCAACCGGTAGGAGGCCACGGGGAAGACCCAGGACACGTTGGGAAGACTATGTCTCCCGGCAAGTTTGGGAACGCCTCGGGATCCTCCGGGAGGAGCTGGACAAAGTGGCTGGAGAGAGAGAATCTGACCTCGGAAAAGCGGATGAAGATGGATGGATGGATGGATGATTGGACATTACCTTAGCGTAGGGGAGTACCAAAACTTTAGAGGTGGTGACAACCCAGACAAAGACTAGGTCTAATGTATTCCCGTTGCGATGCGTGGGTTCATGTATTATTTATGTAAGACCACAGCTTTCAATTACAGTCTGGAGTACCACACACAAGTGTCCGACAAGATATTCATATGGATGTCAAAATCGTGCATGATGACTATATTATCTGCATTTGTCACTAGATCAGCAACAAACTCTGAGAAGTCGCTGATAAAGTCCGAATATGGCCCAGGGGGGCAGTAGATAATAACCAGATGGAGCGGTAACAGACCTCCTAGTAATTATTTATATTTGTTATTTAAATTAGGACTAAAGTTAAGGTTGGAGATTAATGCAGCCCCTCCACTCCTTTTAGGGGGACGAGCTACTTTGTATAGTTCGGAGGAGAAGCCTTGTATAAAGAAAACAATTCATCTGGTTTAAGCCAAGTCGCACTGAGACCAAGAACGTTACGATTGTTGTCCCTAATGACTTCATTAACTTGTAACGTTTTAGGAGACAATGATCAGATGTTTAAAAACCCCATATTATAGGTTATGGGCTGTTTCAAGGTATTATTGTTCATGGTATCCGTGGAAGTGATAATAATAACATTACTTCTATATTCTTATAGGTTCAACCACATCTAGGAATTGATACGGTGATGATTTGGAAATAATTTGTTCGCTGCTGTAGACTTGAGGCTTCATAATTTTGTACCTCAGAATGTATGTCTACCTCTGTTACAGTCAGAGAAAAAACACTATGCGAGTAATGTATGTTCTACGAGAAATGCTGTGTTTGCAGAAATTTTCCAGCCAGATGCTGGTTAGTTCTAGCTTAAATGACTCCTCACCCCTTCTAACAGGCGCTTTAATTGCCTGTGTCCGCCTGTGCCTGCTTGAGTGCAGTTAGTCAAGTGCGACTCAAACCGTGATCTACGTTTCTAGGAGGAGTGATGGTGCCTTTGCAGTAAGCTGTCTGACTGTCTCATCCTAGAATCATTGGAGCCGACGACTACAACTATGTTCAACAAGCTAGTGGTGCGATTAGCCTGTCGTACATCTTTACTAGGCCTGTTGCGAGTAAGTTCCCTAAGATTAGCTATGTCTCATAACCGGCTCACCGTAGCTTAGAGCTACTACAAACTGGGCTAGTTAGCTCACTACTGCTAACACTAGCAAACGTGTCTGTGGCATCTAACATTACAAAGTTACTCTGCACTTGTTGGTGGAAACGGTCCTCTAGCAGGGCTAACCTATCCATGAGAAGAGTGCATGAAGTACAGGAAACCATAGTCACGTTATTACTTTCCCCGAGCTGGCTGTCTTCAGACAACGGGCGTCAGCTTAGCACCCAGCCAGCCGAAAGTGAAGGGGTGAAGCAGAGCGAGTGGATACTTTGCAAGTTGAATAAGACTCCTCAATGTGTTACAGAAGGGCTAAGAAAGCTGTGAAATACTTAAAAACACACAGACAGAAATAACTTAGCCTTGAGCGAGCAGCATTAAGGGCGAACTGCAGAACTGCCTCAAAAATGCACAGAAAAAGTGGTAACAAAAGTACTGAAGGGATTTAAATGGCACCAATCGTAAGTGCATACTTGCCAACCCTCCTGGATTTTCTGGGAGACTCCCGAAATTCAGCGCCTGTCCCGAAAGCCTCCCGGAAGAAATTTTCTCCCGAAAATCTCCCGAAATTCAGCGGAGCTGGAGGCCACGCCCATTCCAGCTCCATGCTAAAACCTGAGTGGAGACAGCCTGTTTTCACGTCCGCTTTCCTACTATATAAACAGCTTGCCTGCCCAATCACGTTACAACATCTACGGATTTTAATAAAAAACTGCACACACAAGGAGACGAAGCAGAAGAACGAGGAAGTTACAGCCATGGCGACGCCATCTGTAATAGAGTGATTCTATGTTGTCTGTTGCCATCTCTGGTGAATGTTGGCTATAGCGTTATGGGGTTGCTTTTGGATTGGCCAAGGATTTATGTGGTGTTGCGCACCTGAAGGCAAGTGACTCTCGCCAGTACGCAAACGGGAGAACAAAAGTTACTCAAATAGTGAAAAGTAAGTCTTGTTGGGGTTTTTTTAGTAACCAGCAAGCACAGTACAGTTAGTAGAATAAATGTGTTTTATTACTGTGTATTTGATAGGTGCCGTCTGAAATTCAACTATTTATTTTATTTATATACATAATAAAATAAATATATATAGCTAGAATTCACTGAAAGTCAAGTATTTCATACATATATACATTTTGTAGGTGAATTATAGATGTAAATATACTCCTCCCCTCTTAACCACGCTCCTGCCCCAACCATGCCTCTGCCCCACCCCGCACCTCCCGAAATCAGAGTTCTCAAGGTTGGCAAGTATGCCTAAGTGGATCCCACTCTAGAAGGTTAATAATTTTTCAATATAGTTTGCTTAAAATTCACATACCAACTGACGCTGTGGTCAAAGTTGGAATTGCCACAAAATACATTTGAAGATATTTTACAGTCTACCGCCATCTGAAGTCGATAGCACATTAGCTAATGCTAACAACTCGGGGGTGCACTAACACGTTTACGAGTCTCTTTGTTAGTAGCGTATTTTCCGGGCTATAGTGCGCACTGGTATATTAGCCGCACCCACAACATTTAAGTGAAAAATAAATTTTTCCATTTATTAGCCGCACCGGTATATAAGCCTCGGATAACTATGATACAAAATGGGTTTGTTTTACACAGAAAGGTCATGTAAATGTTTATTTACATTCCTTAATTGTTTCCAAATGGGGTCTATAACAGGTTGTAAAACGGATGATCAATCAAAACAGAAATACACCCTAAGCCCACCAGTTGTGGAATCCAGCTCTCCAATCAGCTAAACAGAACCAATAACTCCACACTGACGTCTTGGTGAATTTACTGAGGAATCTGTGAAACTAAAACAATATAAAAATAATGCTATTGTAAGTTAATAATACTGACAAAGACACTCGTAAAAATGTTAGCATATTAGCTCATGCTAACGACGCTAGCATTTTTACATTACAATAGCACCTACACATATCCATGACTACACTCCTACAGACATCACATGGGACGTTTTAGTATTTGTCAACTTTGCTTGGAGTTCTGAAAAAAAAAATCCATACGAGTAGAAACGACTATGTAGACTGAACGGCACTCTACCGGTACTTCCTTTTGAAAACACTATTAGTAAAGGGAAGGAGACTGCTGCACTTGCATTGAACGAACTTGTCCATGTTTATGTGTATATTTCTAGTTTGGCTGTCAGCATAGAAACATTATTGAATTAGTTGTCTCATAAGCCGGAATATTCAAAGTGTAAGTAAAATGTATTATTAACTTCCAATGGCATTCTTTTTGAATTGTTTCAGTTTCTTAAAATCACCAAAACGTCACCGTAGACCTATTGCGTCTGATTAGCCTTTTGGAGACCTAGCTTACGCAGCTCGGGGCGCCTTGACGATGACTTCTGTTTTGTTTGATCATCTGTTTTACAGCCCTGTTACAGACACCGTTTGGAAACAATTAGGATATGTAAATAAACATTTACTACATATTTCTGTGTAAATAACTTATTTCTCGACATATATATCTGAGGCCTATATTTTAGTGTGGTTAATATATAGAAACATGATTTTTCTTTTAAAATTTAGTGGGTGAGGCTTATATACGGTTCGCTCTAAAGTCCGGAAAATGCAGTGCAAGCAAAAACCTGATTTAAATAAGGCGATCTGTGGCGCTTTTGCACTTGTTTTCAATTCTATACCGAATCTTAGTAGTGAAGTGAAGTGAATTATGTTCATACTGCGCTTTTTATTAGTTACTCAAAGCGCTTTACATTGTGAAACCCATTACCTACATCTGTAAGCTAGATTTAAACCAGTGCGGGTGGAACTGGAAGCAGGTAGGTAAAGTGTCTTGCCCAAATTCAAAACAGTGGTGACTACAGGCGGAAGTGGAAATCGCACCTGGAACCCTCAAGTTGTTGACACGGGAGCGGTACCAACTGAGTCACACATCCCCAAAAATCACACGCAACATGCCCACTAATAGTACACACAATTGTCAAGTTTGCACATACTCTAGCGCTCAGTATTTGAATCTGAGTACAGTGTTTTTCCAATTTTTTGGAGCCAAGGAACATTTTTTTAATTGAAAAAATCCAAAAAGGCACACCACCAGCAGAAATCTTTGAAACATTGAACAATAAAAAGTCGCCGTCACAATTGTTGAATATGAATTTAAACCATAACCAAACATGCATCACTTGTCTCCATACTTGCCAACCCTCCCGGATTTTCCGGGAGACTCCCGAAATTCAGCGCCTCTCCCGAAAACCTCCCAGGACAAATTTTCTGCCGAAAATCTCCCAAAATTCAGGCGGAGCTGGTGGCCACGCCTCCTCCAGCTCCAATGCGGACCCGAGTGACTTTTCAAAAGCCTGTTTTCACGTCCACTTTCCCACAATACAAACAGAGTGCCTGCCCAATGACGCTATAACTGCAGAATGATCAAGGGCGAGTTCTTGGTTTCTTATGTGGGTTTATTGTTAGGCAGTCTCATTAACGTCCTCCCAGCGCGGCAACAACCCACAACAACAGCAGTCACGTTTTCGTCTACCGTAAAGCCGTTCGTCTGTAGGAAACAGCAATGTTGTGACACTCTTAAACAGGACAATACTGCCATTTACTGTGCAAGCATATGTGACATTAACATCTACGGCTTTTAGAGCAGTGGTTCTCAACCTTTTTTCAGAGATGTACCCCCTGTGAATTTTTTTTTAATTCAAGTACCCCCTAATCAGAGCAAAGCATTTTTGGTTGAAAAAAAAAGGATAAAGAATCAGAATCAGAATCAGAATCATTTTTATTTTTCTGTTCCAACATGTACAAGACACATCAGAACTGAAATTACATTTTCGGCACAGTCCCACTAAGATCAGACATACTTTACAGGGGGTGGACAAGACGAGACCGCCGACGGATCAGCCGGTTACAGCGCTCCTTAAAAAGATAAGAAAAGGGTGACATTAGGAGAGGGGGGAGTAAAAACATATCAGTCCAAGGCTAGACCCTCAGGAGAGGTCTAGTCCTAGGAAAAAACCTCACATAGCATTGCACACATTAAACATACATATATCCAGAGGTGGGTAGTAACGCGCTACATTTACTCCGTTACATCTACTTGAGTAACTTTTGGGATAAATTGTACTTCTAAGAGTAGTTTTTATGCAACATACTTTTACTTGAGTATATTTATAGAGAAGAAACGCTACTTTTACTCCACTCCATTTAATCTACAATCAGCTCGCTACTCGCTACTTTTTTTTTTTTAATCGATCTGTTAATGCACGCTCTGTTTGTTTTGTTTTTGTCAGACACGCATTCAAAGTAGGAACTATGCATGCTTGGGTTTCACCAATCACATGCAGTCACTGGTGACGTTGGACCAATCAAACAGAGCCAGGTGGTCACGTGACCGTCACACGTAGAACCCGACATGTTGAAAAATTTATTGAGGTGTTACCATTTAGTGGTCAACTGTACGGAATATGTACTGTACTGTGCAATCTACTAATAAAAGTTTCAATCAATTAATCAATCAAAAGAGTAAAGGAAAAAAAACACTTTTTATTTCAACCGTACTTCCCGTCAAAAGCCTAAAGACTGATCGCACAGTTCCTGTCTTCACAATAAAAGTGCCGCTCCATCGCGCCTGCGCTAACAAAATAAGAGTCTCCGAAAGCCAGCGCAAACAAGCTAGCAAGTTACGGAGTTTGCCGCCAATGTATTTCTTGTAAAGTGTATAAAAACGAATATGGAAGCTGGACAAATAAGATGCCAAAAACTAACGACTTTCATGATGTATTAGACAGAAAGGAGGAACATTTTTTCTCCTCCATTTGAAAACCGGGACGTTATCAGCACTATACTGTCTGATTCCAATCAATGCAAGTCATCAGAATCAGGTAATACACCAACTTATATTCTTGTCTTCATTAAAGATAGGAATCTATATGTTAAACATGCATGTATATTCATTAAAGCACCTTTAACATGTGAACAAAAACGGCAAAATAAATAAATATAAATTATATACTGTATATATAAAGGTATGTATATATATATATATATATATATATATATATATGATATGTGATATGTATATGTATATATGAGGTAGATCACCTCGACTTGGTCATTTATTAAGTAATTGATTAACGTTGAAAAACTTATTGGGGTGTTACCATTTAGTGGTCAATTGTACGGAATATGTACTGTACTGTGCAATCTACTAATAAAAGTTTCAATCAATCAATCAATGCCTACTGAGCTGTTAAGTTATTGTGGCTCAAATTGCCTTATTTTTATTTTAATGTACAATTATTTAATATTTAATATTGTTTTAGTTGCTGAAGAGATATTCCTGGCTCTGAATTTGCTCATTGCTATTTTTATGTTTTTGTGCATTATTTGTTGCCGTAATCATTAAACGAACAGGTTACTCGTCAGTTACTCAGTACTTGAGTATTTTTATCACAACATACTTTTTACTTTTACTCAAGTAAATATTTGGGTGACTACTCCTTACTTTTACTTGAGTAAATAATCTCTAAAGTAACAGTACTCTTGAGTACAATTTCTGGCTACTCTACCCACCTCTGCATATGTCACACCAACTTGCAACCAAGGGAGCAGAAGTAAAATACAGCACTATGTCATCAGTTTCTGATTTATTAAATTGTATAACAGTGCAAAATATTGCTCATTTGTAATGGTCTTTCTTGAACTATTTGGAAAAAAAGATATAAAAATAACCAAAAACTTGTTGAAAAATAAACAAGTGATTCAAATTATAAAGATTTCTACACATACTGCGATGAGATGGCGACTTGTCCAGGGTGTACCCCGCCTCCCGCCCGATTGTAGCTGAGATAGGCCCCAGCGCCCCCAAAGGTAGAAAATGGATGGATGGATAGCTGTAAATATACTCCTCCCCTCTTAACCACACCCCCAACAACACCACGCCCCCACCTATTGAAATCAGAGGTCTCAAGGTTGGCAAGTATGCTTGTCTCAAAGTACTGTCACGACCCGTCACATCACGCCGTGACTTATTTTGAGTTTTTTGGTGTTTTCCTGTGTGTAATGTTCTCCGCTCCTATTTTGGTGGCTTTTCCTGTTTTGTTGGTATTTTCCTGTTGCAGTTTCATGTCTTTCTTGTAGCGCTATTCCTGCACCTGCTTTGTTTTAACAATCAAGACTATTTCAGTTGTTTTTATCCTTCTTTGTGGGGACATTGTTCATTGTCATGTTATGTACGGATGTACTTTGTGGACGCCATCTCTGCTCCTTATGCTGTAAGTCTTTGCTGTCGTCCAGCATTCTGTTTTTCTTTACTTTGTACCCAGTACCGTTGTAGTTTCGTTCTGCATAGCCATTCTTAAGCTTCAATGCCTTTTTTTGGGGGGGCACTCACCTTTTGTTAATTTTTTGGTTCATGCATTAGACACCTTTTTACCTGCATGCTGCCTCCCGCTGTCGTCCGCATATTGTGATCACGACAAAACCATTGTCGTCTCACACGACGTGTTCCTGACATCTACAAAGCAAATAGCTACCAGCTTCCACGTACTGATATTGAGGATAATTACATGGTTACTCTGCCGAGCTTTAGCCAGTACAGACACTCAATATCGGCAGATTATTTGCGAATTATAATTACTGGTTTGCAAAAAATATTTTTTAACCCAAATAGGTGAAACTACGTAATCTCCCACGGCACACCAGACTGTATCTCACCGCACGTTGAAGAACACTGTCTTAGTAGGTCATCTTATTAAATACATATTTTCTGCTTCTTTAATCCAGACAAATTTTAGGTATTTTATAAGTATCTGTGTTTTGCCCGTGTTAAATGTGCCACACTCCAAAAAAAAGTGTCATGACTAGGACTATGGTGTGAATTATTTTCCCGTGGTGCAAAGCGACTGGACCGGACATGGCGTGAAGGTAAGCACATCTTACAAATAAATAAAAAAATCGGCATAAACAAAAGGCGCTCTCAGTGGGGGTACAAAACTTGGCTGTGAAAACAAAACTATTACTACAACAAACTATGGACATAAAACAAAACTTGCAAACTATGGCATGAATAACGAAAACTTACTTGGAACGAGAAAGGGAGCATGGATCATCGGCTGGATAACAAGGGTGTGTAGAGAGTGATGTCGCCAGGCTCACTGCCTGGCAACTGCAGGCTTAAATAGTGCTCAGTGCCCTAGTGGTTAATCCCGACCGAGTCATACCAAAGACTATAAAAATGGGACCCATTACCTCACTGCTTGGAACTCAGCATCAAGGGTTGGAATTAGGGGTTAAATCACCATAAATTATTCCTAGGCGCGGCACCGCTGCTGCCCACTCCTCCCCTCACCTCCCAGGGGGTGATCAAGAGTGATGGGTCAAATGCAGAGAATAATATCATCACATTTAGTGTGTGTGACAATCATTGGTACTTTAACTTTTTTTTTTAACTTTAACAGGTGCATGAATCCAAGTGAATCAGGTACGTGACATGACAGGTGAAAACTAATGAGTTGTCATGGTGACAAAAACAAAAAAAAGTGCAAAATGAGTCCAAAACCAAACAGAACGTGACCACAAAACACGACAAAAAGTAAATTGTTTTCAGGAAAGCGGTGTGAAGGGAGGTAGCGATGAATCCATCACTGCAATCAAGTTTGTCATCACTGAAGACAGTGAATTGACAAGGTGAGATTCTGCTAAAAGTGACAATACTACACCTTCACAGTATGGAACCCAACTCCATCCTGCATTTATTAATATAATATATTGTTAAATTGTGTGTATAAATTTATGTATTCTACCAATTACCATTTCCCAAACATTATATTAAAATAGAATCAAGCAAAACTATTTTAATTAGCTGAACATGAACTTAGGCCACTTTCATTGTCATGCAGAGCCATAGTAGCTGCAGAGGGATTTTATGCTTCACTGGCTGCTGTTCATCACATCAGGTGGATGAATGATGGCGCTCATGAGGCTTGACTGAGGTCACATGGTCCGGGTGCCAGTGTGGGGGAAAAACAAAAAAAAATCTTCTCATCCATTTCCCATCTCTTACCTCCTACTCGTTCACCTGTTAACCTCTCTGTGAATTCCAGCAGTCTCTTTGTGCATCACTGGCCACATAGGAGTCTTCTCAAATAGGATGCCCAGATTGAGCCCGGCCCGTATTTACAGACCCGCAAAGTGCTAGGAAAGAAATGCAGTGAACTTTTGATTGGCAAAAGTTTCCAACAAATATACTGTAGAAATTATTTACTATTTTTTTTAAATGATATTTTTGAATTAAAACAACACAGTATATGTACTTAATGGCAAATGCTGTGATGGACAAGCTATTTGGAAAATGTTTTAAGCTAAGCTACAAGTTATTCTCGATTAAACGCACATTTCACAACATTTCTCTTTTTGGGCCAACATGCATAATGTCGATGTTAAAGGCCTACTGAAATGAGATTTTCTTATTTAAACGGGGATAGCAGGTCTATTTTCTGTGTCATACTTGATCATTTCGCGATGTTGCCATATTTTTGCTCTAAGGATTTAGTAGAGAACATCGACGATAAAGTTCGCAACTTTTTGTCGCTAATAAAAAAGCCTTGGCTTTACTGGAAGTAGCAGACAATGTGCGTGTGACATCACTGGTTGTAGGGCTCCTCACATCTTCACATTGTTTATAATGTGAGCCTCCAGCAGCAAGAGCTATTCGGACCGAGAAAGTGACAATTTCCCCATTAATTTGAGCGAGGATGAAAGATTTGTGGATATTGATAGCGAAGGACTAGAAAAAAAAAATAAAAATAAAAATAAATTTAAAAAAAAGGCGATTGCATTGGGACGGATTCAGACGTTTTTAGACATATTTACTAGGATAATTCTGCGAAATCCTTTATCCTTCTATTGTGTTGCTAGTGTTTTAGTGCGATTAAATAGTACCTGACAGTCGGAGGGGTGTGTCCACGGGTGTCTTGACGCCAGTCTCTAAGGGAAGTCGACGGCAGCTGCAAGGACGGCGCAAGCTCAGCTGATCTCCGGTAAGAGGCGACTTTTTACCACAATTTTCTCACCGAAACCTGCCGGTTGACAAGTGGTCGGGAACCATGTTCGCTTGACCGCTCTGATCCATAGTAAAGCTTCACCTCCGGGAATTTTAAACAAGGAAACACCAGGTTTGTGTGGCTAAAGGCTAAAGCTTCCCACCTCCATCTTTCTACTTTCACTTTTCCATTATTAATTGAACAAATTGCAAAAGATTCAGCAACACAGATGTCCAGAATACTGTGTAATTGCGCGATGAAAAGAGACGACTTTTAGCCGCAAATGGTGCTGCGCTAATATATCCCCTGCAACCTGGGACGCCACGCGCACGCGTCATCATCATTGGCTTATCAACTATCATACTGCGTGGTCTGTAGTAGTGGGTTTCAGTAGGCCTTTGATGTAACTGAGAGTGTACAAATGGACCCAATAAAAGTCCATTACTATTAACTATCTGTGATTTAGCTGGGGATACCGTACAATTACCTCTAGGGGTCCCTGCACCCCACTGTATGTACTTATTGTTTGCCTTTTCTTTGGCCCACCCCTACAATATTATTGCTGCTCTCTACATACAGTAAAAAACATCTTGACAAAAAAAACAAAAAACAATGGCTTTTGTGTTGTTTGGGAACAGTTGGTAATGGTTACATGCAGTAAAACTTTTCATGAACTCAACTCACCTTAATGTCTGTTCCGAATTTTGTGTTGCACCTCTTAGATGAAGAGAGCAGTTATGACTTTGGTTTACAAAGTAAAGAACTCAAATCTAAGGCTTTGGGCATTGTTTTCTCTAAACGCATACACTTGTCTAAATATGGCCGAGGACACACTTTATTTTGGGTTTCCTGCAGGTCAAATTCATCACCAAAGGAAAAATCTAATCTGCGGAAGAGAATCCCTCTGCCATTTGCAAATATGTTTTTTTCAAATTTTTTTTCAAATTTTTTTGGGGAGTAGTCAGCTTGAAGCATCCCTTTGTCTCTGACTCCTTCATCGTCATGTGACATAAGTGCATGTCTGTTATGATTTTGCTTACTAGTTTTGATGACCCCCCTTATTCATCCTCTGATTGGCCAGTTCTTAATATTTCGCCCTAACCTTAGCTAACTGTGGCTAATAATACAAACCCTGTTTCCAAATGAGTTGGGAAATTGTGTTAGATGAAAATATAAACTGAATACAATGATTTGCAAATCCTTTTCAACCCATATTCAATTGAATGCACTACAAAAACAAGATATTTGATGTTTTTTTTAAAAATAATAATTAACTTAGCATTTCATGCCTGCAACACGTGCCCAAGTAGTTGGGAAAGGGCATGTTCACCACTGTGTTACATCACATTTTATTTTAACAACATTAAATAAACCTTTGAGAACTGAGGAATCTAATTGTTGAGCTTTGAAAGTGGAATTCTTTACCGTTCTTGCTTGATTTACAGCTTAAGTTGTTCAACAGTCCGGGGTATTGTTGTCGTTTTATACGCTTCATAATGCGCCACACATTTTCGATGGGAGACAGGTCTGGACTGCAGGCGGGCCAGGAAAGTACCCACACTTTTTTACCACGAAGCCACGCTGTTGTAACACGTGGCTTGGCATTGTTTTGCTGAAAAAAGCAGGGGAGTCCATGATACCGTTGCTTGGATGACAACATATGTTGCTCCAAAACCTGTATGGACCATTTAGCTTTAATGGTGCCTTCACAGATGTGTAAGTTACCCATGCCTTGGGCACTATTACACCCCCATACCATCACAGATGCTGGCTTTTGAACTTTGCGCCTATAACAATCCGGATGTTATTTTCCTCTTCGTTCCGGAGGACACCACATCCACAGTTTCCAAATATAATTTGAAATGTGGACTCGTCAGACCACAGAACACTTTTCCACTTTGCATCAGTCCATCTAAGATGAGCTCGGGCCCAGCGAAGCCGGCGGCGTTCCTGGTCTTGTTGATAAATGGCTTTCGCTTTGCATAGTAGAGTTTTAACTTGAACTTACAGATTCAGCGATCAACTGTAGTTACTGACAGTGCATTTATGAAGTGTTCCTGAGCCCATGTGATGATATCCTTTACATACTGATGTCGGTTTTTGATGCAGTACCGTCTGAGGGATCAAAGGTCTGTAATATCATCGCTTACGTGCAGTGATTTCTCCAGATTCTCTGAAACTTTTGATGATTTTATGGACCGTAGATGGTAAAATCCCTAAATTCCTTGCAATAGCTCGTTGAGAAATGTTGTTCTAAAAGTGTTCAACAATTTCTTTACAAATTGGTGACCCTCGCCCCATCCTTGTTTGTGAATTACTTAGCATTTCATGGAAGCTGCTTTTATACCCAATCATGGCACCCACCTGTTCCCAACTAGCCCGCAAACCTGTGGGATGTTCCATATAAGTGTTTGATGAGCATTCCTCAACTTTATCAGTATTTATTGCCACCTTTCACAACTTCTTTGTCACGTGTTGCTGGCATCAAATTCTTAAGTTAATGATTATTTACAAAAAAAAAATGTTCATCAGTCTTAACATCAAATATGTTCTTTGTAGCATATTCAGCTGAATATGGGTTAAAAATTATTTGCAAATTATTGTATTCCGTTCATATTTATATCTATCGCAATTTCCCAACTCATATGGAAACGGGGTTTGTTCAAACACCAATCAATCAATCATGGATTTTCTCCCTATGTATGGATGTTCTCATTTATCCAATACATTGTATTTCCTCTGTATTTTTTTATTTCTGGATTCGCAGTTCTTTTTCTCTCGTTGTAGCTTTGATGTAAGCTACCTAGCTACATTGGTCTAAAAGTAGCTAAGCCACAAGAAAAGCTACTTGTTAAAAAAGTAGCTAAGCTACCGCTAAGGTACTGGAAAATGTAGTTAATGGCATGTAGCTTGTTACTACCCATCACTAGGAAAATACCTTTTAGTAGATACTGTAACTATTGGAATACGATACTTTCCAAAATTTAAAGACCATGTTTTAATGTTAATGTCTTATTTGGATCGGCATATACTTATCCAGCCATCCACTTTCTATTCCTCAGGTCTTCGTTACCAGTTGCGCTGGAGCTCTTTCTCAGACAGGATGCACCAAAGAGCACATACATTCCAGTTACATTCAATTATCATTTTTTTAAATATCTTATATATTAATTGTTTATTGATAGATTTATTATCATATTTACTGTTTTATTTGCAATGTGTATGTTTTTGCATCATGTTATATGCTTATGTTGATTGCATTGTTTGTATTTTAACCATGTGAAGCACATTCTTAGCTCTCTCTGAGAAGTGCTATATAAATAAAAAAGTACTTATATACTCACATTTGCACCTCGGTTTAGAGCTCCACATCCAAAATACTTATATCTCAAAATAATGTTTCCCATTTAAATGAATTGAAATGAATAAAACTCTTGCAATAGTGAACTCGAACTTCCTATTAACGAATAATGGCGATGGGCTAGTCATGAACAAGTCTTATTCATGAATCAAGATAGCGTTGTCCCGATACCAATATTTTGGTACCAGTATCAAAATGTATTTCGGTGCTTTTTGGTACTTTTGTAAATAAAGGGTACCACCAAAATGTCATTATTGGCTTTATTTTAACAAAACATCTTTGGGTACATTAAATGTATGTTTTTTATTGCAAGTTTGTGTCACGGTCCGGGCACACTCCAATGCGCATTTCTCTGTGCGCTACGCTGAGCGCACCTACAACCGCGCACCTCACCTGCGTGCGTCACTCCTGTTACACAACTGCAATCAATCAGCAATCTGCACACCTGAAACTGATGAGACGCCGGGCTTCTGAAGCCAGAGCAAACCTACGTTCCGGGCCAGAAAGTAGTGACCTGATCCCGTAAGCTGACATATCTCGCTCTATGCTCATTCTCTCTCTCTGTGTTTTCTTCTCCCCGGGGTTCATTCGTCTCGTGTTCCCGTGTCGTCCCAGCAACTGTGTGTCTCATCTCCCCGTATTGCCCTCTAGTCCCCTGGTTGCCCCTTTTTGGATCTTGACCGCCCTCCTGGACACGGACTCTGACGCCTTGCTCCTGCCCTTGACCTCATGCCTGCCCACAGACCTCCGAACTTGCCTTGCCCTTCCTGGACTTTCCCCTCTCACTCAACATGCACCTTCAACAACTCCCGGTAATACTCAGTTACACGCAACACATAGTCACATCATACTTTCTTTGGTTTATTTACACACTCCACTTCCTTGTGTTCAATAATAATTAGAGCTAAACGACGTCCTACATTTGTGCCGTCTCATACTTCCCCCTGTACCGTAACACTTGGTCCTTAAATAAAATAGTACCCATTCTAGACAACTTGTCTTTTAGTGGTAAGCAAACAAACAAAAGCTCCTAATTTAGCTGCTGATGTATGTAGTAACAAATTGTGTTATTTAGAATTCTATTTTGTCAACATTATTAAGGGCAAGTGGTAGAAAATGAATTATTAATCTACTTGTTCATTTACTGTTGATATCTATTTACTTTCTATTTCTATGTTTTATCTACACTTCTGTTAAAATGTAATAATACTTCTGTTTGATACTTTACATTAGTTTTGGATGATACCACAAAATTGGGTTTCAGTCTGTTACCAAGTAGTTACAGGATCATACATTGGTCATATTCAAAGTCCTCATGTGTCCAGGGACATATTTCCTTAGTTTATAAACATAATATAATTCTTTAAAAACGATAGATTTTATGATGCTAAAAAAATATCAATGTAATCATAGTAGTATCGACTACATACGCTCTTGTACTTGGCATCATCACAGTGGATGTTAGGTGTAGATCCACCAATGGCGTTTGTTTATATCGTAGCGTCCCAGAAGAGTTAGTGCTGCAGAGACTTCTGGGAATTTTTTCTGTAGTGTTTATGTTGTGTTGCAGTGCAAATATTCTCCCAAAATGTGTTTGTCATTGTTGTTTAGTGTGGTTTCATTACATGGCACATACTGTATCTATGACAGTTCATACGGCCATCCTTAATGTGACATGTATGGATATTGACTAAGTATGCCCTTCATTCACTTCTATGTAGAGTGTTCAATGTCAAGATGCACGTCTTAATGGTTAATGAGCGGACAAGTTGAAACCTTGTCTTTACTGTGTAATATCAACTTTAGACCTTTTTTTTTAACAGATCCAGTGCCATGACTGTGGCGTGTAGTGAAGTGTGTGTGGGTAACAATCATCTTACAGGGATGTCATTTGTAATAAATATACTGGGCTTGTCTCCATGGAGTCGAATATTAGCCATTTAGAAGTATCACTGCAGACTAGCCATGTCTTGAAGCACCTCTTTCTGAGGGTGTTTCACTGTTATAACTCCACATTTTATCTTTAGTTATAAAGCCAAAATGTGTACGTTCTCCCTTTTCTGTCTTCACACTGTGTCTGCTTGTAAGTATTCCGTGTGTGTACAACACCAAACATGCTCATCTGCATGACACGACGACGACGATGGGTGGGGGACCGGTACTTTTTAAAAGCGGTATAGTACCGAATACGATTCATTAGTAACGTAGTGCTATACTAACACCGGTATATCTTACAACTCTAAATCAAGACTTGCCACCATTAACTCTTTCAATATGTCTTGCTAGATATTAGCTAACGAGCTAGCGGGTGACACATTGGATGCTTAGGTCCGGTCTTACATGGTACGCCGTGACAATCGCTATGCCAACAAGCAGCGGGGAGGTTCATAACCCCAATTCTTGCACGCAACCTGAGGCATAACTATTAGCCGAGAGAGATTTGTATCCCAAAACAGACCTTTGAGCTGGGGCACTAGACCGAGGCGCCACGTATACATGAACAAACCACGTTTCCATATGAGTTGGGAAATTGTGTTGGATGTTAATATAAACGGAATACAATGATTTGCAAATTATTTTCAACCCATATTCAGTTGAATATGCTACAAAGACAACATATTTGATGTTCAAACTGATAAACATCTTTTTTGTGCAAATAATCATAACTTTAGAATAATGCCAGCAACACGTGACAAAGAAGTTGGGAAAGGTGGCAAATACCGATAAAGTTGAGGAATGCTCATCAAACACTTATATGGAACATCCCACAGGTGTGCAGGCTAATTGGGAGCAGTTGGGTGCCATGATTGGGTGTAAAAGCAGCTTCCATGAAATGCTAAGTAATTCACAAACAAGGATGGGGTGAGGGTCACCACTTTGTAAGAAAATTGTCGAACAGTTTTAAAACAACATTTTTCAACGAGCTATTGCAAGGAATTTAGGGATTTTACCATCTACGGTCCGTAAAATCATCAAAAAATTGGAAAGAATTCCACTTTCAAAGCTTTAACAATTAATTTCCTCAGTTCCCAAACGTTTGAGTGTTTTTAAAAGAAAAGGTGATGTAACACACTGGTGAGCATGCCCTTTCCCAACTACTTTGTCACGTGTTGCAGCCATGAAATTCTAAGTTAATTATTATTTGCAAAAAAAAATAATAAAGTTTATGAGTTTGAACATCAAATATCTTTTCTTTGTAGTGCATTCAACTGAATATGGGTTGAAAATATTTGCAAATCATTGTATTCCGTTTATATTTACATCCAACACAATTTCCCAACTCATATGGAAACAGGGTTTGTAAATGAAAAATCGTTCACACTCACAAATGTGTCACTCACAGATGATATAACAGCATTTTGTTCAGGTGAGAACACACAGAAGCTAATACAAATAATAACAGAAGAAATAAACAAATTAAAAATATGGTTTGACAAAAACAGACCATCTTTGAATCTCAGTAAAACTAAAATAATGTTATTTGGTAACAGTAGAAGAGAAAGTCAAACACAAATACAAAAAGACGGAATAGAAATTGAAAGAGCAAATGAAACCAAATTTCGAGGTATAATGATTGATGATAAATTGAACTGGAAATCTCATGTAAAATATATACAACATAAAGTAGCAAGGAATAGGTAAAAAATCCATTCATCCATCTGTCCATCTTCTTCCGCTAATCAGAGGTCGGGTCGTGGGGGCAGCAGCATAAGCAGGGAAACCCAGACTTTCCTCTACCCAGCCACTTTGTCTAGCTCCACCCGGAGGATCCCGAGGCATTCCCAGGCCAGATGGGAGAGATAGTCTTCCCTGTGGCCTCCTATCAGTCGGACGTGCCCAAAACACCTCCATAGGGGGGCGTTCGGGTGGCATCCTGACCAGATGCCCGAACCACCTCAACTGGCTCCTCTTGATGTGGAGGAGCAGCGACTTTACTTTGATTTCCTCCCGGATGATTGAGCTTCTCACCTTATCTCTTAGGGAGAGCCCCGCCACCCGGCGGAGGAAACTCATTTTGGCCGCTTGTATCCATGATCTAGTAATTTTGGTCATAACCCAAAGCTCATGACCATAGGTGAGGATGGGAACGTAAATCGACCGGTAAATTGAGAACTTTGCCTTCCGGCTCAGCTCCTTCTTCACCACAACGGATCGATGCAGGGTCTGCATTACTGAAGACGCCACACCGATCCACCTTTCGATCCACTCTTCCCTCACCCGTCAAGAAGACTCCGAGGTACTTGAACTCCTCCACTCGGGGCAGGGTCTCCTCCCCAACCCGGAGATGGCAATCCACCGTTTTCCGGGCGAGAATACACGTCAATAATGAATAAAGCCTGTGATGTGGTGGCGACTTGTCCAGGGTGTACGCCGCCTTCTGCCCAAATGCAGCTGAGATAGACTCCAGCAACCCCAAAAGGGACAAGTGGTAGTAAATGGATGGATGGATAATGAATAAAGCAAAACATGTTATAGACCCAAAATCACTCCATATTCTTTACTGCTGGCTAGTGTTACCATATCTGAGTTATTGTGTAGAAATAACTACAAAAGTACACTTCATTAACTAACGATGTTACAAACAAGATCAGTTAGAACAGGGGTCGGGAACCTTTTTGGCTGAGAGAGTCATGAAAGCCAAATATTTCAAAATGTATTTCCGTGAGAGCCATATAATATTTTTTAACACTGAATACAACCAAATACTTGTATTTTTAAGTAAGACCAACATGTTTAGAGTATAATAAGTCCCTTATTCTTTTTAATAAAATTGTTATTCTAAAGTTAACCAAAAATAAATATAATACTTCTTGAACAGGTGCGATAGAAAACTGATGGTTGGATTAAAATGGATGAGAATGTTTTATAATTTGAACGTTATTTTTAACACTGTGATTACCAGTGGAATTATTCATTACTTATCTCAAGCAATGTCAGCTAAGATTTATCCTAGAGCCAGATTCAGTCATCAAAAGAGCCACATCTGGCTCTAGAACCATAGGTTCCCTACCCCTGAGTTAGAATAATACATAATGTTGGATGTTCTTTTTTAAGAAAATCTTAGTCATCTCATCATCTGAAATACAATTTACTTCTCCAATTATTCATGTATTTTTAATGTGATTATTTATGGAGTATATTGTGAGAACGGGAAGTGAACAAAAGTTTTAGCAACTGCTATGTAAAGGAAAACAGGTAGGATTAAATCAACTCTGCTTCTTCCTACTCCTTTTCGAACATATTGAATAGAGAAACTGGAAATTGCCATGTGTCATGTCGCATGCTTGCATGTTCCAAATAAACTCAAACTCAACTCAACTGGACTATTTGGAGTCTCTAATTAACATGCATGTTTGGGGATGTGCGAGGAAGCCTGACTACTTGAAGAAAACCCTTTTAAGCAGATGGAAGACATGCAATTGATATTTAAACCTGGATGTCCAGACGGCGGGAGAGACGGTCTAACCACCAGAACACACAACGGTCGGCTGGCCATTTTGAGTACCAAGATTTTCCCTGGCGGGCCTTACATATAGACCGTTCTCGACAGGCATTTATTTATTTGCTGCAGCGCTAACTCCTACAGCCCCCGACATACTGTCATACTCAACACAGACAGAGAGGTGACGATTGATTGGTTCTGTCCGTGGCTTGTCTGTCAAGGTCCCTTTGGCGAAAGAGCCATATGAGAGTCCGCGAAGCCGTTAAGTCCCACCCACGCATGTTGAAGCCCCTCCTCATCTAATCGTCTTTAATTATGATGAGTCGATGGCACAACAGAAGGGCAGAAAGAAAAAAACAACAGTGGACAACACAAGAGAAATGTTGATTATATATTTAGTGATGGGGAAGACTCAACGATATCACGTGAAGATGTGTCTTTTTCCAGCATGTTGTGGATGTCGAACAGGCCTGGGCAATTCATTTAGAGAAAAAAATGTGTCTGGGGGCCGGAATTTATATTTTTTAGGAAAACTAATACAAAACCTCACAATAAAGTCTGATTGATTGCTAGAAATGTTATGACAGACCGCCTTTAAAGCGGAATAAAATTTACTTTTTTCCTAAGAACGATAAAACCTTGAATATTGAGAACATATGAACGTAAAACCCCCTCTCAATCGAAATTTTTTACAACCAAGCCAAATGCAAAAAAAAATTCAACAAACTCAGCGAAATATGAATTTGAAGGGTAAAAAAAACAAAAACATCTACAATCTGATATACCGTATTTCCTTGAATTGCCGCCTGGGCGCTAATTAATTTAAAACCTCTTCTCACTCCTGCGCTTACCAAAGGCATGCGGTAAAAGTAGGCATGCGCTAATTATTCTAAAACCTCTTTTCACTCTGGCACTTACCAAAGGCATGCAATAAAAATTTGAGTGTGATGTAAGCTTGGACCTTGAATCCTACTGAATAGCTCTTAATCTTCTTCCCTTTATGTGATTTCAAATTACCGGTATTGAAATCAGCTTCCTCCATTTTGAAAATGATGACTGGGGAAGTGTCACTCGTGACGTCACAAGTTTTGACCAGTCGGTAATACTAAGCATGCTCTAATTATTTTGCGAAGCGAGTTTGACCCGGCAGTAATTCAAGGCAGGCGCATACTATATGCCCTGCGGCAATTCAAGGAAATACGGTTTTTGATATATCACTAAGCTTTAGAACTTTCTTCTAAAAAAAATCTCAATTTTGCCCAGGTCTGATGTAGAACATCTTAAGTTGAACTGATAAATGGAAACAATAAATCAATACAAAGAAAATGAACATAAATACAATATATATCTGTATATATATAAATATGTAGTAAACACGGTGTGTATTACAGCTAAATCTAGTTATCTAAAATTTGGAAAACAATAACATTTGTTTTTGTTCACGACATGTGCCCTGTTTAATAATTTATTTTTTCTTTTTTTAATAATTTAATCAAATGGTCACATTACAGATCTGTAAGCTTACAAATCATACATTACAATGTGATGTGTTTTGATCAATTAACCATAATACACATTGTACAGTTAAATGTATGCATGTGTCCCATGAAAAACTAAAGTTCCTTGGGTGAATAATTAAACTCACTACACCAGTATGTTTTAGCGCTTTCATGGCGAGTTTACTGACCAGTATAAGTAGGAACTTTACACTACTTCATACTAAAAATGGCAACAGCGGAGGATGAATGTCCCATAACAAAAAGATAGAGATAAAGAAAAATCTTATCGACTACGGAGTCGGCAAAAACTGTAAAGGCGGAAGCGCGCAAATTTTCAGGACTTATGAAGATCCCAAATACAGATCAGCAGGCACCAGAAGGTAAGAAAAGTCTCTTGCATGATATTGCGACCAAAAAAAATGTCTTACCTTAAAGGCCTACTGAAACGGGGATAGCAGGTCCATTCTGTGTGTCATACTTGATATTTCTCGATGTTGCCATATTTTTGCTGGAAGGATTTAGTAGAGAACATAGACGATAAAATTCGCAACTTTTGGTGCTGATTAAAAAGCCTCGCCTTTACCGGAAGTCGCAGACGATGACGTCACAAGGGTGAGGGCTCCTCACGTCCTCACATTGTTTATAATGAGAGCCTCCAGCAGCAAGAGCTATTCGTACCGAGGAAACGACAATTTCCCCATTAATTTGAGCGAGAATGAAAGATTTGTGGATGATGACATTGATAGCAAAGGACTAGAGAAAAATACAAAAAAATAAATATCCTAGTAATGTAGCCTCTGGCAGTGTGAGTGTTTCAGATGTAATTAGACACATTTACTAGGATAACTCTGGAAGATCCCTTATCTGCTTATTGTTTTAATGAGATTGTAAAGACATACCTGGAAGTCGGATGGCTGCGGTGAACACGCCAGTGTCTCAGAGAGAAGCCGAGGAGCCAAGCTCACAGCTGCCTTTTAAACGGCTACTGCAGGAGGACGTATAATCCAATGTCTCCGGTAAGATATAAATCACAATTTTCCCATCCAAAAACATGCTGGTTGACGTAGAGAAACATGTTCGCTTGACCGCTCTGTGTTAAAAACAAAGAAACACCGGCTGTGTCTCGGTGCTAAAGACAGCTGCAATACACCGCTTTCCACCAACAGCATTGTTCTTTACAATCTCCATTATTAATTGAACAAATTGCAAAAGATTCAGCAACACAGATGTCCGAATTACTGTGTAATTATGCGATGAAAAGAGACAACTTTTAGCCTTAACTGGTGCTGAGCTAATATTTCCTGACAGTCCGTGACGTCACGCGCACAGGTCGTCATTCCGTGGCGGGAAATTTAAAATTGCTATTTAGTAAACTAAACCGGCCGTATTGGCATGTGTTGCAATGTTAATATTTCATCATTGATATATAAACTATCAGACAGCGTGGTGGGTAGTAGTGGGTTTCAGTAGGCCTTTAAACACACACCATAATAATTGTCATATGTTGAAGCACAGTACAATCCATCAAGCGGTGCGGCTTCATAGCCTACCAAAGTCATACTAAAGCATTTTGATGGATTTTTGAGCGCCATGTGTAATTTTCTATATTTTCAATGGAACATATACAATGTTTATGTTGTTTGAGTCATATTGCAGTCTACACGTATCTCATGTGTGACTTGTCACACTTATTTCACCATGTACCAAATAGGTACGAGGTCAGTCAGTACAATCAAAATTATTCCGTACACTGGTTATAAGGCGCACTGTCGAGTTTTGAGAAAATTAAATGATTTTAAGTGTGCCTTATAGTCCGATAAACACGATATATTTTATTAATTTAATTTCATGTCCGTCCAACACCCATAGACCGGTTTATGAATTTAAAACATAAAAACGAGAAGTTCAAAGTTGACGCAGTCTCTGTGATTTCTAAATTGTGTAAAAGTGTTGAAGGTTTTGTTTTTCCTAAACCTATTTGCGTGACCTTGAAAAAAGATGCTGGTTTGTCTTCACTTGATCCTGTTGTCATTTGCCATTAGCTTCACAATAATCCAGGAAGATTTGTGGACTATCCCTCCACCAAATCACTTCAGTGAATCAATTTAGCCCGACATGCACAGTTTATTAATCAGCTGGCTTAGCTGGCTAAATGACTCAGTTGGAGGCAGATGAAGGGTAGACACAATTAGCACGACGAACACTTAAAAAGGAAAAATACTTGACTTGCCATCTGTGCAGAATCACACGTATCCACCACTCACTCTTTAACTATAAAAGGATAGCATGTCAAACAACGGTAAACATCCTTCTGGCGCACGATCAAATGTACAATAGCATTGTCAGGGTACATGCTATTCAATTCATTACAACCAGAGAGATACCGCCATTTTTTACTTGAACAAAAAATATAGTCTTCTATTACTTGTTCTGTTTAAATCTTGAGGTCTGAAACGTTAAGACAGAGGCGTCCAAAAGGCAGACCAGGGGCCATTTTCTGCCCAGAGCTGTTTTTCTTGTTGGCGTTGACATGTACTGATGATAAATTAGTTAATCATTCAATATTTGCTTTGTATACTATAACACAAAAGCTACGGGGATGTTTTCTTTTTTTTTTTTTTTTTCAAATAGCTGTGCATATAGTACTTTAAATTGGTTTTAGAAAATGTAAAGTGCAAAATGTATCCTAGTAATGTAGCTTCTGGCATTCTTTTATTTCAGGTATTTGGACCTGGATGGTTAAAATCTGCACACCCCTTCCTTTAGAAAATGGTGGAAACGTTTTGAGATGTCAGCCCCTGAATGATCACAAAAACGGCAAATTATTTCACCGAATCAGGGCCATTTGCATTCTAATTGCGGGTTAAAATGAAAAATATATTTTTGAAGCAATAGTATTTTCCTCATTGATCTAGATGCTGATTTGATAAGTATAATTTTACACAAGAATACAAAAAAAATAAAAAATACAAATCCTATTTAACAATTTTGTGTACATACAACATAAACTACAGTACAGATATTGTATAAAATTACCTAAATTTAAAAATATGTATCAAGGTGTGAATGTGAGTGTGAATGTTGTCTGTCTATCTGTGTTTGCCCTGTGACTAGGTTGCGACTTGTCCAGGGTGTACGCCTCCTTCCGCCCGATTGTAGCTGAGATAGGCGCCAGCGCCCCCGTGATCCCAAAAGGGAAAAAGCGGTGAAAAATGGATGGATGGATGGATGTATCATTAAGACAGCAGTACCCTTAGTTTGTTTAGAGCAGGGTTCTGCAACCCGCGGCTCTGGAGCCACATGGGGCTCTTTCATGCCACCGCCGTGGCTCCCTTTCGCTTTGAAACAAAATGTCAACAAATAATGGTTACTGTCAAGTTCTTCAGGATTTTTCGCAGCTGTGCCCAAACCTGAAAGGGCCAGTGGGACTCAAGAAGGACACAAAAGGACAACTCAATCCTCTTTCCTTGTGATTTATTGATGTTTGATTAGAAGCAATCCAATAAAGTGGGTTCTTGGTGTAAATGAATGGATGAACAGAATGAATAGTCGGTAGTTAAATAGTAGAATAGTCAATTAGATGAATAGTTGAATTGTAAAATAGTTGAATAATTGGATAGTAGAATAGCCGATTAGCTGAATTGTAGAATAGTTGAATTGTAGAATAGCCGATTAGGTTGATAACCTTAATTAAACAGAAAAAAAGAACACTGTTTCATAAACGTACATCATTATCCATGCTTTGCATTCCTTTAAATCAATCCAACCAAAATTAATTTCCACTGATAGGGCTTAGGTTTAAGAATAAACTTAAGCATTTCCAGAAATATGAATCCAAGAATAAACTTAAACATCACTGATAACTTTTTAAATGTGCTTTCAGTCAACTTAAACATTTTTTGTAAACATCGGTGAAATTATCTCCTTTAACATTTTCCCCAGTGAAATAATTTTCTTTAAACATTCCCCTCAGTCCAAATAAGCACTTCTTTCCTTTGGTTTTCTCACCAGTTGTGTCTTCTGAGTCCACACAGGAGCTGTCTTCCTTCCTCTTAGCAGCATGTCCAAAAGGGATGACTGACTGGAAGCTCAAACATTTTGAACATGTGCTCTGAGCAGGTGAATAGGTGAACTTAATCAAGCCAATCTGTTGGAAGCAGGTGGAGATGTTCAGCCCTCAGCTCTCACTGTTGCCCCTTCAGGCCTGGAGTGTGCTCTACAACTCAGTGGTGTTTGTGCTGCTCTGTACTTTGACTTGACAGTTACTTAGTTAATTACATTTATTTAGTTATTTTTAATCTAACAGTTGTGGTGTTGGCGAGTTCTGGTATCTAATCATATGATAATAAAACATTTTGATATATTGTTGATCGAAGGTAGGTAGGTAGGTAGGTCGGTAGATAGGTCTTTATTGTCATTACACAAGTACAATGAAACTATGTTTTCAGCACAAAGCCGTTCAAGATTAGACAAACAAACAGTGTACAGGTTACAGAACAGGAACGCTGATGGGTCACCAGAAGGTGCCCTGTAAAAGATGGGAAAAAGGTCAACGCTGGGGGGGGAGTAAAAAAATACAATCCAGACTGGGCACCTAAGAGGGCCCAGTCTGGAGTGGGAAAAAACCTCCATTGCAAAGCACATATACATATTACAACATACATCTCGAGACTTGCAACATAGGGGAGGGATTGGGGGCTACGGTGGCTGGCTGCAACTTCTCTGGTGCTGCCCAGCCGTCCATCACCCCTAAGGGATTCGCGTATGTCACAGCCCCTGTGCGTCATCTCTTGCTGCCAAGCAATTGTATTGTTTTTAGCTGTCAACACCCGGTAAGCTAGCAATGGACGGATCAAAAAAGAGAAACATTTCTGATGAAAATAGAACATTAAATGCTTCATGGACAGATTAATTTGCTATCATTGATGATGAGGTTGTTATTTTCCCTTTTTAGTCAAATGAAATAGGCCACAGTTGTACGCATTCAGAATATTGGCGCAACTTAATTTTTTTCAAATTCATTAATAACGGAAGGACCAGTGTATTTTTTTGCAAAGGTTCAAAATAATTTGGTGATTTGCTAATACCCAGAAATACAATGTGTAACGAAACTATAAGTGGTGTAATCGTAATTTTAGGAATCGAACAGAGTTTCCGGCTCTAGTTGGGTTTTATTTAGGGAGAAATGGGTTCAAATGGCTCTTTGTATGCTGAAATTTGCCGACCGCTGTGTTAGAGGATGAACATATTCCAATTAATATTAGAATTAGGATGTCATGTCTTACGGCTGTCCCACTTTTACTCAATGTGTGGTTTTACATAAAAGTTTTTCTCAATTACATTTATTTGAATTTCAATGTGGCTTCCCTTCATTTTCAGTCTGTTTTAGATGTGTCAAAATATTAAATTATTTCCTCTTCTGCGACCTGTCTCTTTCTTTTCTGTTTGTAATCTGCACGTTCTCTCTCTATCTCCATTAGAAGTCACCACTGTGTTGTGTTTGTGTGCAACCCACTGCATTCTTACAAAAGTAAAAATCTACAAAAGACAACCCTTTGTGTTGTCCGTATTTAAAATGTCCACGGCAACTTGTTGTCAGAAGAGAGATTTAAGGTGCTCTTTAGCGTAGTTTGTGTTTGATCACCAATGACCCTGAGTCTAATCCACTGAATTTAAAGAACATTGGATTAACAACAAAACGACTCACTGATATTTTTAGCTGTCAAAAAATTATGTTCTCAGCCATCAGGTGAGAGACATGATTTATGATCTACAATGAAGTTATAGGGAGCAAGGAAGCAAGGAAGCAACAGACCACTTGATGATCTAAACCAGGGGTCGGGAACCTTTTTGGCTAAAAGAGCCATGAAAGCCAGATATTTCACAATGTATTTCCGTGAGAGCCATATAGGTGGCGACTTGTCCAGGGTGTACGCCACCTTCCGCCCTACTGTAGCTGAGATAGGCACCAGCGCCCCCCACGACACCAAAGGGAATAAGCGGAATAAAATGAATGAATGGATGGATGGATGGATGAATACAACTAAATGCGTGCATTTTTAAGTAAGACCAACATTTTTAGAGTATAATAAGTCTCTTCTTCTTTTTAATAACATTGTTGTTCTAAAGTTAACCAAAAATTAAATATAATACTTCTTACCATTGATGCAACTTCTTGAACAGGCGTGATAGAAAATGGGTGGTTGGATTAAAATGCATGAGAATGTTTTATAATTTCAACGTTATTTTTAACACTGTAATTACCAGCGCAATTATTAATTACTTATCGTGTTAAGCAATGTCAGCTAAGATTTATCTGAGAGCCAGATGCAGTCATCAAAAGAGCCACATCTGGCTCTAGAGCCATAGGTTCCCTACCACTGATCTAAACACAGGGAGACACGGAAGTGATCACGGCACCACTCTAAATAGTTTGTCTGCGTTGGAGTTTATAATAATAAGATCACTAATACTTGGTAATATTCAAGTTAATGGTTACTTAACTGATTTTATGAGCGGACTAATGAAGCTCCCTTTGGCTCCGCTGTGAGCGGACTTTTATTTACCGTATTTTCCGGACCATAGGTTGCACCGGATTATTAGGCGCACTGCGAATGAATGGTCTATTTTGGATCTTTTTTTATATATTAGGTGCACTGGATTATTCGGTGCATTAAATAAGTCAAATTATTTATTTTTTTCTAAATGTAAAACACTTCTTTGTGGTCAACATAACATGTAATGGTGGTTCTTTGGTCAAAATGTTGCATAGATTTTACAGATCATCTTCAAGCCGCTTTCTGACAGTCACTTCTGGATGTGCCATTTTGTGGGCGGTCTTATTTACGTGGCTCACCTTCAGCAGCGTCTTCTTCCCGTCCTCTTTGTTGTAGCAGTGTAGAGTGCAAGGACTGGAGTGGAAGAAGTGTCAAAAGATGGAGTTGACTGTTTTAATGACATTCAGACTTTACTTAAATCAATACTCATCCGCCTTAAATGTGTCCCTTAATAAACTGTCCGACCAGAACTCTCTAATAACTAAAAGTTCCTTGGGTGAATAATGTAAACTTACAACACCGATATGTTTTAGCGCTTTCATGGCAGATATAAGAAACAACTTTACACTACTTTATATTACAAATAGCAACAGTGGAGGATGAATGTCCCATAACAAGAAGATGGAAAAAAAGAAGCAGCTTGTCGACTACGCAGTCGGTACGGACTACAAAGGCGGAAGCCTGCAATTTTTCTGGACTTAAGCAGATCCCAGATGCATATCAGCAGTTACCAGAAGGTAAGAAAAGTAGATTTTGCAAAATATTGCAAAACGCTAGATAATATGTCATACCTTATACACACACCATAATAATCCTCGTATTTTGAAGCACAATATAATTCATCAAGCGGTGCAGCTTCATAACTTGCCAAAGTTGTACTAAAACATTTTGATAGATTTTTGAGCGGCGTGTGTAATGTTTTATGTTTTCAGTGGAACATATAAAATGTTGCTGTTGTTTACTTGAGTCATATTGCAGTCTACACGTATCTCTTGTGTGTGACTGCCATAATATTGCAGTCTACACGTATCTCTTAGTTTGACTGCCATCTGCTAGTCACACTTATCATTTCGCCATGTACCAAATAAAATAGTTTTGAGGTCGGTAAGCAAAACCAGAATTATTCCATTCATTCGGCACACCGGGTGTTAAGGCGCACTGTTGAGTTTTGAGAAAAAAAAATCAATTTTAGTGCGCCTTATAGTCTGGAAAATATATATATTTAGAATGCGTTTTTAAAAATCCATACGTCGTTATGCCTTTCATAATGATTGTGAACGATAGGCAAAATTCCCAAAAAAGTGCAGTTCCCCCCGTTAAGGGCACACATACACATGTGACAGATATTACATTATTGTCTTGTGGCGTTCTTTTATGACCTTTCTCGACCACGGTAGATATCTGCTATTTTTGTTTTGAAGAGACCGCAGACCGGATATGATCTCTTTATTATTACAAGTGTAAAACTTCATATAAAATCTCCCATTCTTATATCCAATGTTATTCCTCTTGTAGTATCGATTCTCGGTTAAAACGATCCTGGATCAATACCTATCCGAGCATTGATTGATTGAGACTTTTATTAGTAGATTGCTCAGTACAGTACACATTCTGTACAATTGACCACTAAATAGTAACACCCGAATAAGTTTTTTAACTTTTTTAAGTCAGGGTCCAGCCATCCATCCAAACATCTTTTTCCGCTTATCTGTGGTCGGGTCGCGGGGGTAGCAGCCTAAGCAGGGAAGCCCAGACTTCCCTCTCTCCAGCCACTTCGTCTAGCTCTTCCCGGGGGATCCCGAGGCGTTCCCAGGCCAGCCGGGGGACATAGTCTTCCCAACGTGTCTTGGGTCTTCTCCGTGGCCTCCTACCGGTTGGGCGTGCCCTAAACACCTCCCTCGGGAGGCGTTCGGGTGGCATCCTGACCAGATGCCCGAGCCACCTCATCTGGCTCCTCTCGATGTGGGGGAGCAGCGGCTTTACTTTGAGTTGCTCCCGGATGGCAGAGCTTCTCACCCTATCTCTAAGGGAGAGCCCCGCCACACGGAGGAGGAAACTCATTTCGGCCCGTGATCTTATCCTTTCGGTCATGACCCAAAGCTCATGACCATAGGTGAGGATGGGAACGTAGATCAAGTCAGGGTCCACGGTAATCAATTCATGGTAAGCATAGATCAATATACTTGAAATTTAGCAATATAAATTGATCTACCGATGTCTCAATCAATCGTTACCTCCCTATTTATGATGCAAATTTCATGGTGGAAGAATTGTAGACATGTTGTGTTGCTTTGGGTTACAGGCCAAAGTTTCTTCAAAACATGCACTAAGATGCGTTGTTGAAAGCTAGACTTATTAGGACAGCTTGCCAAACTCCCGATTTTCCCGTGAAAAAAACTTAGACAAGTTAAAATCTTTAGCCTGACGAATGAATAGTTGTTTAGGACTAATTAGCAGTAAATGATGCAGTATTATGCCCTCACAGTCAAAAATTAATCCATAACCCATTTTGTTTCAAATTTTTCAGGGACCCTGCAGTTATCTGCGATGGACATTTTAAAACAAATTCCTGTTTATTCAGACTTATTCAGTTCAATGCACAATGTTACATATTCACTCAGCTTTGTCAAGGTTACACTGAAGACCCCATTATCTATAATGCCTCAGTTGCCTTCAGGTTGGCAGGCTTCCAAATGCTTAGAGTTGTTTTTTTTGCGACATGTACATGATTTGTTGATCCGTTCTCCCTTTAAACAACAATGTGAGGAAAACACCATTGCCTTGGTAAAACTTGGCTGACATGAGTCACAAGTCATCACTTTCTAAATTACGGTTAGTGAATCAAGAAGTGAGTCATTTTCGAAGGCAGCACTTTAAATGATTTTGTTGCTTATAATTTCCTGGACATGTGTTCCTTTTGCAGAATTGAATTCCCAAGTTTACTACTGTGGTTTGGTCAATTACTTTTAATTAATTATAGTTACTAGCTGTATTACTTTTCCAAATTGGTAATTGAACAAAAATACTGTTTAATAAATGTAATTAATTACTATGTAAAAAAAATCTTCAAATACCGTATTTAGCGGGTGAACTTGCCAGTACAAATATATTTTACATTAATTGCATTGATACACTTGTTATCTATCTTCACTGTATTTGATTTATTTAGGAGATGAACAAGATAACCAACCATAGTTTTTATTAATCCGTTTTTTTAGTTTAAACAACGAAAACACATATTTTTCAGTTGTTTTTTTTTGTTTTGATTTCAAATGAAATAATACATAAAGGAATGATAATGGAGGCTCCAGGAGGCGCCTATAAAGGAGGTGCATAGCTTAAGACAGGTGAAGAAAACCCTGCTAAGGTAATTGCTATTTGCTTTTATTTTTTAACCAATACAGAAACAATTCCAGGTACCTGGGAATCGATACATGTACACATCTGTGCCAATTGTATGTACTTTTGTGTGTGTTATTCATTCAATAGTAATATCTAAATTGTAATGTAAATTGAAAAATAAGATGATTTGATAAATTTGCTGTCAAGTTGTTATATTTAGTTTTTTATTACATGTTTGAGTCTCATTTACAAATATATTATATTATAGTCTTTGAATGCAGTTTCAATTTGAAGACATTAGATGGCAGAAGTGTATTGACTACAGCGTATTGCCTAGAGAGAAATTAGTGTTTGCCATGAAGTTAAATCAAGTCTTTCGTTGAGCCCTACGGTCTTTATAGCCTAAGTATTGCACTTATTACACATCAGCTGTTTGATTAAAATGTGCATCGTCGTTGTCATTTTAATTACCAAATTTGGAGGTATTGAAATCGCCATGTAAAATCGGTAATTGATAATCAGTAGCATGTATATAGCAAAGCCAATGCAAATTAGCATCAAGCTAGCATATTTTGGAGAATTGGAGCCTTTCATAACAATCAAGTGTTTCCTATTAGGCATACTTGCATTACAGTAATTGCAAAATTACCTAGCATCAGTATGACTGAATCCGCTTTAAAAGCTGCTTGTTTGATTGTTTTCTCAAGAGCCGCTGTTTAGTCTGCAACTGGACGTGGCATCACAAGCAACAAATGGTATGTAATTATAATTTACCATGAATTGATTAACGTGGACCCCGACTTAAACAAGTTGAAAAACTTATTTGGGTGTTACCATTTAGTGGTCAATTGTACGGAATATGTACTGTACTGTGCAATCTACTAATAAAAGTATCAATCAATCAATCAATCAATCAATCAATCAATCAATGCCACTGTTTGATTTCACTTGAAATGATACTGGATAGAAATTCTGATAGAATTCGGTCAGTTCCTATAAGCGTGCCGAATTTGGTACCCATCCCTTGTGGCTGCCTTAGATTGTTAGAATGTTTCAAACCATTTGTTCTCATCAGAGGTACTGTCGCCTCAACTTGATAGATTATATTTTTGTTTGGCGGTATCAGGAAAATATTGAACCAAAAGGAAGCATCTGCATGTTTAAATTTATGGTAATCTTAAAGGGGAACTGCACCTTTTTTGGAATTTTGCCTATCGTTCACAATGACATGATGATGGATGGATTTTTAAAAATGTATTCTAACTACTAATGTTATGTAAGGACTGGGGGAAGGAGACAAGGGCACGACAACAGCTGATCAAGCTCAACAGGTTTATAGAGTCCATAGGGTGTGTGAATTGAAAACTATGTGTGGAAATTAACCGTATGCAAATACCGTAAAGTCTGTTGACTTGTGTGTTGGATGTGCAGCATCAAAGTCCAAGGGGAAGAAACCAATCGGTCCAAGGTCCGAGCGGGGTCGTAAGCAGGAGAGAGGAGTCCGGAAGTCCAAAGCAGGGCTTAACGGATTGGGGAGAGAAAAAGTCCAGGGGGAAAAGGAAGCAGCGGAGGCGCACAGCGGAAGCAGAGACACAAGTGACTGTGGGAAAAACAAGAGACAAAATGAGATCAGGAAAAAGGCACGAGGGAACAAGCAAAACGTGCGAGAGCAGGAGGGAATTCAGAGACGCTAAGCTTACTGTATATAGAGCTACGTTACGACGAAGAGAAGTCAGCGGCGAGGCTCTTTATCTTGTCGTCCTTCATAAAAAACAGGTGCGTTGATTGCAGATTGCCTCTGGCTGCAGCGGAGAGTGGGCGTGGTCTCCGCGGCGAGCGCGAGGGCGTGTCTGGCGGGGCTCACAGCAAAGGTTCTAGGTGCTCCCGCAGAAGAAGGAAAAACGGACTGCGCGTGTGACGTAACAATTAAATAACCGTATATAAAAGTTTGCTTACAGCAAAGCCAATGGAAGCTTGACTCTCTTGCCCATAAAATCTGATAACCACTTAAAAAGCTGCAACAATACTCCATTTATATTTTGTGACTGGATTATAAGCCAAGTATTAGTAATATTGTTATTATAAGCGCTAACACAGACAAACTGTTTATAGCGGCGCCGTGATCACTTCCGTGTGTGCCTATGTTTACATTACCGAGTGGTCTGCTGTTTCCTCGCTTTCCTGCTCCCTGTAAGTATATTGTAAATTATAAATCAAGCATCGCACCTGAAAAGTAGATGGCTGAGGATATAATCGGACAAGTTGGGACACTTTGACAGCCATTTAAGACCCAAAAACAGGTGAGAACGACACGTAACTCATTACAGAAAGGTCCTGTCAACCAGCTTGCAGCATTTAAAAAAACACATTTTGAGGATCACCTCTCGGCATACGGCCATACTACCCTGAGCACGTCCATTCTCGTCTGATCTCGGAAGCTAAGCTGGGTCTGACCTGGTTAGTACTTGGATGGGAGAGTAACAGGTGCTGTAAAATTTTAGCGATGCTCCCAGGGCGCACTTTCTCCCTTTTGCTTTTGCCACGATGGCTATAGATACTTGCCACATTTGTCAAAACGCTACATTATGCTCGTCCAAACAAAACGCTGGTCTCCACCCAAAACATGTTTGTTTAGTGTTGACTCGGTCTGAAATTTAGAGCAAGATTTGCAGTGTCGCTAACAGTGACCCATGTGTCTCAAGGCACTTCAGTGCTAACAGTGGGGCAAAAGTCCAAAGAGTTAAATAGGCTACGAAAAAGAGCAGTGATTATTGTATCACACACATTTAGCTCATAGCAGAAATGTCCTTTCAACCAGCTTGCCACATTTAAAAAATCACATTTTGAGGAACATCTCTCAGCATACGGCCATAATAACCTGAGCACCCCAGATCTTGTTTGATCTCGGAAGCTAAGCTGGGTCTGGCCTGGTTAGTACTTGGATGGGAGACTACCTAGGAATACCAGGTGCTGTAAACTTTTAGCGATGATCCCAGTATAGGGCGCACTTTCTCCCTTTCGCTTTTGTCACAATGGCTATAGATACTTGCCACACTTGTCAAAACGCTACATTATGCTCGTCCAAACAAAAGGCTGGTCTCCACCCAAAACATGTTATTTAGTTTTGACTCGGTGTGAAATTTATAGCAAGATTTGCAGTGTCGCCAACAGTGACCCATGTGCCTCAAGGAACTTCAGTGCTAACAGTGGGGCAAAAGTCCAAAGAGTTAGATAGGCTGAGAAAAAGATCAGTGATTATTGTATCACACACATTGCAGAAAGGTCCTGTCAACCAGCTTGCCACATTTAAAAATCGAATTTTGAGAATCACCTCTCGGCTTACGGCCATACTACCCTGAGAATGCCGATCTCGTCAGATCCCGAAAGCTAAGCGGAGTCTGGCCTGGTTAGTACTTGAATGGGAGACTACCTAGGAATACCAGGTGCTGTAAGCTTTTAGCGATGCTCCCAGTATAGGGCGCACTTTCTCCCTTTTGCTTTTGTCACAATGGCTATAGATACTTGCCACACTTGTCAAAACGCTACATTATGCTCGTCCAAACAAAACGCTGGTCTCCACCCAAAACATGTTTGTTTAGTGTTGACTCGGTCTGAAATTTATAGCAAGATTTGCAGTGTCGCCAACAGTGACCCATGTGCCTCAAGAAACTTCAGTGCAAACAGTGGGGTAAAAGTCCAAAACTTCAGTGCTAACAGTGGGGCAAAAGTCCAAAGAGTTAGATAGGCTGAGAAAAAGAGCAACGATTATTGTATCACACACATTGCAGATAGGTCCTGTCAACCGGCTTGCCACATTTAAATAACAAATTTTGAGGATCACCTCTCGGCATACGGCCATACTACCCGAAGCACGTCTGATCTCGGAAGCTACGCTGGGTCTGGTCTGCTCAGTACTTGGATGGGAGACTGCCTAGGAATACCAGGTCCTGTAAGCTTTTAGCAATGCTCCCAGTATAGGGCGCACTTTCTCCCTTTTGCTTTTGTCACAATGGCTATGGATACTTGCCACACTTGTCAAAACGCTACATTATGCTCGTCCACACAAAACGCTGGTCTCCACCCAATACATGTTTGTTTAGTGTTGACTCGGTCTGAAATTTATAGCAAGATTTGCAGTGTCGCCAACAGTGACCCATGTGCCTCAAGAAACTTCAGTGCTAACAGTGGGGCAAAAGTCCAAAGAGTTAGATAGGCTGAGAAAAAGAGTAATGATTATTGTATCACACCCATTGCAGATAGGTCCTGTCAACCGGCTTGCCACATTTAAATATCGAATTTTGAGAGGTACCTCTCGGCATACGGCCATACTACCCGGAGCACGCCCGATCTCGTCTGCTCTCAGAAGCTAAGCTGGGTCTGGCCTGGTTAGTACTTGGATGGGAGACTACCTAGGAATACCAGGTGCTGTAAGCTTTTAGCAATGCTCCCAGTTTAGGGCGCACTTTCTCCCTTTTGCTTTTGTCACAATGGCTATAGATACTTGCCACACTTGTCAAAACGCTACATTATGCTCGTCCAAACAAAACGCTGGTCTCAACCCAAAACATGTTGGTTTAGTGTTGACTCGGTCTGAAATTTTTAGCAAGATTTGCGGTGTCGCCATCAGTGACCCATGTGCCTCAAGGCACTTCAGTGCTAACAGTGGGGCAAAAGTCCAAAGAGTTAGATAGGCTGAAAAAAAGAGCAGTGATTATTGTATCACACACGTTTAGCTCATTGCAGAAAGGTCCTGTCAACCAGCTTGCCACATTTAAAAAACGAATTTTGAGGATAACCTCTCGGCATACGGCCATACTTCCCGGAGCATGTCTGATCTCGGAAGCTAAGCTAGGTTTTGCCTGGTTAGTACTTGGATGGGAGACTGCCTACGAATACCAGGTGCTGTAAGCTTTTAGCGATGCTCCCAGTATAGGGCGCACTTTCTCCCATTTGCTTTTGTCACAATGGCTATAGATAATTGGCACACTTGTCAAAACGCTAGATTATGCTCGTCCAAACAAAACGCTGGTCTCCACCCAAAACATGTTTTTTTTAATGTTGACTCGGTCTGAAATTTATAGCAAGATTTGCAGTGTCGCTAACAGTGACCCATGTGCCTCATGGCACTTCAGTGCTAACCGTGGGGCAAAAGTCCAAAGAGTTAAATAGGCTAAGAAAAAGAGCAGTGATTATTGTATCACACACGTTTAGCTTATTGCAGAAAGGTGCTGTCAACCAGCTTGCCACATTTCAAAAATCAAATTTTGAGGTTTATCTTTCGGCATACGGCCATAATAACCTGAGCACGCCCGATCTCTTCTGATTTTGGAAGCTAAGCTGGGTCTGGCCTGGTTAGTACTTGGATGGGAGACTGCCTAGGAATACCAGGTGCTGTAAGCTTTTAGCGATGCTCCCAGTATAGGGCACACTTTCTCCCTTTTGCTTTTGTCACAAGGCTATAGATACTTGCCAAACTTATCAAAACGCTACATTATGCTCGTCCAAACAAAACGCTGGTCTCCACCCAAAACATGTTTGTTTAGTTTTGACTCGGTCTGAAATTTATAGCAAGATTTGCAGTGTCGCCAACAGTGACCCATGTGCCTCAATGCACTTCAGTGCTAACAGTGGGGCAAAAGTCCAAAGAGTTAGATAGGCTGAGAAAAAGAGCGATGATTATTGTATCACACCCATTGCAGAAAGGTCCTGTCAACCAGCTTGCCACATTTAAAGATCAAATTTTGAGGATTACTTCTCGGCATACGGCCATACTACCCTGAGCATTCCCGATCCCGTCTGATCTGGGAAGCTAAGCTGGGTCTGTCCTGGTTAGTACTTGGATGGGAGACTGCCTAGGAATACCAGGTGCTGTAAGCTTTTAGCGATGCTCCCAGTATAGGGCGCACTTTCTCCCTTTTGCTTTTGTCACAAAAGCGCCTGTTGAGACATTTTTCTTCTAAAAGGGAACATATGAACATCCTAGCAGTCAGCATCCTAACGACAACAGACATTGTACAGAAAATTATATTTTATTAGGTTTGTTGGCTCTCATAAAGTCTGTAGTGAGCAGAAATCAGTGATGAAGAAAAATAAAAGCAAACGTAATGCATTTTTGAAAAAAATGTGCCGCATGTGCTTAAAATGATCAAACTATGTAAATATTAAATGTTATTATAAATATCTCTGTTACTACATTACATATAAACTTACATCATGTATATAAAACCCTAAAGGAGGTGTTTTGATGTTTTTTAAGAGCTCTATAGGCAGAATTGAACAGCTCGCATAGGCTCCATTGTAAGTGAACTTTTGATCGAATGTATTCAATATTTTGAATGCATTTTTTTAAAATGCATTGGTCGTCATGTCTTTTCATAATGATTGTGAACTATTCTCAAAAAAGTGCAGTTACCCTTTAAAGCATGTTTTCCAAGTTGTCTGTTAGCCTAATACTTTTTCTGTCTAATTCCCTTTGTCTGTTCTCAAACATGACATACATGGGAAACAAACGTAGGAGAGTTGCTTGTTGACAATGGAGGATGTGTTTAATGGACTATCGTACAAGCTGGCTCATCATGGCCTGTTAATTCCCTGACTGATGGTGTTGTTTGACTCCATCCCTCTATCTGCCATTCATCTTTGCTTTTTCCATTCCCTTCAGTCTTTTTTCCCCATGCCCCATTCTTGTCTTCACTGTCTTTCAGAATGAGACATTCCAAGGCAGTGTCTCAACGCTAATATGTTGTATTACAAAAAGTACTAATAAACAGGTTTTGCTTCATCTGCCCGGCATACTTAGGCCATGTCTACACAAACACTGATAATGCGTATATGGGGTTAAAACGATCACCATTCCCAAAAATGTAGTTTCTCTGTCCACACGCAAATGCACACACCAGCTATCACGCACATTTTTTCCAATCAGAAACCCGGAAAAGCAACCACTCAGTTAATACGATGTTTATGGTGGTATACTAATTCAATAGCATATACATTATCTTAGGCAGCACGGTGTAACAGGGGTTAGTGCATGTGCCTCACTATATGAAGGTCCTGAGTAGACCTGAGTTCAATCCCGGACTCGGGATCTTTCTGTGTTGAGTTTGCATGTTCTCCCCGTGACTGCGTGGGTTCCCTACGGGTACTCCGGCTTCCTCCCACCTCCAAAGACATGCACCTGGGGATAGGTTGATTGGAAACACTAAATCTGTCTATCTGTGTTGGCCCTGCGATGAAGTGGCGACTTGTCCCGGGTGTACCCTGCCTTCCGTCCGAATGCAGCTGAGATAGGCTCCAGCACCCCCCGCAACCCTGAAAGGGACAAGCGGTAAAAAATGGATGGATGGATGGATGGATACATTAACCTTAAGAGTAGGGAAGGGATTCATACGGCCCCATTCTTGGATAGATCTACAGTAAGATGAAACAGGGGGTTAATCATTCTGTAATGCAGTCTGCTGCAAATTTTTGAAAGCACCACTCTACATAGCAACTGGCACTGTGGTGAAAGTTAGAATTACCACAAAACCACAAAACTCTACTGCCATCTGGCGGCTAAAGTGAATGGTGTAACCCCAAATGTGTCATGTTTTATGTGTTGGGTGAACCGCGACAAATGGGACCATATAAATCCCCTTCTTACTGGACATAGAGCTCAGGAAGCATGAATGTGTGCCAAAAGCACACATAGGCACTCGCTTGAGCTGCGGTTAAGCCCAACACTTGTGGTACTATAACACTGTGGCGGACTTCCTGCCGCCGTCACCGTGTGGGTTGCCGTGACACTGGACACAAGATGCATCATAGCAGGTTTGACTTGGATTTATTATTTCGATAAATCTTCTTTCTTCTTCTGGCCACTCGGTTGCGTCACTTTTCAGTACGCGGGCATTTCCAGCTTGCCATCGCTGCACGTCTTTCGGCGTCCGGCGTTTGCATCCGCTGCGTGGGTTCGTCATCTCGCTATTGTCCTCGATCGTCTTGCTCGTTTTCTGCTCGCCACGCTCAGTCTGGCTTCCTTGTTTGCGAATGCAACATTTACGTTGGGTATTCCTTGTCGTCCTGACTTACGATTCCTGTGCTAAGTAACCCCCCCTTGTTCCTGTTGCCCATATTTTTACCTCTTCCCATTTTGTTCACGCACCCCTCTTCATCTCTGTCTGCTCGCCGTCAATATCAGGCAGTTTATCTTTAACACCAGCTATGCCAGTTCAATTGTTGTCCATGGCACTGAGCCAATGACTGCCTGGGCAGGAATAGGGGTGACAAAGCAAAAGAAAAAAGCAATGGATTAAGTGGTGCAAAGAAACACTGTGCTTTCAGCGGAGTTCGCGTCTGTTTACACACGGTTGTCCTCGTGTTTTATTCAATTTAGAGTAAAACCTGATTTGTATTATTCCGTTCCTGCATTGAATTGTATCATTGACAAACCACACTGAGTGGGAAAAAAAATTAGAATTTTAGGGTGTCTTCGAAATGTCAAGTATTCGACCATTAGTTTTGGAGGAATCTGATTCGACTCAAAGGTTGATAGTCAAGAGTTGGACATTGAAACCCATCCTAAATCCATGGGCGAGTTGAGTACCTATGGAAAACTACATACAGCAGGTGTGTTGGGAGAATGTCTATCAGGACATGCCGTGCCACGCCACTCCTGTGCCAAACTCCATCATTAGCCATGAATGGACTCGCCGGAAATTGGACTGTTGGGGTATGACATCAACCAGTTTGTTTGAGCAGGAAGCCTCTGTCACAGCTCCCCTCTAGCCAACGGTAATTATCCTTCCGCTGTTCACCTACAGCAACCTTGTTATGACAGTTGCTTCCTCCAGCCAGTCATTAGATTTGGCTTTCCATAGGGTAGCTTCCAAATTTAATCAGTGGTGGGCAATCAAGGCCAGCAAGGTCTTCTCTGCTGGCCTAACATAACCAGAAATCCTGATCATAATTAGAGATAAAAGTAATGTTTTATTTACTTTCCCATAATATTGAAAATTATTTATATTCTCTTCATTATGCTCCTTCCGGGTGCTGTTTGTTTTTAGATTAGTTTTTATCCGATTAGAATTCAGCTAGTTTATGTTGGCAAATTGTACGAAATCTGTCCGGGGCCGTCAGAATCAACAATGAGGGCGTCTGTGCACTGTAAGTTAACGGGCACATACAGGTCATAGATAATTGCGATAGCCAATCAGATCGAGAGTTGTTGTCAGTAAGACCTTCTAGCTGGCCTTACGTTGAACATGAAATTTACGCGCCCTGTGATTTGATACTCACTGGTTTGAGCCACAGCAGTGCCACACGGATGACTTTTGCGAACACATACAGTTGACAGACAGTTGCGATAGCAAATCAGATCACAAGTTGTTGACAGTAGCTTATCTAAGTATCCTGAAGTAAACAAGACTCTGACTGGATACTCATTTGTCATTCCAAAATGAGTATCCAATTACAGTATTCAAGTTCAATTTACTAAAGCAGGAAGTGGTGCGGCGTCTTCAGTAATGCGGACGTTGTATCGATCCGTTGTGGTGAAGAAGGAGCTGAGCCGGAAGGCAAAGCTCTCAATTTACCAGTCGATCTACGTTCCCATCCTCACCTATGGTCATGAGCTTTGGGTCATGACCGAAAGGATAAGATCACGGGTACAAGCGGCCGAAATGAGTTTCCTCCGCCGGGTGGCGGGGCTCTCCCTTAGAGATAGGGTGAGAAGCTCTGCCATCCGGGAGGAGCTCAACGTAAATCCGCTGCTCCTCCACATCGAGAGGAGCCAGATGAGGTGGTTCGGGCATCTGGTCAGGATGCCACCCGAACGCCTCCCTAGGGATGTGTTTAGGGCACGTCCAGCTGGTAGGAGGCCACGGGGAAGACCCAGGACACGTTGGAAAGACTATGTCTCCCGGCTGGCCTGGGAACGCCTCGGGATCCCCCGGGAAGAGCTAGACGAAGTGGCTGGAGATAGGGAAGTCTGGGCTTCCCTGCTTAGGCTGCTGCCCCCGCGACCCGACCTCGGATAAGCGGAAGATGATGGATGGATGGATGGATGGATATACACCCCCCAGCTAACCCCCCCCCCCCCCCCTCCACCTCAACGCCCCACCCATCTCCCGAATTCAGAGGTCACAAGGTTGGCAAGTATGCATAATGATATGCGCTTTGCATCAAGATTTTTTTTTTCATGCTTGAAGTAAGAAATTATTGCTTTAAAAAAGTTGTTTTATACTTGTGAGTGTTGATGACACAGCTTTGCATCAGTTGATATTCTAGTTTCAAGCATGATTTACTCAATATAGGTCATCACATCTCAGCAACAAGCTGTAATATCTTACTGAGATCATTTAGGACCAAAACCCTTAAAACAAGTAAAAAAAACTCTAACATAAAATCTAGTTAGTGAGAAGAATTTTGTTATCAGACAGAAAATAAGCAAATATCACCCTTATTTGAGATATTCCATCTTACTTAGATTTCACTTTTACAAGTGGTACCCCTGGCTTATAAGGCGTTGAATGGGTGCTTCAAATTGCGAGTTCAAATATTTAATTTCTTTATTTTTTCACATTTTATGTTTTTGCTATTTTAATTTTTACAGTACCACACAAGATATGTTTTGATTGCTGATGCGGGTTTATTGATTTTTAGATGCGCCAGAAAATAACCCATTTTGTACACTGTCTAATAGTGCGTAAATGTGTCTCCAATTATATATTTTATTTTATATTTTTATCCAATTATATATTGTATTTTATATATTCAATTATATCTAGTATTTCTCCAATATTTTTAAAGGTAATCATTGAAGTCGGACATCACTGACGGCGTAGGTGGGAAACGCACGGCGCGCCACTGAATTTAATGCATATTCATACTGAGTATAACTAGCTAATTGCCATATAAAGGAGCCATCTCCATGTCCTTGTCTATGGCGGTATGGGGCTAAATCAGGGGCGGTTCTAGGCATGCTTATATAAGGGGGCAGTCAGAAATGTGAAGGGGGCATCATGTGTACACATCATGCTCCAGCACTTGTTTTTCTGTGCTTATAGTTAACGATGCTTTCTTCATTGAAATGGGTCTTTAGCTATGTGTCCAACCCCAACCTGGAGTAGTGGATTGCACTTTGTCAGGCATCTACCTTCAGTCCTGTCCAACTTGGGTGTCTCACCTGAAGACTAAGCTCCTACTGGCATAGCTCTTACGGTCACTGAGGCACGCAAACCCCCTGACCACAATAAGGTGGCAATCACTCAGGGGGGGGGGAAACATTAACAGCGCTGCCATATTTCCGACAGGGGAAACAGAAGCAGGCGTCTCGCACCACAGAATACTTTAGCCATGGTCGTGTGTGGTACCAGGCAGGATTGAATGATCTTAATGTTGTATCAAATGCATGCTTTGGTATTGGCTGAGATGGTGCGTTGCCTTTTAAGTCACTTGGTAGCTGAGCAGGCTGCTTTGGGGGAGCGCTTGTTGGGGGGACGGAGGGAGCTGGTGCAGGAGAAACAGTGCTTGCTGGTGCTAAAGGTGCAGTATTGCTAGCTACTGTCCCAGGTGTACTAGCAGTAGCATCATTGCTACTACTACACGCAGGAGCAGGACTAAACTTTTTAAATGCTCTGAAAAATGGATGCATTACAGAGCATTAACTTTCTCTTTGTGAGCTGCTGGAAGCTGGAGCAGAAAATAAGTAAGCTTGAACAACAACAGAAAAAACCTGCTGTGATTACATGAAGAAAAACAACAACAGTACAGGACTACAGCCTGGGGAGGGGCTTTACGTAGGGGTCTGTTAGACACAGGTCACTTGTCTTCAGTTTGTCACATGCAGTGGACGTGGGCACTCATCTGGGCACAAAATTCATTCACTCCAATGTATGTGTGTTGCCCACTTGCTTGTAAATTGATGAAAACTGCAGTGTTTTTGTTTTTGTAGATTGAATCATTAAGGGTTGACTATGTAGAATTACAAGAAAAACAACAGAGAAAAAGTCGATTGTCAGACCGTTGCTAGGGACTCCGCTCTGGACAGAGCACAGCAGAGTAGGACTGCTAAGCAGGATATATACCTTATGTTTGATTTTTACCGTCATTAACAGCATCATAAATGACTTGTAGCTCGTTACAGGGACAGTGGAGGCTCTCTGCCTTCCAAACCACTGCTGTTCAGAGCCTCCGCTGTCACTGCTCTCGTCAAGTTGTAAAAAAAAGGAACTCCGTAGCACCGAAAGTCCGCGACGATAAACGTGTTGATGACGGATAAGACTACACAAATACACCCATCCTAACAAGTATATGATAAATGTAAAAAACTTTTCCTTTTATTTTACTTTCATACTGCAACAGTGATTGTATGTTTACTGAGGGCTGAGGGGTGTGTGTCTGCTGCAGCCTGTGGAATGTTGAATACACGCACAGCGGAGGGAGGGAGGAGAGGGAAGCCGACACTACTATATCGTGTGTGTCCCTTTTTCGGCGAATTTTTCCGCTAGTGCAGATAATTTTGTCCACTTGTAATGTAGTAATTTTGTGAGTTTATTTAAATTAGCTTTCTCAAATTTTGATTTGAGGGGGCAAGAAATTTATTTAAGGGGGCTCTGCCCCCTCTTGCCCCTGCGTAGAGCCGACCATGGGCTAAATTCTATTCTCCTGGTGCTTCTCTTTGGCTCACGGTAAATTGATAATTCGCAAATTAGATCTGTTTATTTGTGGGGGGTTATGGAAATGCATCGATTACAGGAATCTAACAAAAATCCATCACTTTCAACTAGAAAACAGATGGATATTGCTTTATTTTTTTTCTTTTATTGGCAAACATCCTACTGTTGTTACAACAAATAACTGATCATTTTACGTCAGATTAAAGTGAAAGTTTAGAAAGAACCAAATAAGAATAGGGAAGAGTGCATTTTCTGAATGTGCAGTGGTGCCTCTTGTTTGTAGAGCAATGTTTCAGGGTTGGACTCACTTATGTTCCTGTGATTTGTTTTATTTCCTTTCCACACTCTTATTTTTCAGTTACACTTTTTGTTTTTTCTCCTTTTGTCACCCGTTTTCTAGTCTAAGTTACCAATCAGCAGACTTTATTTGATCTAGAGCAGGCCTGGGCAACTATTTTGACTAGGGGGCCACATTTAGAGAAACAAATGTATCTGGGGGCCGGTATATCTATTTTTATGAAAACTAATGCAAAACCTCACAATAATGTCTGATTGAATACTAAAAAACGTTATGGAATTTTACATTATTCTATGAAGGATAAAACGCTGAATATTGACAAAATATGAACATCAAGCCCCCTTCCGATCGACACAATTTACAATCAAGTTAAACACCACAAAAATGCAACAAAGAGTGAAATATGAACGCAAAGGGTACAGAATAAACCCACCTACATTCTGATACATCCGATACATCACTAAGATTTACAACTTTGTTGTGAAAATCTCCTTCCGTGTCTGTGGAAACGCTTCCTGCCCAACACTCCTTGGTGCCTCGTCTGAGCTGCTGTGATGTAGATGAACATAGTAACTAATTAGATGACAATAGTAACTAATTAGTTGACCATATTAACTAGTATATCATGCAAAAGCGCAGATTCCAACCATTGAAATACTTTGTATAGTTGAAGACTTAGAAAATTAGAAAACATGAGTGCACATCATAATGGCAGCTACACGTTCCATCTTAAAGATCTAAAAAAAATATTTGGGAATGTCCGGCGGGCCAGATTGAAAATCATAACGGGCCGCATGTGGCCCCCGGGCCATAATTTGCCCGGGCCTGATCTAGAGGATCTTTGTTTTGCTTTGAACCTCCATGCAGCATTGCCTTCCTAATGCTTGCTGTGTCTATTTTGCCTTTCTGTATACTTCCCTGGGCAGCACAGTGAAACAGGGGGTAGTGTGTGTGCCTCACAATAAGAAGGTCCTAGGTTCAATCCCTGTGTGGAGTTTGCATTTTCTCCCCGTGAATGCATGGGTTCCCTCCGGGTACTCCGGCTTCCTCCCACCACCAAAGACATGCACCTGGGGATAGGTTGATTGTCAACACTAAATTGGCCCTAGTGTTTGAACGGTGTCTGTCTATCTGTGTTGGCCCTGCGATGAGGTGGTGATTTGTCCAGGGTGAACACCACCTTCCGCCCAAATGCAGTTAAGATAGGCTCCAGCCACCCCCGCGACATGAAGAGGGACAAGCGGTAGAAAATAGAAGGATGGATGGTATACTTCTCTGCTGCACTATATTTTGTTATTAAATACTATTTAGGTGCATTCCATTTGCCATCTCTGCATTCAGATTTTACAACCAAAACAACCGTCAGAGCTCAGCGAACTACAAGGATCTGGCGAGAGTCAGGTTTCTAGTACCCCACCTCTCAGCCAAAGTCAGCTGGAATAGGTTCCATCTTACCCATGACCTTAAAAAGAACAAATGGCATTTAAAATGGATGGGTAACCAATAACACATTAGATTTCATATTCACAAAAAAAATTTGATACAACAGCGGTAACTTTCTTTCTGGGCAGTTTTGAGACAGTGGCTCTCTGTTACCCCCTTCCATTACACTCATCTTCTCTTCCACTTCTAAAAGTGTGTATCCTTCAGGCTTCTTTCCTCCGATCTCTTCACCACCCGCCGTAATAAACTAACCTTATACGTCTGGTTTTGCCAAATCAGTCACACTTGTGCAACTGCACACACACACACACACACACACACACACACACACACACACACACACACACACACACACACACACTCATTTCTCTTCAGTCTTCTCTTTCCTAAAACACTTTTCTCCCCCATTCTCCAGTTCCTATATCTTTCTCCACACTATATTCTCCCCAATTTTTTCCACATAATTCATTCCACTACTTTCCTCTGTGACAAGAAACTCTTTCGTTCACCTTTTTGCACAGTGCGGCACCACTCGCTGTTTTTTCTAAGAAACAAGCCGATATTTCCCTTTTTATCCCTCCCTCACCTCTGTTTACTCTTTCAATCCATCCAAGATAATGCCTCTCTTGTTTCCAACCCATGCTTCTTTGCTGACTCTTTTACCGCTGGCCGTCATACCTCCCGACATCCTCTCTTGCCTGGTTTAGTTTTTATTTTTTGCATTTTTTTTTTTCCATTTGTTCTCTTTTTCCCAGAGCTTCAGGGCCCTGACGCACTCATCCACCCACTCATTCCCTTCTCACTTTTTTTTCCCCTATCAGCAAATCACCCCTCGTGTCCCAGAGCTGAATGAGATTTGGGGGCCATGGCCTGGGCCCTCCTCTTCCGATTGGAGTCAATTACTGTAGGCTGCATGCAGGTATAAACCATTTACACTCCCGAGCTTCCCACACTGTCACATTCTCACGCATACTTTTGGACAGTCTGAATTTTTTTTCTTCCACAGTTTGTCTGTAAATTCCCTATATTCACAATTTTTCTGAAAAAAAACAACAACAATATTCTGTAAACTGAGTTATTAGTAATAAAAAAAAACCTTAAACACTCACTAGCGAGTTAATTGCAAAACTATATTATAGAGCTTTGAACATTTCCATTCACATGAAACACATGTTACACATTGCGATACACTCGTGCTGCAGAATTGTAAACAATTGCAGCAAAACTTAGTTTAGGCAAAATATATAGCAGTCCGAATGTTATCAGGTTGTATTCGTTACACTCTTGCGATTAATCAAAAGCAACAGAATATAAATCAAAACTTTTTTCTAAATGAATTAACTGATACTGTCATGTCTTTGTGATCATGTTTTGTTTAGTTGTGTTAGATTACTTCAAGACTCCATTAGTTCCTGTTTTTTCACTCCATTGTTTTGTTTCCATGCCAACCCATTAGATTTCACCTGTCCCCATGTCACGCACCTGATTCACTTGGACTCACGCACCTGTTGCCAATCACCACGTCACTATTTAAGCCTGTAGTTGCCAGGCAGACAGCGTGGCGACATCACCCTCTATCACCTTCTACTCACCCTCGACACAACCTTGTTATCCATGCCGATGATTCCTGTTCCTTTCTCATTCCAAGTAAGTTTTTTGTTATTCATGCCATAGTGCAAGTTTTTGTTTTATGACAATAGTTTTGCCTTTTTTTGTTTTCATAGCCAAGTTTTGTACCTCCGTTGTAAGCGACTTTCGTTTGTTCCTTTTTTGAGTTATTAATTAAAATATGTCATTACCTTCCCATCGTGTCCGGTCCAGTCACTTTGCACCACGGGAAAACAAACCACACCAAAGTCCATGCCTTGACAGATACATGGTTGTAGCCCTACATCTTCACACACACATGCAACACAGCACAGATTTCATGTGCAGGCGATGTGAACTGTGATGCAATTGGCCATCAAACTGGCAGAAGAGAAATGTGACTAGTTGTGTTTAGTGGCCTTGTTTGCAGGAGAGTAGTGTTGTCCTGATACTAATATTTTGGTACCGGTAATTTCGATACCTTTCCAACCACAAAGAAATTGCATCATTGGCTTTATTTTAACAAACAAATCTTACAGTACATTAAACGTTTTTCTTTTGGCAAGTTTGTCCTTAAATAAAACAGTGAACATACTAGACAAACTGTCTTTTAGTAGTAAGCAAACAAAGGCTCCTAATTTAGCTCCTGAGGTATGCATTGATATATGGTGTCTTTTTCCATTCTATTATTTTGTCAACATTATTAAGAACAGGTGGTCGAAAATTAATTATTAATCTACTTGTTCATTTACTGTTAATATCTGCTTACATTCTCTTTTCACATGTTGTATCTACACTTCTTTTAAAATATATTAATCACTTATTGTTCTGTTGTTCGATTATTTGTCTTGGATAATACCACAAATGTGGGTATCAACCCAATACCAAATAGTTACAGGATCGTACATTGGTCATATTCAAAGTCCTCATTTGTCCAGGGACATAGTTATTGAGATTATAAACATAATATAAATTAAAAAAAAAAAGCGAAAGAAGATTGTGATGCCAAAAAATATCGATGTAATCATAGTAGTATCGACTTGATGCGCTACTGTACTTGGTATCATTACAGTGGATGCTTTGTGGAGATCCACCAATGGCTATTCCTTTTACTGCAGGAATGATACTTGTAAGAAACATACTTTTTTTTGTCGCCATGGAGGCGAGGATTAGTGATTTAGAAGTAGCTAAGAAACTGCCGACTGGGGCTGGACTTTAGCCGCTAGCTAGTTAGCTGGTATAGTACCGAAAATGATTAATTAGTATTGCGGAAATATACAGGAAAGTCAAATGCCTAGTTGTCTTTGGTGACCATCCATGTTGTGGGGGAGCAGAGGGTATTGCGGATGTCCCAGCAAATTGAAGGTTGCAGGTTCGATTCCAGCTTCTTTCATCCCTATTCATGTCCATTGTGTCCTTGGGCAAGACACTTCACCCTTGGTCCTGATGGGTCGTAGTGAGGCTCTTGCATGGCAGCTTTCCACCACCATTGTGGGAATGTGTGTGTGAATGGGTGAATGTGGAAATATTGTCAAAGCGCTTTAAGTACCTTGAAAGTAGAAAAGCGCTATAGAAGCATAATCCATTTACTAGTTGTGTTTGATGGCCATGTTGGCAGCAGACTCAGCTTCCAATGTTCAGAGTACGAACACATTTGACAAATATTGAAATATACAACACAAAACTTACAGGTTAAACATAACCAACTTGTACAATGCACCTGCCATGGCTTGTACATCTAAAATTAGTAAAAAGTTACAGATTTTACAGTATTTGTAATTACCTCATTAGCTTTCTGTCGTCCTACAGTCTTTGGTGGATCATATATCCCTTCCTGGGTGTATAGTAATGACAGTCAGAGTTGCAACAAATGTGAGAGATGACATCCGATGTGTAAATGGAACAGTCAGCAGTTGCTAAAAATGAAAAGGTTCAATCGAAAATTCCATAGAAACTGCTGTGGGTCATTTCTGACCCCGTTTGTGGAAGAGTGGGGCAGTGATACACATACTTGCCAACCTAGAGACGTCCGATTTCGGGAGGTGGGGGTGGGGCGGAAGTGTGGTTGGGGGCGTGGTTGGGGCGGGGGGCGTGGTTAAGAGGGGAGGAGTGTAATGCACCAACTCGAGTATTTCATATATATATATATATATATATATATATATATATATATATATGCATGAAATACTTGACTTTCAGTGAATTCTAGCTATATATATTTATTTTATTATATACATAAATAAAATAAATAGTTGAATTTCTGACGGCACCTATCAAATACACAGTAATAAAAACACAGTTGTTCTACTAACTGTACTGTGCTTGCTCATGGGTACTGAGTATATCCGTTCGGCCACCGTGTTCAATGGAGAAGTCTGTTCTACAAAATTTACAGGCAACATACCCCTTCCCATTTGAAAACTCCTGGATAAACTGAAATTCTTGTTACCATTCGTTTTGGAACTTGCAAGCGTATTTCTTCATTTTGCTCATAGACGGTGTAATATATTGGGTTGGAGTCAATAACCAGGCGACGTGATGAAGTTACGTCTCTTTACTGTGGGCTTCAGAACAAACTCCCTAATGCATATGTTCCTTGATTGCACTTAAATGTAGAATATATTTATATTATTCATATATTATATATATAATATATTATATATATTATATTATTTATTCTTATCATTGTTTATTGTGAACAAACTGTGGTGCTGAATATCCCCCAGGGATCAATGAAGTACATTCTATTCTATTCTATGTACCGTAGATGGCAGTATTTTCCTGTTTAAGAGGGTCACAACATTGCTGAGTCAGATCCGCCTGAATTTTGGGAGATTTTCGGGAGAAAATTTGTCCCGGGAGGTTTTCGGGAGAGGCGCTGAATTTCGGGAGTCTCCCGGAAAATCCGGGAGGGTTGGAAAGTATGGTGATACAAAAACTTCAATTTCTTAAAATTAATGAAAAACAAAATAACAATGCAAATGGCATCATGTCACAAACATGTTTTATGAGGAAGACCTGGAATATGAAAATATTACAACTTTTCTTTTTAAAGATTTTAAAGAATAACAACCCAGTTATTGCAAAAACACATTGATTTTAATCAGGGACATTTTTGACCCCACTCATGGAAAAGTGTCAGTATTAGTAGGTTGTGCATCCAAGTATTAAATCCATTCAGGACAATAATGTATTATCTACGACTTTGAGTGTGCGTCTCCACAAGGCACTATGTGTCGTCAGCAAGCAGGAAATGAGTTGTGTTTGTGCTGTGTGACTACATGTTTATAAAGCAATTGAAATCATTATAATGTCATCATTGTAATTCCCATAATCATGATTATAATCATGATATTCGTGTTTTTATGCAGTTTGTAAACATTTTTTTTCTTGGGTAAAGCACTTTGTTACTACATTTATATTGTTTGTAGGTCTTTTATATTGTTTGCAGATTTAACACCGTTCTGATGATAGCAAGCCTCAAATTTGTATGCTCTAACTTACCTCTGTCTATCTCTCTCCACCTGTAGTAGGAACTCCCGCTTGCAGAGCTACAAACACTAATGCTGCTTCCGAGGTTAAGAAATATTTATTTGTATCAAATTTGCTTATAATATTATTATGGCGACTGCAAACGATACAGCTATTGTCAGAGGTGTAGTGTTCTCTCATCCATGTAGTACGTAGCTTCATACAGTTTCTTGTACGTTTTCCTCTGTGGTTGGCATTCCCTTAAGCCGCAACAATACATTTTTAAATGTATCTGTGATATGTGTGGCAGAGAAAGAAAGAGCACTGAGACAGGGACGTCGCTAAGCCTTAGGCGTGTTTTTTAAAACAATAGAATGACGTGTGCAAGTAATGCAAATACGTATGGTGTGACTATGTGTTGGGTTTAGCAGAGTGTTACCAGGAGTTGTTGAAGGTGTGTGTTGAGGGAGGTGCAGAAAGAGCAAGGGAGGTTCGGAGGTCCGTGGGCAAGCAAGAGGTCAAAGGCAAGAGCGAGGCATCAGAGTCCATGTCCAAACGAGGGGTCAAGATCCAGGAAGGCAGCAAGAAGACAGGAAGGAATCCGGGGAGACGAGACACACATCTCGAATCCAGGGAACGAAGAGGAGCTGCAGGTGCTGACACAGGACACATGAAGATAAGCACGGAAGCACACGGAGCATTAAAGGGGTTATATTTTTTTTCTCTACATTTTAAACTGTATCTTGTAGTTTACATGACATGTTATGGTGGTTCTTTGGTCAAAATAGTGCATAGATTATGTTTAACAGTTCATCTTCAAGTCACTTTCAGACCGTCTCTTCAGGATGCACCCTTTCGTGGGCAGCCTTATTTACGTGGTTTCACTTTGACAGCATCTTCTCTCTGTCATCTTTGTTTTAGCGGTGTAGCGTGCAAGGGCGGGAGTCGAAGAAAAAGATGGAGCTAACTTTTTATGACTGACAAACTTTACTTAAATCAATAATGGAGCAGCATCTCCTCATCCATGGCTCACTAGTGCAACAACATCGTGTCTCGTGAAAAAACATTCAACCAGAACTCTCTAATAACTAAAGTTCTGTGGGTGAATTGTGTAAAATCACTACACCGGTAGTTTTTAGCATTTCCATCGGGAGTGTACTGACAGTTAGAACTTTACCCTATTTTGTAGTAGAAATGGCATTAGCGAAAGATGAATGCCCCATAACAAGAAGGTAAAGAAAACGAAGGAGCTTATCGACTACGGTGTCCTCACGGACTACAATGACGGATGAGTGCACATTTTCAAGACTTATGTAGATCTCAAATATACATCAGCAGGTACCAAAATGTAAGAAAAGTTAGTTTTGCACAATCTTGCAAAACAAAGACGGCAGATAATGTCTCCTAATAGATGCCATTTCGGGGTCTTTATACACACCATAATAACACCCGTATGTTGAATCACAGTACGTCTGACTACGGTCACCGTAATGCTCCGAGAATCCATCAAGCGGCGCAACTTCAGAGCTTACCAAATTCGTACTAAAACATTTTGACAGATTTTGAGCGTCATGTGTAGTTCTATATTCTCAATGTTTTGGTGGTGTTTATTTTAAAAACTTAAAAACATTTTAAGTTTTGGTGTTGTTTACTGGCGGCATCTTGCAGTTTACACGTGTCTCTTATGTGTGACTGCCATCCAGGTCCACCGGGTTAAAAGGCGCACTGTCGATTTCTAGAAAATGAAAGGATTTTTAGTGCGCCTTATAGTCCGAAAAATACGGTACCAACCGCTTAGTTACTTTTTTCCCGCAAAACAACGCATTCGGTGCATTTTAATCAGGCTTGAGGTTTTGTAAACAGCACTGAAATCACTCTGTTCAAGGGGATACCAGCCTGAACAAAAAGGCAGGCAAAGTCTCAACTGTAGTACTGCTGGACTTGACACGGTTGAGCAAGGCTAAAAAACTGGGTGGGAATTTCTGGCTCTGCTCTTCAGTGGTATAAGTTTTATCTCTATCACAGTCAATCACTCAATCAATCAATGTTCATTTATATAGCCCTAAATCACTAGTGTCTCAAAGGGCAGCACAAACCACAACACAAACCACTACGACATCCTCGGTAGGCCCACATAAGGGCAAGGAAAACTCACACCCAGTGGGATGTCGGTGACAATGAGGACTCTGAGAACCTTGGAGACGACCACATATATGGGCAACCCCCCACCCCCAGGGGACCGAAAGCAATGGATGTCGAGCGTGTCTAACATGATACTGTGAAAAGTTCAGTCCATAGTGGATCCAACACAGCCGCGAGAGTCCAGTCCAAAGCGGATCCAACACAGCAGCGAGAGTCCCGTCCACAGCGGAGCCAGCAGGAAACCATCCCAAGCGGAGGCGGATCAGCAGCGCAGAGATGTGCCCAGCCGATACACAGGCGAGCGGTCCATCCAGGGTCCCAACTCCAGACGAGTGGTCCATCCTGGGTCCCGACTCTGGACAGCCAGAACTTCAACCAAGGACATCGGACCGGACCCCCTTCACAAGGGAGAGTGGGACATAGGAAGTCACTTTAAGAGTGGTCCAAGCTGGAATCGAACCAGATACCACTTGTTGTGGGTTACCGTTTGCTGTGAGGCCTTGTATAGGAACACAATGGCAATGCTCATATATTCAAGGCCATAAAATCAACCCTATGGCTGACTGCCCATTGTGTATTTTCCTCCACCTCTTATCTGAAATCTTCTGACTCAGATTTACAGTATAACATCTCTGTTTAACTCCAAGGTTGAACTACATGATACTTGCTCATTTTCATCCAAAGATACTTCTGATAATAGTATTTCTTTATTGGAAACGCACCCATACCGCATGGGTATGGTTTACACACACAATTTTGCCAACAAGAATACAGGCATCCTTCATTCACAGCACTGAATGACTTGAAACAGTCTTATTTGAATAAGTGCGCAATTTGTTCTTTCCAAAGACTTCCTTCACATTTCCAGGAGAAAGCATGTGGAATTGGATCACAATTGTCTAAACATAAATACAAACACAAGCTTTCTTTTTCTCTTAGGTGATTTTCGTTTAGAAAGAAAATGTTGCAATTATCAATTTTTATTGTTTTGATTACCACAAACAGGCTCTGATATTAGTACATATATACCTTTTCTGGCCACTTTTCTTGTGCGATGGGCTCTTTCCCTTGCCACTATTGATCTTGAATGGGAAACAGTGGGGGATGAAACCTGGTGTGAAGCTTTATCAACTAAATGACCAGCCATTCTCTCTTCATCATTATCAAAGGCAGTCCACCGCTGGGTAATTGACCCAACACACACTGGCACACACACGCAGGTCTATCAACAGATTGGACGGAACACAGTGGCAGCCAGGGAAGCGTTCTTTAATAGAAGAGTCATGCTGAAAATGTGAGGGTTGAAACAAAGCCGTTTCACCCCCTTATGTTTTCTGATCGATAGTTCCAAGAGTCATGTTTATCTGGTGATTTGTATCTGTGATGGTTATGGTATTAGAGTATTTTGAACATGCATACTGTGATGTGTCTTTGGGTCACGTGATTGTGTGTGCTTCTCTGGTCAGTATGTGAAAGAGTGTTTATGACAGGCAGAGTGCAGGGAGCCCAATTCTAATGTTAATGATGAAGTCAGTGAAGTAGAGATAGTTCTAATTTGCTTTTTCCTCCCCAGAGAACCAGTGTAATGGACTGAGAATAGGCTCTGATATTAAGTTAAGTCCTCAATAACACACACAGGTGGATTCCAGTCTGGCAATTGTCAACATAAAAAAAAAAAAAAAAATCTAATGTTTCTTTTCTATGAACAGTGTTTGTGAGGTTATTAGTGTTTAAGCATGGGCCAGTTACCAATTTAAGGTATAAAAAAGAGATGGTTTTAAAACCATTAAAATGTTCCTTCATAGTGTTTGTATGATATAAGACAGAGGTGGGCATTACGTTGATCGCGAGCTACCGGTCGATCGCGGAGGGTGTGTCAGTCGACCACGAGCTAGGCATTAAAAAAAAATAGACATAAAAATGAGCAATCATCAATCTTCACCAAGACTTCACTTTCGACAGTTGTTTGACATTCTCGGCACCCGAGGATCTTGTGAGATGACGCTGGCTGCTGCGGGCTCATTATTAAGAAAAAAATCACTGACAGGACGGACGGTGAGAAACACTTTTTATTTCAACAGACTCTTGGGCCGTACCTGCTGTCAAAACTCTAAAGACCGCTGCACAGTTCCTGTCTTCACCATAAAAGTCCTGCTTCATCCTGCCTGTGCTAACAAAATAAAAGTCTCAGAAAGCTAGCGTGCACAAGCTAGCAAGCTACGGAGTTTGATGCCAATGTATTTCTCCCCAGCCCTAAGCGACCGCTCCCTCTCCTCGCTCGCCCACACACTCACTGCCACACACTCACTGACATCACTCACCTGTTGTTACACATTAAAGGGCCACACACACATATGCTACTCTCATAACAAAGTGTTTAAAAACGATTATGCAAGTTGGACAAATGAGACCCCAAATCCAACCACTTTCATGTAGTATTGGACAGAAAGGAAGATTTTTTTTCTCCTTCATTTGAAAAAGCAGACGCTATCAGCACCACTGTCTGATTCCAATCAATGCAAGTCATCTGAATCAAATACACCAACTTATATTCTTGTCTTCATGAAAGAAAATAATCTATATGTGTTAAACATGCTTGTAGTATCATTAAACACCATTAACTTGTTAACAAAAATGTCTCTTTCATAAATAAATACATATAAATTAAAAATATGAATGAGGTAGATCTCCTCGATTTGGTCAATTGAAAAGTAGCTCGCCTGCAGAAAAAAAGTGAGCACCCCTGATATAAGAGATATGCACGTTAAAAATATTTCAGGTCCTTTGTGGCTATAGCGGCTGTATCAGGACCCCAGCCCCTGCATATAGATTTTCCCGGGAGACTCCCAAATTTCAGCGCCCCTAACGAAAATCTCCCGAGGCAACCATTCTCCCGAATTTCTCCCGATTTCCACCCGGACAAAAATATTGGGAGTATGCCTTAAAGGCACTCTCTCACCTGAAACATTCACCCCTTGCCAGCCGCATGCTATCCAGGCGTCCGCTTTTCCTCCATATAAACAGCGTGACGGCCCAGTCACATAATACTGTAGCATTTGAAGGGTTTAACAATGGTCTTTACTCGAAGATGTCAAGAATGGTGACACAATGTGTGATCTTTCAAGTGGTTTAATGATCACATTGATTTCAAACACACACACACACACACACACACACACCAGTGAATGCATGCATACTTGATCAACAGCCATAAAGGTCACACTGATGGTGGCCGCATAAACAACTTTGACACTGTTACTAATATGTGCCACACTCTCAACCCACACCAAACAGGAATCACAAACACATTTCAGGACCGTAACACAACATAAACACAACAGAACAAATACCCAGAACCCGTTGCAGCACTAACCCTTCCGGGACGCTACAATAACATCTACGGCTTTTGGAGCTCATTGCACAACTGCACACACAACAAGATGGAGACAAAGCAGAAGAACGAAGAAGAGACATGGTAACGATGAGTAAGAAGAAGAAATACTCTTGCAAGTTCCAAAATGATTGGAAAAAATAATTTCATTTCATCCAGGGCAGCTCGAAGTGGAAGGTGTATGCTGTCTGCACCTCAACCCCTCCCAACCCCTCCTCCAAACCACGCCCCCAACAACCCCCCATCCGCCGAATTCAGACACCTCAAGGTTGGCAAGTATGATGTACAGATTTATTTGGCCCCATTCGTCATTGTTTTACCTGTCACATGAAACGTGACAGATGTGGGAGCGTACTATCTGCTTTAGCTGCCAGATGGCAGTAGAGTGTTGAATATCTTAAAATTTGTTTTGTGAGGATTCCAACTTTCACCGCAGTGTCAGTTTCTTGTAGTGGTGTGCTCTTATCATTTTCGCCAGACTGCATTGCAAAATAATTAATCCCCCCTCTTCCTTTCACGGCAGATCCACCCAAGAATGGGGTTACACGTATTCCTTTCGTACTGTTTGAAATGTGACGTAGGCAAGTCCACTTAACTTTTCCCGCTGTTTAAAACTACTAAATCAGCTGGGAATGCTTCACCTATTATAAAAATAGAAACTGCTATTATGGAAGATTGTCCCACATTCTAAATCCGCTTGCGTATATGGCAGCAAGAGGAGGAAACACATCGAACATGTTCCTGAATGTAGGGGTGCAGTGAAGTTGGCATGTTGTGTAATTCGTAAATAAAAACAGAATTCAATGATTTGCGAATCCTTTTCAACTTATATTCAGTTTAATACACTGCAAAGACAAGGTATTTAATGTTCCAACTGAGAAACTTGCAGTTTTTTTTGCAAATAATCATCCATCCATTTTCTACCGCTTATTCCCTTTGGAGTCGTGGGGGGCGCCGGTGCCTATCTCAGCTACAATCCGGCGTAAGGCGGGGTACACCCTGGACAAGTCGCCAACTCATCGCAGGGAAATAATCATTAACTTAGAATTCAATGGCAGCAACACATTGCAAAAAAGTTGGCACAGGGGCATTTTTACTACTGTGTTACATGGCCTTTCCTTTTAACAACACTCAGTAAACATTTGGGACTGACTGGGGTGAGTTTTTCCTTGCCCTTATGTGGGCTCTGTACCGCGGATGTTGTTGTGGCTTTTGCAGCCCTTTGAGACACTTGTTATTTGGGGTTATACAAATAAACATTGATTGTTTTATTGATTGACGAGACCAAGTTTACTATGGATGGCATTGTCTTGCTGAAATAAGTAGGGGCGGCCATGAAAACGTTGCTTGGATGGCAACATAAATCGCTCCAAAACCTGTATGGTGCCTTCACAAATGTGTAATTAGCTGCAATTAGCAATTAGCTGTGCGGATGTTGGAACACATTTCCTCAGTATATCAGCATATTGAGAACAAAATAGGCACTAACACTACTTATAACCACAAAGGTTTTATTTGTCAAAAATATATTTTGCCCTAGCAATTAGACATTGACATACAGGCTAACTGGCATATCGTTCCACTGTTAGCCTATATGTCGCTGTGTCATTGACCAGGCTAGCATGCTAAGCATTCGTTGCATGATTATACTAGCTTTGTTAGACAACATCATAGACTGTATTGGACAATATAGCTTACATACTAAATCTCCTTTTCCATGTATTACAAGTAATAAGAAAATGTTAATGCCTGACTTACCTATCAAGGAGGAAATTAGCAAATTTGGCGTCAGATGAAAAAATCTTCTCCGCCTTCAATCGTCTCCATCTTTCAAAGGCATCCCCGATACAAATCCTAGTTTTGTTCCTGACTTTGTCATGAATAAGTTCAGAATCGTAATACGGCCTTTTAGATTAACTAAGGTCTGACATGTTTAGTAACTTTACCAGTGGCAGTAGCGCGACGAAGATGGCGGTGCGTAACTGGCAACCTGGATGTGATACACTCACAGCCTTTTTAATTGGTCAAAAGGTGAAGGGCGGGGCATCAACACAAAAACAATAACAAGATTTCGGTGCTGTAAATCTAACTTTTAAATGAGCATAAGTACCGTTATCAGTTATAAAGGTATTCGAAAATAACATGATTTATTAATGCCTTTTGACATATCAGGGCCATTTGATGATGACTTGACATGAAATCATTACATATGGCCCCTTTAACATGATCAGTAAAAAGCCTGATTAAAAAGTTATGTTTACAGCTGCCTTTTTTTGTTTTCATTCCAACAGTCTATTTCAGGGGTCACCAACCTTTTTTAAACCAAGAGCTACTTCTTGGGTACTGACTAATGCGAAGGGCTACCAGTTTGATACACACTTAAATAAATAGCCAGAAATAGCCAATTTGCTCAATTTACCTTTACTATATATATATATATATATATATATATATATATATATATATATATATATATATATATATATATATATATATATATATATATATATATATATATATATATAGATGGGTATTTCTGTCTGTCATTCCGTCGTACATTTTTTTCCCTTTACGGAAGGTTTTTTGTAGAGAATAAATTCTGAAAAAAACACTTAATTCAACGGTTTAAAAGAAGAGAAAAAAGTAAAAAAATGAAAATTTAATTTTGAAACATAGTTTATCTTCAATTTCGACTGTTTAAAATTCAACCGAAGAAAATGAAGACAAAAACTGGCTAATTCGAATCTTTTTGAAAAAAATAAAATAAGAATTTATGGAACATCATTAGTAATTTTTCCTGATTAAGATTAATTTTAGAATTTTGATGACATGTTTTAAATAGGTTAAAATCCATTCTACACTTTGTCAGAATATTAACAAATTGGACCAAACTATATTTCTAACAAAGAAGAATCATTATTTGTTCTAGATTTTTCGGAACAAAAATTTTAAAAGAAATTCAAAAGACTTTGAAATAAGATTTAAATTAGATTTTACAGATTTTTTAGATTTGCCGGAATATTTTTTTTAAATTTTAATCATAATAGGTTTGAAGAAATATTTCACAAATATTATTTGTCGAAAAAACAGAAGCTAAAATGAAGAATTAAATTAAAATGTATTTATTATTCTTTACAATAAAAAAAATACTTGAACATTGATTTAAATTGTCAGGAAAGAAGAGGACGGAATTTAAAAGGTAAAAAAAGTATATGTGTTCAAAAATCCTAGAATCCTTTTTAAGGTTGTATTTTTTCTCTAAAATTGTCTTTCTGAAAGTTATAGGAAGCAAAGTAAAAAAATAAATGAATTTATTTAAACAAGTGAAGGCCAAGCCTTTAAAATATTTTCTTGGATTTTCAAATTCTATTTGAGTTTTGTCTCTCTTAGAATTAAAAATGTCGAGCGGAGCTAGTAAATAAATAAAATGTAAAAAATAGCGGCAGCTCACTGGTAAGTGCTGCTATTTGAGCTATTTTTAGAACAGGCTCATCTGGTCCTTACAAGCTACCTGGTGCACGCGTGCACCGCGTTGGTGACCCCTGGTCTATGCATTGCTGATGCCTTCTGGCAGGCTGTTCCACAGGTCAAGGTGCCGACAAAATGGAGGGCCGGGATGTTTATTTTCTTCTGATACCGCTGAAATCTTGAATTTCTCCATGAGTCTCCAGGTCCCCAGGGGCCTTTCTTCCCACATCTTAATGAGACATGGTGCCAACTAGTCTGGCTGTAGCCATGATGTCCTCTTAAGCAACGATTAGCCCTAAACTGGATGTTTGCTGACACACAATTAACGCTCCAGACAATGTTCCCTCACATGTCTCCAGATACTACAGCGTCAAATGCTTTTGTTGGATCCATAAACACTGCAGCTGCACATTGTTTACCTTCTATTGCATTGTTAATCTCTTCCCTTGTTTCTATTAATGCCATCGATTTTGAGATGTTGGCTCTGTATCCGTATTAGTATGCGGGCAGCATTGTGAAACAGGGGTTAGTGCTGTTGCCTCACAATACCAAGAATCTGGGTTCAATTCCCGGGCTCAGGGACTTTCTGTTCTCCCCGTGATTGTGTGGGTTCTCTCCGGGTACTCCGGCTTCCTCCCACCTCCAAAGACATGTACCTTGGAATAGGTTGATAGGCAACACTAAATTGGCCCTAGTGTGTGAATGTTGTCTGCTGTCTGAAAAATTGGCGACTTATACAGGGTGTACCCCGCCTTCTGCCCGAATGCAGCTGGGATAAATAAAAAAATTAAAAATGTGGGTATAATCTTCAACCCAACTCTCTCCTTTGAGTCACACATTAAAAGCTAAAACGGCCTTCTTTCATCTCCGTAATATCGCAAAACTTCGCTCCATTTTGTCCACTAACGACGCTGAGATCATTATCCATGCGTTTGTTACGTCTCGCCTCGATTACTGTAACGTATTATTTTCGGGTCTCCCCATGTCTAGCATTAAAAGATTACAGTTGGTACAAAATGCGGCTGTTAGACTTTTGACAAGAACAAGAAAGTTTGATCATATTACGCCTGTACTGGCTCACCTGCACTGGCTTCCTGTGCACTTAAGATGCGACTTTAAGGTTTTACTACTTACGTATAAAATACTACACGGTCTAGCTCCAGCCTATCTTGCCGATTGTATTGTACCATATGTCCTGGCAAGAAATCTGCGTTCAAAAGACTCCGGCTTATGAGTGATTCCTAAAGCCCCAAAAAAGTCTGCGGGCTATAGAGCGTTTTCCGTTCGGGCTCCAGTACTCTGGAATGCCCTCCCGCTCGCCTGTGTATCGGTTGGGGACATCCCTACGATGCTGATCTGACTCCGCTTGGGATGGTTTCCTGTGGACGGGACTCTCGCTGCTGTCTTGGATCCGCTTTGAACTGAACTCTCGCGGCTGTGTTGGAGCCACTATGGATTGTGCTTTCACAGTATCATGTTAGACCCGCTCGACATCCATTGCTTTCGGTCCTCTAGAGCGGGGGGGGGGGGGGGGGGGGGGTTGCCCACATTTGAGGTCCTCTCTAAGGTTCTCATAGTCATCATTGTCACTGGCGTCCCACTGGATGTTAATTCTCCCTGCCCACTGGGTGTGAGTTTTCTTTGCCCTTCTGTGAGTTCTTCCGAGGATGTCGTAGTCGTAGTGGTTTGTACAGTCCTTTGAGACATTTGTGATTTAGGGCCATATAAATAAACATTGATTGATTGATTGATTGATTGATTGATTGGCTCCAGCCCCACTGAGACCCGGAGAGGGATGAGCGGGATTAAATGGATGGATGCATGGAGCTTGCTGGCACAAAAATACATGTTCTTTAAAAAACTTTACACAGAATACTTGGAAGATATTTTGATGTTGTGCTGAAACAATGAAGGAATGAATGTGACTCTCAAGATAGATGAATATATATACAAGACGAAATAAAAGGTGACCAGAATTGTATAATCAAAGTAATGTACATGTACAAGAGCTTTCCCTGGAAAAAGGATTTACTTCAAGTAACCTAAAGACAAATAAAAAAAAAATAAATGTTCAAGAAGTATTTAATAACTTTTTTTAAAAATGTGAATTATTCTTTTATTTTTCTTATGTTAACGAGCATCCTGTATTAACGTTGATGAGAGTGTATTATTAATATATTTTACTCAAAAGTGCCTCACCGAGCATGAACCTCACAGCATGCCACTGTTTTAGAGCTACAATTACAGTTACAATTGAGGTAATGAATTAATCAAAACTAATCAAATACACACTTCAACAACTCCAACGTTGTTAGCATGACTCTAAAACACGTTGAGATTCAGTTTTATGCTCCTGTCTATTTGTATTTATCTATTTTTAAAGTGATATTTAGACATCTTTTTTTTTTTATCAATTATTTTTATGTTGAGCTACATAGTGATTGCATTTATTTGCTTTTTTTTCTTTCTTACAAATATAATAAATATGTTGTTGTCCTGCTCTCTCTTGTCAGTTATTATTAGTTTCTTATGTTTTGTTTTGTTTTCTGTTTGACTCCATTTGCAACCACTAATTTAGTCTGGGTGTTGGCTCATTCAACTGGCCATGGTAAATGGGTTGTACTTGTACAGCGTTTTACTACCCCTTTTTAAGGAGCCCAAAGCGCTTTGACAGTACTTCCACATTCGCCCATTCACACACTGACGGTGGGAGCTGCCATGCAAGGCACTCACCAGGAACCATCAGGCGCAAGGGTGAAGAGTCTTGCCCAAGGACACAACGGACGTGACTAGGATGCTAGAAGGTGGGGATTGAACCAGTAACCCTCAGATTGCTGGCACAGCCACTCGACCAACTTCGCCACGCCGTTCCCATGGTTGGCAATCAGGCCACAGCTGCCTTTGGTTGACAATCTGGTAAAATTTTACTTAATATCTTAACATGCTGCAGAGCTGGGGTTGTGTTGGTATTTGTACACTTCTTTGCTGCACTGTTGTTGTTTTTTCCCTGATAAAAGGGTTTTACCTGCACATTGCCTGTTTTCTCTGCATCATGTGGTCCTGACCAACAACACAAAACAAAGACCATAACAGTCACTTGAGTTAAAGCTTCATCAATAGTAGACTGTATTAAGTAATGCACTTTATTTATTATGTATTTGATTAAAAACAGTTACTCTTTATCTAATTTAAATACATACTTATGCTCCACTTTCATCATGTTTGTGTATACTGTTTAAAAAATGCTGTTTAGCTGACATCAATGTAAAATATTGTTTTCAGTAAAGACATTTCCAGATAGCACAATCAACTAAGTGTTGCATATTGGGAAAATCCAAGATGGCGCCAGTATGTGCTGTGGCCTGCCGTCTCCCGCTGTCAGCTCTGTTTGTTTGTGTGCTGTTCACGTTTTGTGTCAGCTCACTGTTGGTGTATGGTCACCAAACGCTGTTGGATCTGTGTCCCTCTCACATGGACATGATCAACTTCGACGTTGGTTTTTCGACGTCCAAGTCATTATTCTCACCTGGCCGGATTCCTGCTTTCCAAAGGTGGCGGCCAGCTGGTGAGAGTTAGGGGACTCCTGGCCCGGCTTTCCGTAGCTTCCCGAAGGAGGTATGGTCCAGTGCCTGGTTTATTCCTGCACCTGCGTTTGCTGGATCCCGCCGGGTCCTGGATTGTTCCAGTCGTCAGTCCGCAGAGGGAAGCTCGCCCGCCTCGCTCCTGCTGTCCCCACCCCCGGAGGCGCGGCGTGAATTCCCGCCACCTGCGGGCTGTGTGTCTGGCCCCACCTGGATTAGCAGCGGCCTTGGACGCGCCGGCCGCCGTTAAGTTCGGTCTTGTTAACGCAAGATCCTTGACCAACGAAACATTTATCCTGAAGGATTTATTCGTCTACCGCGGACTGGACCTCCTCTGTTTGACAGAAACCTGGCTGAGAGTCGGTGAGTCCTCCGCTCTTAATGAACTTCTGCCTCCGGAGTGTTCTTATTTTAATTCTCCGCGGTCGTCCGGCCGAAAAGGAGGAGGATTAGCAGTCGTTTCTAAAAATGAATGTAAATGCCGTCAAATCTGCCTGCAATCCTCCTTTTCAAGCTTCGAACTATGCATGTTTGAACTGGGTCTTTCTGATGTCGTCCTGTGTGCCGTCGTGTATCGACCACCCAGGTACCACCAAAATTTTTAAATGACTTTTCTGAATTTCTGGCCGAAATCCTCCCTAAATATGATCGTGTCCTAATTGTTGGTGATTTTAATATTCATACCTGCTGCCCAGATGGTCCTTTATCCAGGAGCTTCCTAAATGTCATTGACTCTTTTAACTTTGTACAGCCTGTGTGTGGTTCTACACACGAACGCGGGCATACACTCGATTTAGTGCTCTCGTATGGTTTGTCTGTTTTAAATTTGGACATTTGCGACGCTGTGTTTTCTGATCATATGCCGATCCTGTTTGATATTCCCACTCAGTGTCTGGTTAAATTGTGCGCTCTCGCATGTTTAATTCGTCATCTCCTGCTCTGTTCTCCTCCATTTTTTCAACTCTTTCTGGTGATAATTCTGCAGCCTCTGTATGTCCAAATACTTAAGAGTTGGTTTCTGGGTTCAACTCTATTTGTTTACAAACACTGGACACGATCGCTCCTTTCAAGTGCCGCCGCTTTAAAGCCACGCCTCAGCCCGGGTTGAATGACGCCACTCGTGCAGCCAGGCGCGAATGCAGAAGAGCAGAGAGAAGATGGAAAAAGGATAGGCTGCATGTGTCCTTTGCCATTTTTAGAGAAAGCCTGATTTCCTTTCAGATGACTGTAAAAACAGAGATGAATGTATATCTATCTCAGATGATATATTTTAACTGTAACAACCCCAGAGTTCTGTTCAAAACTATTAACACTGTCATTGATGCTCCCAAATCTGTTGGTTTTGATGCTTCTTTTGAATTCTGTGAAAATTGTCTCCATTTTTTCACTGACAAAATTGCGTCAACTAGAGCCAGTTTATCCCAGCCTTCATATGACCCTTCTGTTCCTCTGCATTTCTCTTCTGTTTTCCATCAGTTTGAGCTAGTGTTCTTTTCTTTTTTAAATGACACAGTTAGTCATATGAAGCCCTCTGGTTCTCCTGCAGATGCCCTCCCACCTCACCTGTTTAAGGAGGTATTTGCTACTATTGGATCAAATGTCCTTAACATTATCAATAGTAGCCTCTCTTCTGGAATAGTTCCAGTCGAGTTTAAACATGCAGTGGTACGACCTCTACTTAAAAAACCAAGCCTCGACCCCTGTCTCCTCTCTAACCTTAGACCTATCTCTAATCTTCCATACATTTCCAAAATATTAGAGAAGGTTGTCTTCAATCAATTGTTGCCCTTCTTAGAGGATAATGGTATCACCGAGCTGTTCCAGTCCGGTTTTAAAGCCCCTCCACAGCACAGAGTCAGCGCTTCTAAAAGTTTTTAACAATATCCTCCTGTCAACTGATTCTGGTAAATATGTCGTCCTGGTGCTTTTAGATCTGTCTGCTGCGTTCGACACCGTCGACCACCCCACCTTAATCACTCGTCTTGAGAATTGTGTGGGTATTAAGGGCGCCACCCTCAAATGGTTCCGGTTGAACCTAGCCGACAGGAGTTTTTGTATAAAAATAGACAATTTTATGTCTTCCACAGCTCCTCTACCACACGGGGTCCCCCAGGGCTCAATCCTTGCCCCATTCTTATTTGCGCTTTACCTTCTCCCCTTTGGTTCTATTTTTAGGAAGTATGGTATTGCATTTCATTTTTATGCTGATGACTGCCGGATCTACTTTCCCATGGCACAAAACAACACAGTTCAACGTCTCATTGACTGCCTACACGACATCAAAGCCTGGCTTTCAGCTAACTTCCCGAGTCTAAATGAAGACAAAACGGAAGTTATGTTGTTCGGTCCAAGTCGCTCTCCCTCCCCCAACGTTGACCTCGACACTCTAACCCCGTATCTCAGCGACTGTGTCACAAACCTGGGGGTAAAGTTCGACTCAGACATTAAATTCGAAAAACAAATCAGCAGCGTCGTTCAAAAAAGCTTTTATCAATTACGCCAAATAGCGAAAGTGAAACCGCTTCTATCAGGACATGACCTTGAGAAATTAATTCACGCCTTTATCTCAAATCGTTTAGACTACTGCAATGCCCTGTATGTCGGCATTAGCCAGGCCTCCCTCGCCCGCCTGCAGCTCATGCAGAACTGTGCTGCTCGTCTGCTAACACAGACCCGCAGACGTGAGCACATCACCCCTATATTAGCGTCCCTTCACTGGCTCCCTGTGCCTTATCAAATCAATTTTAAACTCCTTCTATTTGTTTTTAAATGTCTAAACAACCTCGCGCCAACATATCTCTTCGACCTCCTTCAGCCTTTCTGCCACACTTGATCCCTAAGATCAGCCGATCAGCTACTACTGACGGTCCCTGACACAAGGCTGAAGCTTAGAGGTGACGGAGCTTTCGCTGCTGCTGCTCCCAAGCTCTGGAACAACCATACCCCTGAGTGTTAGACAAGCCTCCTCTCTTCCTGTTTTTAAATCTCTCTTAAAAACATACTTTTATTCCTTGGCTTTTAACACTAAGTGATATCCACCCTGCAATGGCGCCCCATTATACACCTGCTGTGAACCTGTTTTTATGTTTTATTTATTTATTTTTTATCATGTTCTGTTTGTGTTGTGTTGTTTGCTCGGTCTTCGTATTATCTTTTAGCCTGTCCATTGTACAGCACTTTGGCTACCCCTGTGGTAAATTTTAAATGTGCTTTAAAAATAAAGTTGATTTGATTTGATTTGAATTTAGAGCAGTAAATATAATACAGTTCATTACACAGTGATATTTTTGTTTAAGGCTATTATACCGTCAGAAGGCCTAAGTGTTATAGCGCTGTACTGTTAACTTTATCATGACAGCACACATGTTTCTTAAAAGCAGATTTATGATTATATTCTAGAATAAGCTACCACTTATTCGGCGCGGGGGCTATTTTCATCCAGCAGATATATGTTTTTTGCCCCTCAACATGGTTTGAAATTAAATGAATTCATTAAAGAGGTATACTATATATAATACTATAAATGATTTTCTTTGTCACCTACAACACAATAGCTAAGATGTTTTGTTGCATACAACCGATATACTTTTAAAAAGTTTAAGTTGTCGTGAAACCGCGTGACCCCAGGATGCAGGAACTAGGAGAGTGTAGATCAGCTAAGAGGATTTTAATACTCTCAAACAGGGAGAAGGAGTCGTGCATGTAAACAGTCCAAAATATCAATCATTAATGCTCAAGCGCCGAGGAACCGGCGAGGCAGGTATAAATAGCCGCCTGATTGGCAACTCCAACCAGGTGTGACAGACTGCCAATCAGGGACAGGTGACGGAAATTTGCGCTCAGGGAGAAAAGCAGGATGGCGAACAAACATTAGTGTTCACAGGAAACTAACAGCAAACAGGAAACCACCACCAGGAGTGAAGTGACAGATCGCCACATAAGTGTGTTTAATGTACAAAAGGAGCGGCAGTATTATTTTATTTTTCAGAACGCCAATCCCTGGGGGAAAAACAATAGTCTAGACACCCCTACTTCAAAGCTTGGGCATACAGTAAATAAGTTTGTATTTTTTCCTCGTTCGAGTAAAAATGTGTGGTTGAAGCAATAATGAGTACCCCGCCAGTCCCAAAAACTGCCTCACCTCTTTTTTTGTCTTGAGGGGTGGACAGGCCCCAATCGCCGCTGTCTTGTCAATTTGTGGCTGCAGCCTTCCCCTCCCCCTAGTGGTACCCCAGGAACTGTACTTCTCTCCGGCCAACTGCGCACTTTGATGGGTTGGCGGTGAGCCCTGCCCGCCTCAAGGACTCGAGCACCGCCCCCACCCGCTGCATGTGTTGTTCTCAGCTGCCATCATCCATATAGGCTGCCGGGTATGCCGCGTGGGGTCGCAGCACCCAGTCCATTAGGCACTGAAACGTGGCAGGCGCACCGAACAAACCAAACGGAAGCGTCACAAATTGGTACAAACCTTCCGATGAGGTCCATTCCAATTCTTTCGAACGGGACCTCTATGAGTGGTAATGGAAGCGTCACAAATTGGTACAAACCTTCCCGAGTGGAAAAGGCCGTTTTTTCTCAGGACTCTGGTGACAAGGGAATCTGCCAGTAGCCCTTGGTTAAATCCAATGTCGTGAAAAAACGAGCAGTGCCTAACCGATCCAGGAGCTCGTCGACCCAGGGCATTGGGTATGCGTCAAAACGTGACACCGCATTTACCTTGCGGTAATCTACACAGAACCGTACAGTCCCATCTTTCTTCCCCACCAGAGCAACGGGGCTCCACCAGGCGCTGTGGGATTCTTCTATTACCCCCATCTCAAGCATGGTTCTTAATCCCTCCCGAACCACTTTGCGTTTGTGTCCGGGAAGCCGATATGGACGAGACCGCATCGTAACCCCCGGGTTGGTCTCAATATGTTGTTGAATCAGATCCGGCCAGCCGGGCCGCGAGGAGAACACATCAGAGAAGCGGCGCTGCAACTTAGCAACATCCACTCTCTGTGCTAACGTGAGCTGCTTGTCATAGGGAAGTTGAGGGGGTGGACCAGAGCGCGGGACCTCAGGACCCAGCTCCTCCTCCTCCTTCACTACTGTCACTGTGGAGAGAGGCGGAAATCTGAGTGTCTCCGTGCCGGTCCGAGCGTCGAACCTCATAATCCAGTGGTTCTCAACCTTTTTTCAGTGATGTACCCCTTGTGAACATTTTTTTTAACTCAAGTACCCCCTAATCAGAGCAAAGCATTTTTGGTTGGAAAAAAAGAGATAAAGAAGTAAAATACAGCATTATGTCATCAGTTTCTGATTTATTAAATTTAATAACAGTGCAAAAATATTGCTCATTTGTAGTGGTCTTTCTTGAACTCTTTGGAAAAATATACAAAAATAACTAAAAACTTGTTGAAAAAAAAAAAAGATTCACTTAGAAATAAAGATTTCTACACATAGAAGTAATCATCAACTTAAAGTGCCCTCTTTGGGGATTGTAATAGAGATCCATCTGGATTCATCAACTTCCTTCTAAACATTTCTTCAAAAAAATATATATATTTAATATGAATATTTATGAAACATGTCCACAAAAAATCTAGCTGTCAACACTGGATATTGCATTGCTGCATTTCTTTTCACAGTTCTTTTTGGCGGACATTTTAGTGAGAAACCTGAGCTTGTGCTTCACTGAGGATCTTTGTCGCCTTCCGTATCGTGCCTTGAGATGTCTTGAATTCATTTAGTCTTCTCTTAAAAAAATCAGGTGGCTTACCGACATGTCGAGCGTGTCTTGTCCGGAGATGCCGCTGAAGATGTGCGGGCTTCATGCCGCTGTTAGCTAACATTTTTCCACAGAAAAAACACAATGACTTGGGGGGGGTTACAACTCAAAGCCGTAAATCCCATTAACACATATTCTTCGGAATACCGTCTAAATTGTGCCGGCTCTGGTTTGGCCTTATTTGGCACATGTTCCTCCTCGTTTTCAGCTGCATTACTGCTACGCTTTAACCACGCCTCCATTGTTTTCTACATCGATAGTTGATTGACAGTTGGCGCCGTGCGGCACAGCCCGGTAGGATCAAACCATTATGGCGTGGGGGGAAACTCTGGGTTTATGGTAATTAATGGAATAGCCAAGTACTTGATTTGATGTTCCGTTTATGAACTTACATTCATACTTCGTTGAAGTATCATTGAATAAATACATTTATAAAGGATTTTTGAATTTTTGCTATTTTTATAATATTTTATAAGCCCCCGCCCGTTCCCACTCGGCGTCGCTACTGAGAACCGTGCGGATACTCCCCTCTCCTACCGTCCGTGAATGCATCCCCATCTATTGTGTCACTAGATGGTTAAACCCCGGCCAATTTGTTCGTAGAATTATTGGGTGCGTAAGGTGCACGCTTGCGACAACATTGACACTATGCTTTTGACCCTTATACCAAATTTCCACTGGCACAATCGGGTACTCGTGCACCTCGTCATGAATACACCAGATTTTACCCTGTGTTGCCTGCCTCAACACCCCAGGTCGAACCAGATTCTGGTGAATCATGGACTGTTTGCAGCCCGAATCCACCATCGCCCGGTATATACTCCCTTGCACCCTTATCGTGACACAGTACGTCTCCCCCTGATCGGGGGAGGGTGCTGGGGGGCTGACAACCCGCATCACCTGCCCCACCTCCATCAAGGAGCACTCCGGGCGCACATGCCCGGGTTGACCGCACCCTCAGCACACCGGCCCTGGTGTTCAAGGCGCCGTCTGCGAGGGAATCCCCCCATCAGCAGTGCCGGTACCCTGAAACACACAAGCAGAGGAGACGTTACATCCCCGTGTTCCCCGCCTTGTTGTGTGTGTCTGAGTGTTTGAATGGGTGCGGGTGTGTGTGTTTTTGTCATGGTTGCTTGAGTATGGGACCTGTTCTTCAGTTCCAGGTAGCTCGGACATGCGAGGTCGCTGCTCCAGGAACGTCCCATTCCTGCAGTGCGAGTAGCCGGCTTGGTGCTGGGGTGGGCATTTCGGCCATTTTGCCGTCGCGTCCCGCTGGACAGCCAGGTGATCCTCCGGGAGTGCTACTGCCGTTTTCACGTCGGTGGGGCGGTGGTATTTTACCCATTGAATTGTTCTAAGATGATGTTTTCCAGCATATTCAGGTCCTTCACGTTCGGTTGGAGCCACAGGGTTGCCGCGTCCCTCAATTGCTGCGCCAGCATAAAGGGCCTGTCTTCTGGGCCCAGATTCATGGCTCGGAACTGTAGCCGATGGTCATCCGGGCTGCTGCCGACCCGGTCTAGGATGGCGTGGTGTAAATTGGGGTACTGCATCCGGGCGGCTGCTGGGAGACACAACGCCACCCGTTGTGCCTCCCCACCATGAGCGGCAGCAGCCTCACGCCCCATTCCTCCTCTGGCCATTTGCACAAACTCTCGGTGGCCTCAAAAACGTCCAGGAATGCATGGGGGTCTTCTGTCTCTATCATGCAATACATGGGTGACATTGTTTTTTAACCTGACCTGTCTGCTCTTTCCATCAATGATTGTAGCAGCTGGTCCTCTCCGTGGCTTGACTTGTCCCTTGTCTTCTCCCGTGTCACCGCAGTACCCTCCGTCGCCTACAAAGTGAGCTGTGCGTCTCACTTTTCCCCGGATCAACTTCTTTCTCTGATTGCAGCCTTCGTTCCTCGACTCCTCGCTCTCCCCCGGACAACAACAACTCGCTCCTGCCTTTCGACCCCGCTTCCGCCCTTGGATTTCCCTGCCTGCCTCGCCCTTGTCTGACAGCACCGCGTCTCCAACACTTATGGTAAAACGCTTCAATTAAATACTTCACATAGTCTTACACCATACACACTCTTGGGTTTTTGACACACATAGCCTTACACATGGTGTAAGGCTATGTGAAGTATATTAACTGAAGTGTGTGTTATTAAGTGTTGTAGAGAGCGAAGGAACAAGGCAGTCCGAGAGGCAGGCAGATGATCATTCAGGGCAGGAGAGAAAAGGCAAGATCCGTGTTCAGGCGAAGGTCGGGATTCGAGGAAGGCAGTCTAAAACACAGGGGGAAACAACAGACGATCTCGAAGTGGAATACTCTGCGGGAGAGCAACACGGATGTCAGAAAAACACGGAGGGGAAACACAACAACGATCAGCGAACATCAGGCTTACGTTACACCATTTGAGAATTAAGTTCCCGCGCCGATCCTTGGTCCACTGGTCCCTTTATACAGCTTCACGTCATCAGTCACAGGTGTGGTCTGCAGCCGGCTGCGGCGGAGAGTGGGCGCGGTCCGCTTGATGGGGTGCGCTGACAGCGGGTCTTCTGGTTGGACGCAGAATGCGCATGTCCCACAACAGTATCCCCCCCCTATGGATAGATTCCAGATGTCCTAGAATCTGAACCCCCCCAAAAGCAGGAACAAAAATCAGCAGAGGGAGACGCAGAATGTGCATGTTACACAATGTGCCTCACAATAAGAAGGTCCTGGTTTCGATCCTGGGCTCAGGATGTTTCTCTGTGGAGTTTCCATGTTCTCCGTGTGAATGCGTGGGTTCCCTCTGGGTACTCCGGCTTCCTCACACCTCCAAATATATGCACATGGGGATAGGTTGATTGGCAACACTAAATTGGCCCTAGAGTGTGAATGTGAGTGTGAATGTTGTCTGTCTATCTGTGTTGGCCCTGTGATGAGGTGGCGACTTGTCCAGGGGTTTCTGCCCGAATGCAGCTGATATAGGCTCCAGCCCCCCTTGCAACCCCAAAAGGGACAAGTGGTAGTAAATGGATGGATTGATAGTCCAAAGTGACAGCACTATTATGCAAAACCAAATGTTCTCACTTATTGGTACCTGTTTTTGTGTATTTGTGATCGGCATAAGTCCAGAAAATTTTAAATCAAACCATCGAGGCATGACGGATATATTTGTAAGGCAATCTTGCCTTCTTTTATACTTCCTCCAAATGAGACGTTTGGAATTGGCCCAGTTTGTGACGTTTTTCCGAAGTGTGACGTCAGTGAGTAACTCCATATCTGGTAGGGATTTACTCGAAGCCCTTTTGCATGATTCCGCCATTGTAGTCCGACACTGTAGTCAATAACCTCCTGTTTCTTTGTCCTCTTGTTGTAGGGCAGATTGTCTCATACATGCACATGCATCCCCGGCTGTTGCCACTTCTAGTACAAAGAACACCGGAAAAAAATGCCCCTCTTAAATTGAGTAAACGTAAATTAATACATGTTATTTTTGCATGTAATGAGCAAAAATAATCTGCCAATGGAACAAGTCAAATCTGTCTTGGTAAGATTTTTTAAAATAAGACATATTTAAGCTTTAAAAACTTAAAAGTGATCTTGAATTGAGCCATTAAATAGTATTATTGGTTAATCTTACTAGTAATTAACAAATATAATTCACTATTGTGAAGTTTTGTGAGACTTGTGATGCTCAAAAGTAGATCTATTGCCTAAAAACACAATCTTATGTCTAACTGACTGTGACTTTTATTAAGTCTGTTTAGACATTTTGACTAGAAATTAATAATGTGTGAGTGTGTGTTTATTCAGTGAATACAGTATAGTTCTAACTTATATGTTTGTCGACTCCATATGAAAACGCCAAAACGTCAATATGACTGATGGGGAGAAGAAAATAAATAAGTAAATAAATAAGACCGTCATAGTCAGAAATCTGTAAAACATAATCCATGCAAAATTTTGACAAACGAACCACCATGTTATGTAGCCCATAAGTGTTTTAAGTCTAGAAAAAAAACATGATACTGTATGATCCCTTCTAATACAATTTTTGGGCTCTCTACCAAACTGCATGTGTGTGTGTCCGTGTGTGAGAGAGAGTAATAATGTAACATAATAATCAAATTTATATAGTAATAACTATGACTGGGGAGCGGGAGAAAACCTGAGACAAAGTGGGTGCAAGGGTCTTACAGCCGGATCCAAGACCCACCAGATGGGCACACACACGAACCCCCAGTAACTAGACCGAGAATGAGAGTCTTCACCACTAAACCACCCCCGACAGAGTCAACAAAGCCTTCTGCCAAGACCACAAATGCTGTAATACACAAGGGAGGTAGAGTAGACAGCCACTCCCCACAAGGGAGAGGTCCCCTGGAGGGCAGGGGGACAAGGGCCCCCAACCCGGCCAACAACCAAGCCTCATCTGTACAGCCAGTTACAGTACCATAGCACCCTGTCCACTGGACCTCCATGCAAGAGGTTTGACAGGTGAGGAAGCTTTAACCTTTCCCCTTACGTCCAAGTGCAACACCAAAGTATATAAAGGGTATTATAAACAATAGTCTAAACATACACCGCACACCCTGAGACCCTGAATGAAGTTGCATCTGAGGGAGAGACAGTAGTGTTTGTAACATGTATGAATAAAATGTAAACATAAAATCAAAACATCAAAATCCTGCGATGGCTGTAAGGTAGGCAGTAGGGGTGTGGGAAAAAAACGATTCGAATTTGAATCGCGATTCTCACGTTGTGCGATTCAGAATCGATTCCCATTTTTAAAAAATCTTTTTTTTTTTTTCTTAAAATTTTTATCTTTATATAATTTTTTTTAATCAATCCAACAAAACAATACACAACAATACCATAACAATGCAATCCAATTCCAAAACCAAACCTGACCCAGCAACACTCAGAACTGCAATAAACAGAGCAATTGAGAGGAGACACAAACACGACACGGAACAAACCAAACGTAGTGAAACAAAAATGAATATTATCAACAACAGTATCAATATTAGTTATAATTTCAGCATAGCAGTGATTAAAAATCCCTCATTGACATTATCATTAGACATTTAGAAAAATTAAAACAAAAGAACAATAGTGTCACAGTGGCTTACACTTGCATCGCATCTCATAAGCTTGACAACACACTGTGTCCAATATTTTCACAAAGATAAAATAAGTCATATTTTTGGTTTGTTTAATAGTTAAAACAAATGCACATTATTGCAATAGTTGATTAAACATTGTCTTTTACAATTATAAAAACATTTTACAAAAATCAACTACTCTGCTTGCATGTCAGCAGACTGGGGTAGATCCTGCTGAAATCCTATGTATTGAATAAATAGAGAGTCCTTTTAAATCGGGAAAACATTGGTTTTGAATCGAGAATCGTGTCGAATTGAAAAAGATCGATTTTGAATCGAATCTTGACCCCAAGAATCGATATTGAATCGAATCGTGGGACACCCAAGGATTCGCAGCCCTAGTAGGCAGTATCATTAGCTGAGAAAATTTAAGATAAGTATTTAATTTCACAAAAAATATGCTTTGTTCAATATTATCAGATATACTAAAACAGTGATTGTCTTTTTACACAACTAAAAATAACAAATGTGAAGCTCAATCCAAGCTTATATATCAAATTTTCTTTATTTTCATGACTTGAAGATTGTCTATGAAGGCATCAAAACTATGAATGAACACATTTGGAGTTATGTACTTAACAAAAAAAAGTAAAGTAACTGAAAACATATTTTCTATTATAGTTTCTTCAAAATACCCCCTGCGGGCCTGCCGTGACACAGGGTGTGCCTGGACCGGCCTCGAAGACAACAACAGGTGAGTAGATGGCCGTGGTGGGCCTTCTTATCTAATCACCTGTCACCTTTATTGGCAAGAGCCTGAGTGAGACATGTAGTTGGAGTTGGAGTGGGAGCCAGAGAGAGAGAGGGGGAAACAGACTCAGGAAAATAAATTTTTCTGGAAAACAAAAGCCTTGCACAATTTATGAAAATAAAACAGTGTTGTACCCTGAAATCCGGGCTCTCATGGCAGTGTGTGGTGGCATAAAGAACCCACTAGAGGGCAACCTCTAAAGCCACCCTCTGCTCTGGTTACTTTTTGGCACACTCTTGGCATTCTCTCAATGAGCTTCAAGAGGTAGTCACCTGTATTGGTTTTTAACTTCACAAGTGTGCTTAAAGCTCATCGAGAGAATGCCAAGAGTGTGCCAAAAAGTAACCAGAGCAAAGGGTGGCTTTTTTGAAGAAACTAGAATATAAAACATGTTTTCAGTTATTTCACTTTTTTTTGTTAAGTACAAAACTCCACGTGTGTTCATTCATAGTTTTGATGCCTTCAGTGACAATCTACAATGTAAATAGTCATGAAAATAAAGAAAACGCATAGAAAGAGGAATAGGTGTCTCCAAAATTTTGGCCTGTAATATATATATATATATATATATATATATATATATATATATATATGTTTATTTTAAACTGGAACTAAAATCACCCGATCACACATTGTACACGCATACAGTAGCTGAAGACATCCTTTCTCTCTACTGTATATATTTTTTTGTCCCCACATACACCACACCACCGTTTTTTCCCCTCACACACACACACACACACACACACACACACACACACACACACGCACGCACACATGCACACACAACTCTGCATTATGTACCCCTCTCAATCAATATGTGTCAATGCGAAACCTTTGTACCAGCCGGAGGGCTCTCATTCATTTTCAAGCCCTGACACACACACACACACACACACACACACACACACACACACACACACATAGGCAAACCACGCAAACACACCATTTTGCAACATATGCGCTTTTACATGTACATACAGTGTACTATATTGTATGTTCTTGGTTCCCTGACAATGGGTGTGAGAGTAAAGTACAGGCGGCCATACCAGTATGATCTTATGACCTTCCATGTGACAATGTTTCATGGCTACAGTGCACTGTAAATGATTAAAGAACTTGAACACGGAGGCAGGAGAATATGTAGTTGCGTGTCCCTACGCACAGGAAGTACAACATGACTTATGTTGTCCATCCATCCATCCATCCATCCATCATCTTCCGCTTATCCGAGGTCGGGTCACGGGGGCAACAGCCCAAGCAGGGAAGCCCAGACTTCCCTATCTCCGGCCACTTCGTCTAGCTCTTCCCGGGGGATCCCGAGGCGTGCCCAGGCCAGCCGGGAGACATAGTCTTCCCAACGTGTCCTGGGTCTTCCCCGTGGCCTCCTACCAGCTGGACGTGCCCTAAACACATGCCTAGGGAGGCGTTCGGGTGGCATCCTGACCAGATGCCCGAACCACCTCATCTGGCTCCTCTCGATGTGGAGGAGCAGCGGCTTTACGTTGAGCTCCTCCCGGATGGCAGAGCTTCTCACCCTATCTCTAAGGGAGAGCCCCGCCACCCGGCGGAGGAAACTTGTACCCGTGATCTTATCCTTTCGGTCATGACCCAAAGCTCATGACCATAGGTGAGGATGGGAACGTAGATCGACCGGTAAATTGAGAGCTTTGCCTTCCGGCTCAGCTCCTTCTTCACAACAACGGATCGATTCAACGTCCGCATTACTGAAGACGCCGCACCGATCCGCCTGTCGATCTCACGATCCACTCTTCCCCCACTCGTGAACAAGACTCCTAGGTACTTGAACTCCTCCACTTGGGGCAGGGTCTCCTCCCCAACCCGGAGATGGCACTCCACCCTTTTCCGGGCGAGAACCATGGACTCGGACTTGGAGGTGCTGATTCTCATTCCGGTCGCTTCACACTCGGCTGCGAACCGATCCAGGGAGAGCTGAAGATCCCGGCCAGATGAAGCCATCAGGACTACATCATCTGCAAAAAGCAGACACCTAATCCCGTGGCCACCAAACCGGATCCCCTCAACGCCTTGGCTGTGCCTAGAAATTTTGTCCATAAAAGTTATGAAGAGAATCGGTGACAAAGGACAGTCTTGGAGCTCAGAGAGTATGGGGTACCGGACTGTCTTATTGTGGCAGTCCGCTCCCTGTATGATCAGTGTCAGAGCTTGGTCCGCATTGCTGGCAGTAAGTCGGACACGTTTCCAGTGAGGGTTGGACTCCGCCAAGGCTGTCCTTTGACTTATGTTGTGTTCAGTTAATTTTTTCCCTTTGTTTTGTCCCCCAGGTGTTAGGTAAATTCTTCTGCTGTCAGTAAATGAAGTGAAAATAAACACAGTAAAATGTTCAGGAAGAGGAGAAATACCGATCAACATTGGCCACATTCTTAGTCCAAACCATACGTCTGTTGCCAACCGTGATTTCCTGTGAGGTTTACGACTCTGTAGGTTGTTTTTAATTATCATTATTATTTTTTTTTTTAACTTAAAATGACAAGAATAATTCCACTGAATAGAATAGTAGAATAAGTAGAATAATTCCATTGTTTCAATCAAACACTAAGCCTGATTGGCAAGAATAATAATGTCACACTTCAATTCCTACATTCAATACATTACACATTTTTACTTCATGACTTTCTACACTGTAACGTAGAAAGTCCATCCATCCATTATCTACCGCTTGTCCCTTTCGGGTTCGCGGATGTGCTGGTGCCGATGTCAGCTGCATTCGAGCGGAAGGCGGGGTACACAAGTCGCCACCTCATCACAGGGCACAAATTTTTCTGCAGATATGATAACATTATGCAAGTATTATCAATCAATCAATCAATCAATGTTTTTTTATGTAGCCCTAAATCACAAATGTCTCAAAGGACTGTACAAACCATTACTACTACGACATCCTCGGAAGAACCCACATAAGGGCAAGGAAAACTCACACCCAGTGGGACGCCAGTGACAATGATGACTATGAGAAACCTTGGAGAAGACCTCAAATGTGGGCAACCCCCCCCCCCCCCCCCCCCCCCGCCGCTCTAGGGGACCGAAAGCAATGGATGTCAAGCGGGTCTAACATGATACTGTGAAAGTTCAATCCATAGTGGCTCCAACACAGCCGCAAGAGTTCAGTTCAAAGCGGATCCAAAACAGCAGCGAGAGTCCCGTCCACAGGAAACCATCCCAAGCCGAGTCGGATCAGCATCGTAGAGATGTCCCCAACCGATACACAGACGAGCGGTCCATCCTGGGTATCGACTCTGGACAGCCAGTACTTCATCCATGGTCATCGGACCGGACCCCCTCCACAAGGGAGGGGGGGGCCGAGGAGAAAAAGAAAAGAAGCGGCAGATCAACTGGTCTAAAAAGGAGGTCTATTTAAAGTCTAGAGAATACAAATGAGTTTTAAGGTGAGACTTAAATGCTTCTACTGACGTAGCATCTCTAACTGTTACCGGGAGGGCATTTTAGGAATCACTAATAAGCCGGAGTCTTATGAACGCAGAAATCTTGCCTGGACATATGGTACAATACAATCGGCAAGATAGGATGGAGCTAGACCGTGTAGTATTTTATACGTAAGTAGTAAAACCTTAAAGTCACATCTTAAGTGCACAAGAAGCCAGTGCAGGTGAGCCAGTATAGGCGTAATATGATCAAACTTTCTTGTTCTTGTCAAAAGTCTAGCAGCCGCATTTTATACAAACTGTAATCTTTTAATGCTAGACATGGGGAGACCCGAAAATAATACGTTACAGTAATCGAGACGAGACGTGTATTGGCGACATGCTGACAGAGAAAAATAGCCATAACCTCAGTCAGCGGTGTTGCCAGAAAATACTTGCCATTGCCACGTCTGGTTCATACTTTTTTGGACAGCCCAACTGGTGACCACAGCCATTGCAACAAATGTGCAACATCACCGCAAACAAGATTTTTTTGTTGCAAACAAGATTTTTTTGTTGCAAACAAGATTTTTTTTTGGAAGTATTACAACATCTCACCCTAAACACGTCAAAGACACAGGTAACTTTTTTCAAAGCGGACTTTGCTTTTCATGACGGTTAAGCTGTCATGCAAAAGCATTTAAAGTGGAGGCATGTCGGACACGTGTTGGTAAGCTTGTTTGAAAGAAGCTTGGTTAGAGAGACGGAGAAGAGTGAAAAGTAACCAACCATGATCTCAGCCGAAGTTCGCCAGGTAAGCTTTGTCTGTATTGTATACAGTGGCTCAACAATTAGCTTGTTCACCTGTGGGATGTTCTAAATAACTTTTTGATGAGCATTCCTCAACGTTCTCAGTCATTTTTGCAACTTGTGCCAGCTTTTTTGAAACATGTTGCAGGCATCAAATTCCAAATGAGCTAATATTTGCAAAAAAAATAACAAAGGTTACCAGTTCGAACATTAAGTATCTTGTCTTTGCAGTCTATTTGTCATGTCTTTGTGATCACGTTTTGTTTAGTTATATTCTGTTGGTTTAAGACTCTTTTTAGTTCCTTTTACGCTCCCTTGTTTGGTTACCATGACATCCAATTAGTTCACCTGATTCACTTGGACTCACGCACCTGATTTGTTTCGACTCATGCACCCGTCAATAATCATGTCACTATTATTTAAGCTTGTAGTTGCCAGGCAGTCGGCCTGGCGTCAATATACTCTACATTTTGTTGCATACCTGTTTCAGGTCGTAGTTCATGCTGCCCTCCTCATGTCAAAACAAGTAAGTTTTTGTTCATTAAGGCCACAGTTAGTGTCTTTTGTTTTTATGTCAATAGTTCTGCCTTTGTGCTAGTTTTTGTTTTCTTAGCCAAGTTTGTTCTGCGCTTTGTGCGCGCCTTTTGTTTGTACCTTTTCACAGTAATAGATAAAAATGTCTTTACCTTCACGCCAGGTCCGGTCCAGTTCATTTGCATTCCGGGAAAACAAACCACACCATAGTGCACGTTTTGACACTATTCAATTGAATAAAGTTTAAAAATGATTTGCAAATTATTGTCTTCTGTTTTTATTTACGTTTTACACAACGTGCCAACTTCACTGGTTTTGGGGTTTGTATTTCAAGTTGGCATTTCTTGTATTTTACAGCCATTTATGCATGTAAAAATGATATAATCCATAACAAAGGAATGACAGTGATTAGGTGCTCGCTGTCTCCTCATCTAGCCATCTCCCTCTCTCACACACACACAGTGTCAATGTGTCAAGAGAGTGCTAGTAAATATTCCGCTTAGCTAAAACTACAACACTGTTAAACCTATTACTCACTTGAGAAAGGAACTTACAACTTACAATGAACTGTCTGATACGCTAACCTCATGACCACCACAATGTGCACGGCAAGCAATGACACATCATTTTGACTTATTGAGAATGTATTGACATTCCAATGACAATGAATTAATTAGTGCATAAATCTACTCTTCAAGTTACATTAAGGTATGCATACTGTAGTTGTACATGTGCAGTCTGTTTTGGGGTAGAAGGCCAAACACGTACAGTAAATTAGCCCCAACATTACTAAGCCAGCTGCTCGGCTGAGACCTGTGCTATGTTTGAATACCCCTTAAAATGTAAGTAGTTGCGCCCCTGTAGGTATTATGTGCATGTTTCTACAATCAAGAACAATAACATTGCTTGGATGAATATTATTTTAATGGTGTATTTGAGTTTAAAAGTATAATTGCTAATATTTGACTGATCAAGGTTTACATACAAAGGACATACCTCTATCAGCACTTTTGTGCTATTTATTTCCATCAAGAAAAGCTTCTGTACTGCACACAAAATGCAATTTTCTTTTTAAGGAAACTTGATAGCTTTGGTGTTTTGTTGTTTGTTTGTTTTTTGCTGCAATTTTGACCATCCATTGTTTCTTGAAAAATATATTGTGGCGGGAGATGTTACTAGCGCTGCCTGCAGGAGCAAAGGTCACCGCCTTTGTCCATGGTGCTGAGGACAGAGCACCATCAGACGGGGTGCGAGGCACCACTGACGGCGAGACAAAGATGGCAGGTGATTAGATTTCACAGGTGGTACGTGTTAATCTAATCATCTGTTGTCTTTAACAGTAAGCGGCCGGGAGCAGGAGGGGAGAGAGGATACGAACGTGACTGAAAAGTCACGTTCTGCTGGAGAAAGACTTTGATAAATATATGTACATTAAACTTTGTTCCACTTGGCACGCCTGGCTCCTTTGAGGTATATGTTAGTGGTACCGCTAGGAAGCGACTTCCACATATATATTTAGCTTACTTTGTTTTTAAGTGCACAAATGTTTAATAGTTGTATTATTGTAGCAGCCTAATGAGCAGCACAGTTCCTAAATACATATTTATGAATAAAGTAGTCTTTTAATTGCATTTGTTGATTATTACGTGCCTAAAAATATCCCCAGCCAAAAGTATAAAATGATGGCTAAATAATCTGACGTGTTAACTCGGGTCAGCAACCTGCAGCTCTTGAGCCGCATGCGGCTCTTTAGTGCCGCCCCAGTGGCTCCCTGGAGTATTTTTTAAAAAGGATTGAAAATGGAAAAAGATGGGGGGAAAATAATGATTTCGTTTTAGTATATTTTTTGTTTGAGGACACACATGACACAAACCTTCCCAATTGTTAGAAAGCCAACTATTTAATATGTTTGTGTGTATGCTTCACCGGTGAGAGCATTTGGTGAACATCGTTTTGTCCTACTAATTTTGGCGGTTCTTGAACTCACCATAGTGTTGACTGTGACGCAACAGTTTGTTTCCATGTAAAATCTGCCACTCCTTCTTTGTCTCATTTTGTCCACCAAATGTTTCATGCTATGCGTGAATGCACAAAGGTGCACTTTGTTGATGTTATTGACTTGTTGGAGTGCTAATCGGGCATATTTGGTTAGTGCATTACTGCAAGCTAATTTATGCTAACATGCTATATAGGCTAGCTGTATGTACATATTGCATCATTATACCTCATTTGTAAGTATATTTGAGCTCATGTAATATATTTTACATGTATCTTCTTTTTATTTAAAGGCCTACTGAAACCCACTACTACCCACCACGCAGTCTGATAGTTTATATATCAATGATGAAATATTAACTTTGCAACACATGCCTACACGGCCTTTTTAGTTTACTAAATAACAATTTAAAATTTCCCGGGAGTTTCGTCTTTAAAACGTCGTGTAATGATGACGTGTATGCAAGACGTCATGGGTTTTTAGGAAATATGAGCGCTACACACACACAGCTAAATGTCATCTGCTTTAACGGCATAATTACACAGTATTTTGGAGATCTGTGTTGCTGAATCTTTTGCAATTTGTTCAATTAATATTGGAGAAGGCACAATAAAAAGATGGAGTTGGAACGTTTTAGCCTTTAGCCACACAAACACACGGTGATTCCTTGTTTAAAATTCCTGGAGGTGAAAATTTCCTCCGACTATCAGGTACTATTTAACTCACTAAAACACTAGCAACACAATAGAAAGATAAGGGATTTTCCAGAATTATCCTACTAAATGTGTCTAAAAACATCGGAATCCGTCCCAATACAATCGCGTGTTGTTGTTTTTTTTAATTTTTTTTTTTTTTCCTAGTCCGTCGCTATCAATATCCTCAAACACGAATCTTTCATCTTTGCTCAAATTAATGGGGAAATTGTCGTTTTCTTGGTCCGAATAGCACTTTTTGTTGGAGGCTCCCATTAAAAACAATGTGAATATGTGAGGAGCCCCCACACTTGCGACGTCATCACCTGCGACTTCCGGTAGAGGCAGGGCTTTTCTCTTAGCACCGAAAGTTGCGAACTTTATCGTGGATGTTCTCTACTAAATCATTTCAGCAAAAATATGGCAATATCGCGAAATGATCAAGTATGACACATAGAATGGACCTGCTATCCCCGTTTAAATAAGAACATCTCATTTTAGTAGGCCTTTAATTTATATGTGCATGTCTTTTGACACATTATCTGTATGTAATATTGGCTGCATTTCTGATAGTTGTTTGTGTGCCATGTTGTTCCAGACCACAGCAAAGATTACCTAGCTTGCCTAAGATTGTAATAAATGTATTTAAAGAAGAAAAGCTGCTGTTTTCTTTAACATGGACACACATATCTATACCTTTGGCCATTAAAAGCCAGTAATTTCCAGTAATTTCTAGGTGTTATCTCACCTTCTTAGTAGCCTCTGATTCGCTAAAGGTTTCTAATGTTGTAAAAATGTGTATAATAAATATTACATTACAACATTTTTGTCAACGAAGATTTGCTTCACCCTGCGACACATACTCGTTTTGATAGTAGGCTATTATAGCTAATATAGACACTTGCGTCTTGGTTGCCTTCATTAAAACACTTAGCAGTATACGGCTTTTCATTTTTTGCGGCTCCAGACGGATTTGTTTTTTGTATTTTTGGTCCAATATGGCTTTTTGGACGTTTTGGGATGCTGACCCAAGCTAGTTGATGAGCAGTCGACTATCAAAATAGTCGTTAGTTGCAGCCATATGTTCAATTCAGTCTGAGTCTTCAATTCATGTATTCACTTTTATTGCACTGTCCACTAATTAGTAGAGTGATTCTCAACCTTTTTTCAGTGATGTACCCCCTGTGAACATTCTTTTAATTCAAGTACCCCCTAATCAGAGCAACGCATTTTTGGTTGAAAAAAAAGAAAAAAAAGAAGTAAAATACAGCACTATGTCATCTGTTTCTGATTTATTAAATTGTATAACAGTGCAAAATATTGCTCTTTGGAGTGGTCTTTTTTTAACTATTTGGAAAAAAGATATAAAATTAACTAAAAACTTGTTGAAAAATAAACAAGTGATTCAATTAAAGATAAAGATTTCTACACATAGAAGCAATCATCAACTTAAAGTGCCCTCTTTGGGGATTGTAATAGAGATCCACCTGGATTCATGAACTGAATTCTAAACATTTCTTCACAAAAAAGAAATCTTTAACATCAATATTTATGGAACATGTCCACAAAAAAAGCTGTCAACACTAATATTGCATTGTTGCATTTTTTTTACACAGTTTATGAACTTACATCCATATTTTGTTGAAGTATTATTCAATTAAAATGTTTATAAAGGATTTTAAAATTGTTGCTATTTTAATAATATTTTTGAAAAATCTCACGTACGCCTTGGCATACCTTCAAGTACCCCCAGGGATACGCGTACCCCCATTTGAGAACCACTGAACTAGTGCATGTGACCAAACAAACTTCATGCTGATACACTCAATGTGGTGCAACATTATTTCTCCATTCACATAAATGGGCTGTGGGGTCAGCAAAGTGCACTGTGAGCAAGCATGATAAAGCATTTCTGCCAAGAAATGTAGACTTTATTCCATAAACTGATATTTTTTGGCTTAAGTGTGTACCTTTTAGACGATTACTTTGAAGTAATATTCTGGCCGTATTTACTGTCAGGTAAAGCTGCCAAAAGTTTTATGATGTCTGCAAGGGCACATTTGTGCATCCTCTGCCAAAACGATTTTTCCAGAAGTCCCTGTTTTGTGGCCATTACAGTCTCCCAAGTGCAGTCCGCAGATAGTTTGTTTGGAGCGGAGAAAAGTACAAAAACTTCAGCTGAAAAAAAGGAAGATTCGCCTTGTTTGTCATGTACCCATTCTGCTTCTGTGTGACGGGGTGGCGACTTGTCCAGGGTGTACACCGCCTTACGCCCGAATGCAGCTGAGATAGGCTAAAGCACCCCCCGTGACCCCGAACGGGACACGCGGTAGAAAATGGATGGATGGCATTCTGCTTCTGGTTCTGCCTCTAAACTGTGTTGCAGTTGCCCTTATTTGGTGTTCCTGTGCAGACCCACTTGCAGTTATACTTCTCCCATTAGGTCTGGCTTCATATTTGTACCTCGTTTTCTTTGTAACTTTGTTAGCTTCCTAGTAGCCTCTTGCCATTTTCTCCATTACTCTTTTTGAACTTTTTGTTAATTATTAAAGACATTGTCAAATCATCTTGCCTTCTGCTCGGGCAGAGGTGTCCAAATATTTTCCAGCGAGCGCCACATAGAGAAAAATTGAAGGTTGCAAGGGCCACTTTTATACATTTTGTATATGAAAAATACTCTAACCGAAACAATGTAGGTGAACTTATGTTAAAATTTGGGGGAAAAAAATTCTACATCTGATTTTTGTGTTATAGATACCAAAGCAATAAGATAATTCATGATTATTTTAAAAATGATTTTATTTGTATTTATGTTAACTGTGCCCTAAAGTAAGCTTTTATTTACTAATATTGCTATTATACCGTCAACTGAAACACCTTTGAGGGCTTTAGTACACTCAAAAACATGTCATGTCTCAAAAGAAATGACGTCATCCAGAAAGACACTCAGGTTGACAGCCACTTTGGTTTTCAGGTCCCATTTTTGGGGGATTTGGTCCCTTTGAATTTTTCATAGTTTTTTGTTCTAATTTGGGACCTGCTTAGTTTGTCTATGGAATGTGTCGTGGGCCAATAAAAATTGAACAGCGGGCTGCAATACCATGAATTGATTAACGTGGACCCCAGATTAAACAAGTTGAAAAACTTATTCGGGTGTTACCATTTAGTGGTCAATTGTACGGAATATGTACTGTTCTGTGCGATCTACTAATAAAAGTTTCAATCAATCAATCAAAAGCAAATGGCCCCCGGGCCGCACTTTGGACCGGGGTCGGCAACCCAAAATGTGGAAAGAGCCATATTGGACCAAAAAAATAAATCTGTCTGGAGCCGCAAAAAATTAAAAGTCTTATATAAGTGTTATAACAAAGTCTACAAATTATGTGTCTATATTAGCTATATTATCTTACTATAAATGTGACTTTACACATGATGTAAGTATCTATATTAGTTATATTTGCCTACTATCAAAGGCTGACGGAAATGTTTGTTGGCCAAAAATGTTTATTCAAGAAATTTTTTTGCAATATTGCAAATTATTAGCAAAACGAAGGCTTCTCACAGTATGAAAAAAACTTCTGGAAATTAGTGGCTCAGAATGGCCAAAGGTATAGATGTGTGTGTCCAAAAATAAGGAAACGGCAGGCTGTCTTCTTCCAATGGATTTATTACAATCTTTGTAAGTTGGGTAACGTTTGCTGTGGTCTGGAACAACATGGTAATATTTGCTGTGGTCTGGAACAACACGGCACACAAACAACTATCAAAAATGCTGCCGATAGTACATACAGATAGTGTCGTGACACATGCAAATATAAATTACATACACACAGGATATAATTAAAGGAAATAAATGAGCTCACAAAAACCTCCAAATGAGGCATAATGATGCAATATGTACATACAGCTAGCCTGAATAGTATCTTAGCATCAATTAGCTTGCGGTCATGGGTTGACCAAATATGCCTAATAAGCATTCAAGCAGGGCTTCACGGTGGAAGAGGGGTTAGTGTGTCTGCCTCACAACACGAAGGTCCAGCAGTCCTGGGTTCAATCCCAGGCTCGGGATCTTTCTGTGTGGAGTTTGCATGTTCTCCCCGTGAATGCGTGGGTTCCCTCCGGGTACTGCGGCTTCCTCCCACTTCCAAAGACATGCACCTGGGGATAGGTTGATTGGCAACACTAAATGGTCCCTAGTGTGTGAATGTGAGTGTGAATGTTGTCTGTCTATCTGTGTTGGCCCTGCGATGAGGTGGCGACTTGTCCAGGGTGTACCCCGCCTTCAGCCCATAAGGGAATAAGCGGTAGAAAATGGATGGAGGGATGGAAGCATTCAAGCAAATCAGTAAATTCAACAAATCTCACCTGTGTGCACGGCATAAAACATATGGTGGACAAAAGGAGACAAAGAAGGAGTGGCATAAAATATGTCTTTCTCTGGCAGCATCCGAGAAAGTTGCTCATGTAAGTTCAAGGATCGTTGAAAATGGCAGGACAAAACGGAGCTTGCCCAAAAAAATGTTTGTCAGTGAAGCATCCATCCATCCAGTTTCTACCGCTTATTCCCTTTTGGGTTGCGGGGGGCGCTGGTGCCTTTATCAGTGAAGCATGTTTTATATAAACAGTGAGATTTCTAACAATTAGGAAGGTTTCTGTCATGTTGTCCTCTTACAAAAAATATATTTTTTCTTCATCTTTTTCCATTTTCACACATCTCTAGTTCCAGGGAGCGATTAGGGCGGCACTAAAGAGCCGAATGCGGCTCGAGAGCCGCGGATTGTTAACCCCCGTCTTAGGGTCTGATCTACCAAGATCCAAATAACGTGCTAAAAAGTGTGTGTTAAAAAATAAAATTGCGTACACTATTAGTGGGTGCGTTGTGGGTGATCTACTAAGACTAAGTGTGTACAATCAGTAACAAGTTAACAAAAAAAATGTAAATGGGTATTTTGTCTGTACCAATGGCATTATGTGCCCTTTAGAGATGGGATGTTTACGAACGCGTTGAGTCTTCAGAACAGCTCTTTCAAGTGAACGATGAGAACCGATTCGCAGTTGTATTTTCTTCGTTTGAGAGTCGTTCCTTAATGTAAATTACCCAGGCTGCCCTCTCAGAATCAGAATGAGGATCAAAAGCTTTTATCGACTTTTTGTTATCGACAGTGTAATGACATCACCGAGTAAGTCTTCTCAGAAGGCTCTATTCATGGGAAAGCAATCACGCGCATGCACTCAGATAATAAGAACCTAAAATTACTAAAGTTTAAATTCGCAATTAGAAAGAGACATTAGCAACTGGAAAAGAAAACAAAATCACAAAAGTCAAAGGAAATGTAGCAATAAAATGCACTTCTGCGAAGTACATGGGGGGTGATGATAAGCAGGGTAAAGCGCACATAGTGACGTCATTGTCAAAGAAAGGTTAAATGGCATCATCTTGTGTAATGTTTACAATGGAGACAAAAGCAGACATACCGTATTTTCTGGACTATGGGACTAAGGCCCACTGCCGATGATTGGTCTATTATTGTGTAAATAAGTAATTTTGCTACGTACATACCTGCTGTTTAAAATCCGTTGCAGCTACTATATGGAAAAATATTTTCCCCCCAATAATATAATAACATACTGGTGCGCTCTATAGTCCATAAAATGCAGTAGTTTGATTATATTCTCCAAGCTGTGTGCAATGTTGAACAAACAGCACATATCTATTATCTGTAATACATTTTCTGCAATATAAAATCCCAATCGATAGGCAAAAGAAACGATTTTAAGCCAGCTGTGATGGGATGCTGTGCAGGTAGGGGGTGGACCATCACAACACTGTTTTTTCATATCGAAAATATATCACAGAAATATATTCGCTACATGAAAACCAAATGTTGTTTAAAAAAAAAACATTAGCAGACACCAAAATGCATCAATTCAGTTTGTTGTTATTGGCCCCTTATGTCATCCAGCAACTAGGAAATTATGAAAGTATATTGCTGAATAGATTATCTGTTTATTATTTCTATGTGTGAGAGTCCAAATCTACAACCTTTTCGATACTTTTCCAAATAAAGGAAAATACAAAAAATGTATATAATGGCTTTATTTCAACAGAAAATCTTACAATTCAATAAACATATGTTTCCTATTGCACTCAAATCACAACTTTATAAGGTTAAATGATAAATTAAAGGGCAATAAACACATTGGACTTTTTTTTGTTGCACTAAAAGAACAATTTACAATTTTCCTGTCACGTTTGTAAATCTGATTTCATGTTTGATCATGTTTTGTTTTGTGTTCTGGACTCTTGTTCTGTTTTTTCACTTCCTGTTTTGTTTTTGTTACCATGACAACTCATTGCTTTTCACCTAGCCCTCCTAGTCACGCCCATGCCCTCAGTCCCGCACCTGTTCCTAATTATTCACAGCCACTATTCAAGTCAATTTCTTTCTGTCCATCAGTCTGGGAACATCAACTTTCATTACCCATGCCGTTCTAATTTTCATTGTTATCTACGACCTTTCTGCTCATTCTCCATGCCCACAATCACCTGCCACGCACCTTGCTATTCTTGCCTCCCGTTTTTGTTGTCACAGTAAGTGTTTTGTTTTAGTTGTTTATAGTCATGCCATCATGCTGTTTCTGTTCTTAGTTCATTCATGCCAATCGAGCAAGTGTTTTTGTTTCCTGTTTATATTTTGTAGCCAAGTTTTATACCTCCTTGTGAGCGCCCTTAGTTTGTTTATTTTTGTATTTAGAATTCCAAATAAAACACCATGTGCCTGAATTGACGCCTGGCTCGTCCTGTAATCCCGCTGCGTCGAAGGAGCACACACAATCCATGTCCAAGCTTGACATTTCCATATTGCATATAGTCTGCCATTATCGAGGATTAGACTATAATTAAAAGTTTTATTGACCTTATTATTAAAGGAGCCATATGTGATAAAAGAGGCCAAAAATGGTACTGCAATCACGGTCAAAATGTTGTAGTCCCCACCCTATCTCCCTAACTGAGGTTGCCAGATATGCAGCCGAATCTGTCAAACTGTCACTTGGATTAAGGTTGTTTCTTCGACGCAGAGGGAATTTAGCACGAGCGAGACGTGAATGTCAGTGCATCTTTTTATTTTAACACTATAACTAACAAAAGACAAACAAAAAGCGCTCACAATGGAGGTATAACATTTGGCTATGGAAACAAACACTTGCACTATGGCATAAACTATGGACATACACAAAGGACGTAGCACAAAGACAATTAACTATGAACTATAAACAAAATCATACACGACATGGAACTGTGAACGAGGGCATGGAAGTAGGAACAACATGGGTAGGTTGCAGATGCCAGCACGATGAAGAAGAAAAAGAATGACTCAAATAGCAGCTATGATCATTAGTGGAAAAACAGGTGTGAGGCTTAGAACAGGGACGTGATTAGGAGACCAGGTGATACTAATGGGTTGGCATGGAGATGAAAACAAACCAGGAATTTAAAAGACAGAACTGAATGTCCAAAAAAGATAAACATAACATGACCAAACATAACAAAAACACAACATAATCCACAGGCGTGACAGAATCCAGCTCGATTGACTGGGCTACTCCAAGGAACTTAAAACTTCCACTGCCTCTTACTAGAGGTTGAGGTGCTGGGACCGTAACAGCTGAATAGACAAGCGTTTGGTCAATAACAAATCTGAAACCAACACATTTTACACTTATATTGGCTATTTTCAGGAAGAAGTATGTCATACCTGTGTACAATATCACAACAAGTGCCAATCAAACAAAGACTAAAACAAACAACAACCAACGCTACCAATGGTTATGCCGGGGAAAATAAGTAGCAGCCTAATGTATGCCCAAAAGTAAAGAGGAGACCTTTTACCAAGGTATGCCTATAGGCTACACGAATGAGGAATTATTTTATCATGTGATTTGGCTGTCTTCATACATTTCACATTGCCATGATGACAGCCGTGCTACTTTTGGAACCCATTTCCTCAGCGTATCAGCATGTTGAGGTAGGCACTGCCACTAACCATATCCACAGAGGTTTTATTTTGTTGAAAATATAGTCTGCCCTGTCAGTTTGAATACACATTGACATACAAGCTAACATGCATATATTTCCCCCATTAGCCTATATGTCGATGTGTCATTGATGCTAAGCATTACACTAGGAGCTAAGCTCTATCATACTGAACATTCATTGCACAAACATACTAGCTTTGTTAGAAAAGATCATGGACAATATAGATTACATACCAAATTTCTGTTTCCATTTATTACAAGCAATAAGAAAATGTAAATGCCTGCCAGGAGGAAATTAGCAAGTTTGGCGTCAGATGAAAAAATCTTATGCGCCTTCAATCGTCTCCATCTTTCCAAAGGCATCCTCGATACAAATATTTGTTTTGTTCCTGGCTTTGTCATGTGTAAGTTGAGAATCATAACGACACCTTTTAGATTCACTAAGGTCTGTCATGTTTAGTAACTTTACCGGTGGCAGTAGGCAGACAAAGAGGGAGGTGTGAAACTGGCAACATGGATGAGACACACTCACATACTTTCTAATTGGTCAAACGGTGGAGGGCGAGGCATCGAAATGAAAACAATAACAAGATTTCGGGCTAAATCTAATTTTGAAATGAACATATCGCGGCTGAACTACTGTTATCAGTTATAGAGGTATTCGAAAAGAACATGATTTTTAATGCCTTTTGACATATCTGGGCCATTTATTGATGACTTGACAAGAAAATATTACATTTGGGTTCATTAAATTGTAAATGGTTTATGGTTGACACTCCTGGTATTTGCTTTAAGAAAAAAATAAAAGGAAGTACTAAAAACAAAACTATGGATAAATGTACACAGATAAGCTATGTAGCAGGTAAAACACACATTCTTAAAGATATACCACAAATTCTCGCAATTTGTTACAAAATTCATTCTTTTCACTTGCATTAGTTGATGTTAGATGGGCGGTCTTTAACTCCGCTAATATTTGGAATCAATCCAAACAGCTGTTTGCACGTCTACATATCTCCATGTGTACAAAGAGGGCATTGGTTAACTCATCAATCAATCAATGTTTATTTATATAGCCCCAAATCACAAATGTCTCAAAGGACTGCACAAATAATTACGACTACAACATCCTCGGAAGAACCCACAAAAGGGCAAGGAAAACTCACACCCAGTGGGCAGGGAGAATTCACATCCAGTGGGACGCCAGTGACAATGCTGACTATGAGAAACCTTGGAGAGGACCTCAGATGTGGGCAACCCCCCCCCCCCCCCCCCCCCCCCCCCCCCTCTAGGGGACCGAAAGCAATGGATGTCGAGCGGGTCTAACATGATACTGTGAAAGTTCAATACATAGTGGCTCCAAGACAGCAGCGAGAGTCCCGTCCACAGGAAACCATCTCAAGCGGATCAGCAGCGTAGAGATGTCCCCAACCGATACAGGCGAGCGGTCCATCCTGGGTCCCGACGAATGGTCCATCCTGGGTCTCGACTCTGGACAGCCAGTACCTCACCCATGGTCATCGGACCGGACCCCCTCCACAAGGGAGGGGGGGACATAGGAGAAAGAAAAGAAGCGGCAGATCAACTGGTCTAAAAAGGAGGTCTATTTAAAGGCTAGAGTATACAGATGAGTTTTAAGGTGAGACTTAAATGCTTCTACTGAGGTAGCATCTCGAACTGTTACCGGGAGGGCATTCCAGAGTACTGGAGCCCGAACGGAAAATGCTCTATAGCCCGCAGACTTTTTTTGAGCTCTAGGAATCACTAATAAGCCGGAGTCTTTTGAACGCAGATTTCTTGCCGGGACATACGGTACAATACAATCGGCAAGATAGGCTGGAGCTAGACCGTGTAGTATTTTATACGTAAGTAGTAAAACCTTAAAGTCACATCTTAAGTGCACAGGAAGCCAGTGCAGGTGAGCCAGTACAGGCGTAATGTGATCAAACTTTCTTGTTCTTGTCAAAAGTCTAGCAGCCGCATTTTGTACCAACTGTAATCTTTTAATGCTAGACATGGGGAGACCCGAAAATAATACGTTACAGTAATCGAGACGAGACGTAACAAACGCATGAATAATGATCTCGGCGTCTTTAGTGGACAAAATGGAGCGAATTTTAGCGATATTACGGAGATGAAAGAAGGCCGTTTTAGTAACGCTTTTAATGTGTGACTCAAAGGAGAGAGTTGGGTCGAAGATAATACCCAGATTTTTTACAGAGTCACCTTGTTTTATTATTTGGTTGTCAAATGTTAAAGTTGTATTATTAAATAGAGGTCGGTGTCTAGCAGGACCGATAATCAGCATTTCCGTTTTTTTGGCATTAAGTTGCAAAAAGTTAGCGGACATCCATTGTTTAATTTCATTAAGACACGCTTCCAACTGACTACAGTCCTGCGTGTTGGTCAGCTTTAGGGGCATGTAAAGTTGGGTGTCATCAGCATAACAGTGAAAGCTAATACCGTATTTGCGTATGACGTCACCCAGCGGCAGCATGTAGATGCTGAAGAGTACAGGGCCAAGGACCGAACCCTGGGGAACTCCACACGTTACCTTAACATAGTCCGAGGTCACACTGTTATAGGAGACGCACTGCATCCTATCAGTAAGATAAGAGTTAAACCATGACAGGGCTGAGTCTGACATACCAATTATTATTTTGATACGCTCTACTAAAATATTATGATCGACGGTATCGAAAGCAGCGCTAAGATCGAGGAGCAGCAACATAGATGACGCATCAGAGTCCATCGTTAGCAATAGATCATTAGTCAATTTTGCGAGGGCTGTCTCAGTCGAGTGATTTGCCCTGAAACCGGATTGAAAGGTTTCACATAGATTGTTAAACGCTAAGTGCTCATTTAGCTGCTCTGCAACAATTTTTTCGAGGATTTTCGAAATAAAGGGAAGGTGAGACACCGGTCGGTAGTTTACCATGAGGTCAGGATCGAGGTTAGGTCTTTTAAGGAGAGGATGAATAACCGCTTTTTTGAATGCTAGGGGAACAGTGGCCGAGGAAAGTGATAAGTTTATAATATTTAGCACTGATGGACCTAATAATACAAAAAGCTCCTTGATAAGTTTCCCAGGAAGTGGGTCAAGTAAACATGTTGTTTGTTATATTCCATTTACACGTTGTAACAATCCTTCTAATGTTATTTCATCAAAACGAGAGAAACTATTTTGGATATTTGCAGTATCCGCCGTATATACAATCGTATCTGTGTTACTATAACCCAGTTGTAGCTGGGACGCATTGTCTTTAATCTCCTTTCTAATAAGTTAAATTTTCTTATTAAAGAACTTCATAAAGTCATCTGCCGAATGGGTGGAGCTACTGGAAGGAGTCCCTTGTTGGGTTAGCGATGCTACTGTACTAAACAAAAATTTTGGATCGTTTTTATTAATGCGGATGAGATTTGAGTAATAATTAGTTTTAGCTAAGGTAAGCATGCGTTTATAAGTTATTAAACTATCACTCCATGCTTGATGGTGCACCTCAAGTTTAGTCGTGCGCCATTTGCGTTCCAGCTTTCTACATAATAATTTCTGAGCTCTAGTTTCTTCAGTAAACCATGGCGTACGCCTTTTTGGAGCCTTTTTTAACTTCAGCGGTGCTATACTATCAATGGTTTCGCGCAGGGCGTTGTTAAAGTTGTTAGTGAGGTTATCAATAGAGCCCACATATTTTGGGAACGGTGCCATTACCGAGGGCAGTAGGTCCGCAAGAGTCGTCGTTGTGGCAGCATTAATGTTGCGGCTGCTATAGCAGTTATTATTATTATTAGCTTGCCGAACATGAGTCATGGACGTAGTAGCGTGTGTGCGGGTTTTCAAGAATGGCAACGTGTTGGCTGAGTGACGTCAGTGAGTTAGTGGGCGAGGAAAGAAAAAGAGAAGGCGCGCAAGCACTGCGCAGTAGAATGATGAATGTGTCCTGCAAAACTAATATTAAAGCAACCAGATTGTCAGGAATCGCAAGACTCATTGTATAAGTTCAGTAAAGTGAAGGTTGTTACCCCCGGTGAAAACATACACACTGGAAGGAACATCTGCCCTGTGCTCCTCGACTACGGTCTACACCGGAGCCGAACAGCAGGACAGGTGAACAACTACATTATAGCCTGTCACTATGACTCCTTGTGCAGATCTGACTGCTTATTATTTAAATGTTTACGTAAGTTTGAAGCAACAGTGGTAATACTAATCGCCACGTTTAGCAAGGCATGTTTTAAAGCAACACTTGCAGCGCGTCCCTGTTTAAAGCGTCACCTTTATCGTTAGTTTTGAATCCCAAATATTTCCATATTGCGCTTAATGCAACCCCTTTATTAACCATTGGAATTGTCTTTTTTTGACATTCTTCCTCTCCAACATGTTATTGTTTGTACATTCTTTAAATATTTGTCCTACTTGCACAAATCCCTGTGTCTCCTGCATATTGGGTTCATATTTTCCACAGCCATGGGAGTTCTTGACAGAAACCTCAAGCCAGAAAGAAGTGACTTCACAGGGACGCCGGTCGGCGATGTGAGGCCGACAATTTGACCCACATATTACCTGGAGTACATGAATTGCAGGTTTGTCAGGTACCAACCAAGAGCAAGTTCATTCCTTCTTAGATCCGCTTTTTGACTTCACACTGCCTGAGCTTTGCCCGTGCACGTTCAACTGCTTTTATAAGCCTAATCACTGCCTACTCTGGCTCCAAGGCTTCCTAAAGCCCGAGCATTGCCCATGTCCGCTCTACGGCTTTTGAAAGCCCTAGCACAGCCAAGGCTTCCCAGGTCCCAACCTTTTCCTGTGCTGAACCCTCGTGAACTCGAAACTCCACTTTCTGCTGTTGCGGTGATGGCTCTTCTGGAACCCACAGCGCTCTGGATCCTGGCAACCTGTTCAGACTCAGCACGGGTCTTGTCGTTGCCCCTCCTAGCCCCCTTACGCCCTTCTCTGGCTTCTACAGTGGAGTAGGCCACCAACCAACAATTTCTTCCTCCGACAAAATGAAGTCTCTGACATCCGCTCAGAGGTAGGGGCTACTACTAACAGCTGTGCGGCGGAGGACACACATTTTCGTTTATCGCCAGCGTGTCCGTCACAGACCACATTGTCTCCAGTGGGTCAGTTTGCACTTCCAGTCTTGCTCCCAGGGAGTTCGACGCCACCTACAGCCTTGCCTCCAGTGGGTCGGACACCACGTCTAGACTCACCTTCAGAGGGGGCTCGCTTCAAGGATTTAGTCACGCTCACCCCCATCTCCTTGTTAGCCTTGAATGTGGCCGGTTCATAGATGCCCCTTTGCCCCATCAGCAAGGACGCCTGGGTAATGGCTGTGGACCTCAGCAGCTGCTGAGGTTTTGTTTCTGCCCGCCTCTGCCTCCTCGTTAGCCACGAATATGGCCATTTTGTGGACAGCCACACAGCTTGACGACCCTCCTTCTAGACCTCTCTCCCTGTTTTTTTTGGCATTTTTTGTGCTTTTTGGACTAAAACGCCTGGTATCTTCTTTTGGGGGAGGGGCGTATTTGACGACCTACCACTCAAATCTCATATATGGTCATGTTTCCTTATTTTATGCATCTGTTTCTTGTTTTTGGCGCTCCTAGTTTAGTTAATTTCCCTTGTGAAATAAAGTTTGTCGAAGTCTGTCCCCCTGCATGAGCAAGCATTTTCCCTTCATCTGTCACTGATTGGCAGCCTGGCTACACCCGGTCGTGGTTACCGATCCGGCTTCTATTTATGCCTGCCTTGCCCTCTAGTCATAGCTAGAGGATTAACTTTTGTTACTGACTCTGTTAGCTGCCTGCTGTAAGCTATAGCTTATGTTTTAATTAAAACAACTTGTCTTACCTGTATGTCGTCCTTCTGTGTCCTGCATTTTTGGGTCAGAATTACCACAGCCATGCGATATAATACTTTACTGGTATTTCCAAAATATGTTCCTGTGTGTACAGAGCCTTAGACTGACTATTAACATAGCCTGCTCAGTGCCTTTGTGGTTGGAGTGTCTGCCCTGAGATCGGTATGTCGTAAGTTCAAACCCACACAGAGTCATACCAAAGACTATAAAAATGGGACCCTTACCTCCGTGCTTGGCACTCAGCATCAAAGGTTGGAATTGGGGGTTAAATCACCAAAATGATTCTCGAGCACTGCTGCTCGCTGCTCCCCTCACCTCCCAGGGGGAAAAACAAGGAAAAGGGTCAAATGCAGAGGGTGTGTGTGTGTGACTATCAGTGGTACTTCACTTCAACTTTAATAAACCAACAGTCAACACATTGTTACGTGCTAGAAGTGAACTAATGAAAATATAGTTTACAATAGTTTGTTTAATGTTGACAAAAATAATTACAATTAAATTCTACTCAGAAAAATGTTTTTTTTTCTTTAATATCAGTGCTAGTTGGTTTCTAAGATTTATCTATTTTTATTTTGACAGCCTATATCTAACTGATTCACCCTTCAAAGGCCCAAAGTTGCCACAACACTCCAGTTCAATGTTAAAATATAGTAGAAACAACATACTGACAGTCTAGAAATGTGTTTTGTTTTCATTTAGGTGAGAGTAATTTTAACTACAAAGCTGCATCATATTGTATGGTTCATAAATCGCATATTAAAGCAGTATATCTTACTGACCTACTGTCCTAATGTAATGGGTGTTATTTGCTTCAGTTTTATATTACTTCTGTCAAATGTATGTTTTTGAATATGCTATCTCTATATGAAACTGACAGTGTTTAATAACTTATTATTACTGAATCAATAATTACCAAATAAAATCGGTAGTGGTTTTTACAATGTTAATTTAGACAGTATTCAGTGACAAACCTAGGTAAGGACCATGATGCAGAATATTATGCATGCCATGCTAAACATAGCCTCCATTTTTTTAATGAAATGCATTGCATGTGTCATCCGTACAGTACCTGCGCAAGGCAGAATAATGTAAGCACAGCCTTATTAAACTTATTTAATACACAACAAGCACAGTTGATTATTTCTACTTGAAAGAGACTACAGTCTACTGCCCCTATAATGTCCAAATCTTCAGTCTAAGTCACATTCTGCCTCAGATTTGTGGTTTCAGAGTGAAGTTTCATTAATATAGTAATAACAAAAATGACACATCAGTTATCAGAGAGCAGTGAGCATAGCAGAAAGGTTATCTGCAGATTTCTCAGAGAAAACAATTCAATTATCTTTCGTCATGCCGTTTGTTCACTTAGACCATTCCATGAAGCTTTGGCACGCACAGCAAGCCCATGGGGATGGCCTTGGTCATGGCCAAAGTCGGGGGAAAAATACTGTATAAGTTGATAAATTACACACGTGCAACATTTTTTAATGATATTTCCCTTAAGACGTTCTGTTATGTCCAACAATAACTCACAGTATCAGTGTGTGATGGATGTATAATGTAAAGCGCTGCGAGTATCATTCTTGGTACAGTAAAGCGCTATAAAAATACAGACCATTTACCATTTTACCATTTACAACAATGTCATTGTGCTAGCAATAACTTTATTGTATTCATTACATGCGTTCCTACCACGAAAACATACTGCTTTCCAGCATTGGTGTCACACAGGATCAGTGTTGTTTAACTTCATGACGCCCAGGTAAACCTTGAGCACCATGGCTAGAACAAAAGGTCCTCTTGGGATTAGCCACAAGGGATCTAACAACACATGCATACTCAGTGGCCTAATGGTTAGAGTGTCCGCCCTGAGATCGGTAGTTTGGGAGTTTAAACCCCGGCCAAGTCATACCAAAGACTATAAAAAAATGGAACCCATTGCCTCCCTGCTTGGCACTCAGCATCAAGGGTTGGAATTGGGGGTTAAATCACCATAAATGATTCCCGGGCGCGGCACCGCTGCTGCCCACGGCTCCCCTCACTTCCCAGGGGGTGATCAAGACGGATGAGTCAAATTCAGAGGACACATTTCACCACACTTAGTGTCCGTGTGACAATCATTGGTACTTTGACTTTTTAACTTTTATTTCAGTACAGAACTTCAAGTTTGGTACAGTGGTGTACTGATTTCCTACACGGTACACATTAAAAGAAGTGTGCCTAGCCTTCATGGGCCTAATTCGGGGGTCAGCAACCCGCGGTTCTTTATCGCTGCCCGTGTGGCTCCTTAGATCTCTTTCAGAGATGTGTGAAAATGTAAAAAGATGAAGAAAAAAATATATATTTTGTTGTAATATAATTTCTGTGGGAGAACAAACGTGACACAAACCTTCCTAATTGTTATAAATCCCACTGTTTATGTTAAACATGCTTCACTGATGAGAGTATTTGGCAAGCACTGTTTTGTCCTACTGATTTCAGCGGTCCTTGAACTTACCACAGTTTGTTTACATGTACAACTTTCTCCAACGCTGCCACAGCAAGACGTGTTTTATGCCACTCCTTCTTTGTATCATTTTGTCCACCAAATGTTTTATGCTGTGCGTGAATGCACACAGGTGAAATTTGTTGATTTTATTGACTTGTTGGAGTGCTAATCAGGCATATTTGGTCAGTGTATGACTGCAAGATAATCGATGCTAACATGCTATTTAGACTAGCTGTATGTACTGTACATATTGCATCATCATGCCTCATTTGTAGGTATATTTGACCTAATTTAATTGCCTTTACTTACGTCCTCTGTGTATTTAATTTGTAGTTGCATGTCTCATGACACTTTATCATATTGTAATATTGGCTGCATTTCTCATAGTTGTTTATGTGCCATGTTGTTCCAGACCACAGCAAACATAGGTCAGCTTGCAAAGATTGTAATAAATCCATTAAAAGACGACAGCCTGCCGTTTTTATTAACTTGATCATACACATATATACCTTTGGCCATTCTAAGCCAGTCATTTCTAGGAGTAATCATCCTGTGAGAACACTCAATTTTACTAATGATTTCCAATGTTGCAAAAATGTGTAGAACAAAAATTAAAATGCAACATTTCTGTGAACAAAGATTCACGTCAGCCCTTGATAGTAGGCTAATATAACTAATATAGACACTTACATCATGTGTTGCCTTAATTTTAACACTTATGTAAGACTTTTAAAGAGATTCTGATCGTAGGTTTATATAGCGTATATGGACATTTACCTCATATGTTGCCTTCATTATAACACTTATATAAGGGTTGTAATTTTTTACTGCTCCGGACAGATTTTTGTTTTCGTATTTTTGGTCCAATATGGCTCTTTCAACATTTTAGGTTGCCGACCCCTAGTCTAAGCAATACACTAATACTTTACAAAAACTTTTGGCGAGTCATGATATCCAAGTGCCAAGGATTACAGAGAGCCTTAAAGTGTGGCCTTTTGGGGCCTGTTGTTGTGGTAGATTTTTGATGGCCGACAATTGTCTTCTATTTTGGGGCTCTGTCGGATGCATTTTGTTGTGTCTTTTCCACGATGAGGGTGAGTGCATAACGCGCTGAATGGCTGACTTGATGATTATGGTTTGATTTAATGTGAACGATTTCATTGGTTCGCAATGACCTGTTTGGCAATTTCATTGGCCTGATGACGCAAGGAAAAAAAAATATTGAAATTGAAGACATGTAAAACTTGTGAACCCAGAAAAATCCATAAATTATCTGGAGCATTGTATAAAGCGCAGGGTTCGAAGTGAAGGAAGTATGTTAGTTTTTAATTAGCGGTAACATCATGCAGTAAAAGTATTATAACAGTAAACTGCTAACCATGGGCTAACACAGCTGTGGGGGGGCGTGGCCTGCCGACCTGCAGAGAAGTGGGTTGTGCCAGGACCGGCTTCAAGATCAGCGATAGGTGCGTAGATGACACAGCTGAGAGTGTTTGTCTAATCACCTGTCGTTCTGTTACAGGCAGCGGTCGGGAAGGAAAGAGAGAGTTGTTGATGGCGGTTGGTGAAGCACGACGAGAGCAAGACAGACACCTCTGAAGAGAAACCATTCATGTGCTCAATCGAAGAAAAAGACAATTGCTAAAAAGCACAAAAAGACTTTGCACGACCTGACGCAAGTTTATTGTAAAATAAACATTGTTGTAACTCTGAAAAAGAGTGGTGATGTCGGTGACTGGTGGTCCAAAGAACCCGGAGGAGCAAGACCTCCATAACGGCTAACTCAACTCTTACTCACACCTCACTCAACAGGCACCACCTTATAAGGTGCACCAAATTTTATGAAACATTTAACGGCACACACCAGATTTTTCGAGGTAATGCTTCTGTCATATTATTTTTTTTTTACTAAAAATGTCCATCGAGAGGCCCCTCTTGCTCTTTAGCACCGACATTGAGTTGGTTGGTTCGGCGACCTGTCCCCACCAGATCATCTACCAATTTGTGCATGTGCAACGTTAACGCTACAGCACCACTACTGTGTTGTGAAGTCGTTCTGCGCTGCAGATGGGTTATTTGTGTTACAATTTTTAACCAGATTATTAATGATGATGGATTCATCACAATTATTTTGCACATTTTGAAAGCCCAAAGATTGAAATTACACTCTATTAAACAATGTAACAATATCAACAAAATAATACTTTAAAGGCCTACTGAAATGAGATTTTCTTATTTAAACGGGGATAGCAGGTCCATTGTATGTGTCATACTTGATCATTTCGTGATATTGCCATATTTTTGCTGAAAGGATTTGGTAGAGAACATCCACGATAAAGTTCGCAACTTTTGGTCTTAAGAGAAAAGCCCTGCCTCTACCGGAAGTCGCAGACGATGACGTCACCCGTGTGAGGGCTCCTCACATCCTCACATTGTTTTTAATGGGAGCCTTCAACAAAAAAAGCTATTCGGACCGAGAAAACAACCATTTCCCTATTAATTTCAGCGAGGATGAAAGATTTGTGTTTGTGGATATTGATAGCGAAGGCCTAGAAAAATAAAATATAAATCCAGTTTAAAAAAAAAGGCAATTGCAGTGGGACAAATTCTGATATTTTTAGACACATTTACTAGGATAATTCTGGGAAATCCCTTATCTGTCTAGTGTGTTGGTAGTGTTTTAGTGAGTTTAATATTACCTGATAGTCAGAGGGGTGTGTCCATGGGTGTCTTTAGTCCAGTGTCTGAGGGAAGTCGACAGCATCTGTATGGATGGCACAAGCTCAGCTGATCTCCGGTAAGTGGCGTCTTTTTACCACAATTTTCTCACCGAAAACTGCTGGTTGACATTTGGTCAGGATCCATGTTCGCTTGACCGCTCTGATCCATAGGAAAGCGTTATCTCCGGGAATTTTAAACAAGGAATCACCATGTGTTTGTGTGGCTGAAGGCTAAAGCTTCCCAACTCCATCTTTCTACTTTGACTTCTCCATTATTAATTGAACAAATTGCGAAAGATTCAGCAACACAGATGTCCAAAATACTGTGTAATTATGCGGTTAAAGCAGACGACTTTTAGCTGTGTGTGTGCGCAGCGCTAATATTTCTTTACAGTCCGTGACGTCACGCGTACATGTCATCATTCCGCGATGTTTCCAACAAGAAACTCCCGGGAAATTGAAAATTGCAATTTAGTAAACTAAAAAGGCCGTATTGGCATGTGTTGCAATGTTCATATTTCATCATTGATATATAAACTATCAGACTGCGTGGTGGGTAGTAGTGGGTTTCAGTAGGCCTTTAATATTAATATTTTTTGTTATTTACAATTGTTTGAGCGAATTAAAGTCAATTGTACAAAATAAGAAAGCAAACCTCTACTTCGTTGTCAAAGCACTTCTCTCTCCAAGTACACATTCCCCGAGTTTGTAAACAATATGACAATATTGTATATGTATTGCAATATGTAAATCAACTATTTAACACTATGAACAACACAACAAAAACACAGATATTTGTGAAAAATGACAAGTACCATAACTTACGAGTATTTTGCGATATCAATTGTACGTGCTTTTTTAATGCTTTAAGTTGCAAACATAATTTTGATGTACGAGCCTTCCCACTACTCATGGGCGTAGTGATTGGCAGAATGAACTCTGTAAGATCCGCCCCTAAACATCCACTCTTACACGCTAGTAACACCAGCGAACAGTACAAAGTATCGAGTGATTTTCGATTCAGAATGTATTTTTCCTTTTTAAGTATTTATTGATATCAACATATTGCGGCCACTTTATGATATATGTGCTTGATATCTGTTATGCAGTTCATTGTATTATCTAGTCTGACTCCTTAATTATTATTTTTTCTTGTACACCATTTATTTGTATGTGTTACCAACTCTCTATGTTTAAATTTCCAAACTCCATCCATCCATCCATTTCTACCGCTTATTCCCTTTCGGGGTCGCGGGGGGCGCTGGCGCCTATCTCAGCTACAATCGGGCGGAAGGCGGGGTACACCCTGGACAAGTCGCCACCTCATCGCAGGGCCAACACGGATAGACAGACAACATTCACACTCACATTCACACACTAGGGCCAATTTAGTGTTGCCAATCAACCTATCCCCAACCTATCCATATATATATATATATATATATATATATATATATATTTCCAAACTAATTTAGTTATTTCCCTAAATTCAATGACAACCATCTTTTCAGTTTGGTTATTTCTACCTTAACATTTTTCAAACCCTGTTTCCATATGAGTTGGGAAATTGTGTTAGATGTAAATATAAACGGAATACAATGATTTGCAAATCCTTTTCAACCCATATTAAATTGAATGCACTACAAACACAAGATATTTGATGTTCAAACTCATAAACTTTATTTTTTTTTTGCAAATAATAATTAACTTACAATTTCATGGCTGCAACACGTGCCCAAGTAGTTGGGAAAGGGCATGTTCACCACTGTGTTACATCCCCTGTTCTTTTAACAACACTCAATAAACGTTTGGGAACTGAGGAAACTAATTGTTGAAGCTTTGAAAGTGGAAGTCTTTACCATTCTTGTTTTATGTACAGCTTAAGTTGTTCAACAGTCTGGGGTCTTGTTGTCGGTGAGTGGACCAACGCGGAGACACCCAAATATACCATTTGAACCTGCTGAAGGCATGGAGAGAGGCCGAGCCTGTCGCCATGGTAACAGTAGAGGAGGGGGAGGAGAAGGAGTTAGGGCCAGAGAGCCCGCGCTCTGGCCCAACCCCTCAGCTTCCATGTGATGACCAGCTCACATTGGCGCAGAGAGCGGAGGTGGCTGAATTACAGCGGCGCTACTCAGATGTGTTCTCCTCTCGGCCCGGGCGCACGGATCTTGTCCGACATCACATAGAGACCAGCCCGGGGGTTACGGTGCGGTCTCGGCCATATCGGCTGCCCGAACACAAGCGTAAAGTGGTTCGGGAAGAATTAAAAACTGTGTGGATTACCGCAGGGTGAATGACATTTCACGTTTTGACGCGTATCCAATGCCTCGGGTCGACGAGTTCCTAGATCGGCTGGGCACTGCTCGTTTTTTTACGACACTGGATTTGACGAAGGGCTACTGGCAGATTCCCTTGTCTCCAGAGTCCCGAGAAAAAACGGCCTTTGCTACTCCGGAAGGTTTGTACCAATTCGTGACACTTCCTTTTGGCTTGTTCGGTGCGCCGGCCACGTTCCAGCGCCTCATGGACCCCGCGGCTGCCTACCTGGATGACGTAATCATCCAGAGTAGCAGCAAGGAACAGCACATGCGGTGGGTGGGGGCGATGCTCGAGTCCCTGAGGCGGGCGGGGCTCACCGCCAACCCGGCGAAGTGCGCCGTTGGCCGGAGGGAGGTACAGTATCTGGGGTACCACTCGGAAGGGGGACAGGTGTGGCCCCAGGTGGACAAAACGGCTGCCATCGCGGCCTGTCCACCTCCCAAGACGAAAAAAGAGGTGAGGCAGTTTTAGGGATTGGCAGGCTATTACCGCCGGTTCATTCTCCAGTTTGCGGAATGGACCAGCCCACTGACTGAACTCACCGGAAAGGGTGCTCCAGAACTGGTCCAGTGGACGGAGCAGTGCCAGCGGGCATTTGAGAAAGGTAAAAGCAGCACTCTGTGAGGAGCCGGTACTGCACATGCCAAATTTTAACATCCCTTTTTGTCTGCAGGCGGACGCGTCGAGCCGGGGACTCGGGGCGGTACTGTCACAGCGGGTGGAGGGCGCCGACCGACCCGTACTGTACATCAGCCGGAAGCTCTCGGACCGGGAGGTGAGGTACAGCACAGTGGAGAGGGAGTGCCTCGCCATCCGGTGGGCGGTGGGGGCCCTCCGCTACTACCTGCTGGGGCGCGCCTTCAGTCTCTGCTCAGACCACAAACCGCTACAATGGCTCCACCGCATGAAGGACGCCAATGCGCGGATCACCCGGTGGTACCTGGCATTACAGCCCTACAACTTCCGGGTGGTCCACAGGCCGGGCACGCAGATGGCCGTGACCGACTTCTTCTCTCGCCCAGGGGAGTGGGGGGGAGTGGGCGCAGCCAGACGGGTGTCCGGCCTGAGTCTGGCGGTGGAGGCATGTGGCAAGGGCGTGGTCTACGCGTTCCCTGCGGGCGGGGTGTGTGCAGCGATCGGCCATGAAGCAGCTGACAGGTGAGTGGATGAGCTCAGCTGGAACGAGTTATCTAATCACCTGTTCCTGTATTAGCGGCGCAGAAAACCTTGACGGGGAGAGAGGACACACGCGGAGCGGAGGATGATCGACTGAAAAGCCGAAGTGAAGAAATAACTAAAATGAACCTTGTGGATTGCAAGTACGGGCTGAAAACCCAAAACTGACATTTGTGTGAACGAACAGTAATTAAAAAGTGTAAACCTGCTTCGAGTGTGCTGCTCCTTCCCTGTGCTCCCAGAAGAACAAGCAGGATCTTGCTACAAGCTCGTTGATAAATGTTGTTCTAAAACTGTTCGACAATTTGCCTACAAATTGGTGACTCTCGCACCATCCTTGTTTGTGAATTACTCAGCATTTCATAGAAGCTGCTTTTATACCCAAACATGGCACCCAACTGTTCCCAATTAGCCTGCACACCTGTGGGATGTTCCAAATAAGTTTTTGATGAGCATTCCTCAACTTAATCAGTATTTATTGCCACATTTCCCAACTTCTTTGTCAGGAGTTGCTGGCATCAAATTCTAAAGTTAATGATTATTTGCAAAAAAAAAAAATGTTTATCAATTTTAACATCAAATATGTAATCTTTGTAGCATATTCAACTGAATGTGGGTTGAAAATGAATTGCTAATCATTGTATTCTGTTTATATTTACATCTAACACAATTTCCCAACTCATATGGAAACAGGGTTTGTATATTACTTTCCTGTGTGTTTTCCCCTGAGCAGAGTGTAATCGCGTCATCTCCAAAGAGTATTAACTTTACATCTTTCTTTTCTTTTCAGATACATTATATATTGAAGCACTCTCATGTGTTATCTTCTAACCTCACATATTGCTTCATGTTGATTTAATAGGTTTTCACTCAGTTCAAAACCACTCCCAGAATGCTAAATCGTTCTTTTGTGTTCATTAGGATATTGTGTATGATTGTATTTGATGCTTTTATTGTATCAAAAAATACTGTGGTTCACCATTTATTGCAGACTATAAAGCACACCGGTATATAAGCTGCACCCACTAAGTTTTAAGAGAACATTTTTTTCATATGCACTTCACCGAATTGAGTTATTTAATCAGAAATATTTTGTAAATGTTTATTTACATATTGTGGAGGGGGGCATGGTCGGCGTGCCTCCTGTAGGAAGTGAGTGTGTATGGCCCGGCTTCGAAGCCCAGCTGACTGGTGAGTAGATTGCCCAGCTGGAACTGGTTATCTAATCACCTGTCTCCTTTATCAGCAGCGTCCGAGGCCATGAGGGGGAGAAGGAGCAGAGACACACGAGCGAGCACAAGGCCGCGAGCGAGAATATTGCACATTATAAGCCTGAAAAATAAAAGACTTGTTTGATCCTGGACTTCAGGTCCCGCAGATTCTGTCGGTCCAAAGAGAGCTCACACATAGACTTTCACACATACCTTGATTGTTTCCAAACCGTGCCTGTAACACGGCAGTAAAGTGGCGGATCAAACAAAACAGAATTCTTTGTCATGGAACCCGTAGCTGCGGAAATTAGCTCTCCAATCAGCTAAATAGACTCAATAACTCCACGGTGACGTTTTGGTGAATTTAATGTGCAATTTGTGAAACTGAAACAATGAAAAAATAATGCCTTTGTGAGTTTAAAATACTAACACAGACACTTGTAAAAATGTTAGCATATTAGCTAATGCCAACAATACTGGCTTGATTACATTATGATAGCCTGCACAAGTACGCATGGAAACACTGCTTTCAAACAAGCGATGGTTTAGTACCGGTAAAGATGATTTGGCTTAATTATAATGTAAAACTTACAAACGCTGCTTGGAGTGATGTAAAAAGAGACAATATGAATAGAAATGCTACGGAACTTTTGGTTCAAAGCACTAAACAGAAAGAACTACTGTAATGCGCGTAGTGAGTGCAGTAAGCAAACTCATCCAAAAGATGTTGCCCTAACACCAATTAAAACACTATTTCAGAGTCTCTGTGGGTGTTTTATGAAAGCTGTTTGTTGATTACAAAACAATATGGCCATTAGCGAAGAAAAGTACATTAATTAGCTGCACTGTTTTATAAGCAGCAGGGTTTAAAGTGTAGGAAAAAGGTAGCATCTTATAGCCCAGAAAATATGGCAATTTATGTATTTTATGATGTATTTAATATTTTCTGTGTATCCACATTGGCTAGCTAACAGGTATATACACTTGTTTAAAAGTGTGTAATCTGCTAATAAATCGCTTCAACAATTTTAGAGACTCGAGGGAGTAATGGAACTGGTCGACAGTTGGTGAGTTGGTGTTTGTATCCTGACTTGCAAATCAGTATTGCAGTATATTAGCTATTATCCATCCATCCATCCATCCATGTTCTGCCACTTATTCCCTTTGGGGTCGCGGGGGGCGCTGGTGCCTATCTCAGTTACGATCGGGCGGAGGGCGTCGTACACCCTGGACAAGTCCCCTCCTCATCGCAGGGCCAGCTATTATCATTTTGTTTTATAATTTCCATGTTTTAAACAATAAGTACTTAATATAGCTACGCCAATGAGAAAAATGTCCCTGACCATTTTTTTTTTTAACCGTTTTCATGTCAATTTCATTATAATCAGATGTTTTGGATCAGCTCTTGCCGACAATATCTGTTAATTCCTTTACAGTCACAAAACATATAACGTATTTTTCGGACTATAAGTCGCAGTTTTTATCATAATTCGGCCGGGGATGCGACCTATACTCAGGAGCGACTTATGTGTGAAATTATCAACACATTACCGTAAAATATCAAATAATATTATTTAGCTCATTCATGTAAGAGACTAGACGTATAAGATTTCATCAGATTTAGCGATTAAGAGTGACAGATTGTTTGGTAAACGTATAGCATGTTCTATATGTTATAGTTATTTGAATGACTCTTACCATAATATGTTATGTTAACATACCAGGCACCTTCTCAGTTGTTTTTTATGCCTCATATAACGTACACTTATTCAGCCTGTTGTTCACTACTCTTTATTTATTTTAAATTGCCTTTCAAATGTCTATTCTTGGTGTTGGGTTTTATCAAATAAATTTCCCCCAAAAATGCGATTTATACTCCGGTGCGACTTATATATATTTTTTTCCAGGTGCGTCTTATACTCCGAGCGACTTACGCTGCGAAAAAGACGGTACATTCATCTCTTGACTAAATAAATAATTAAAGCACTTCTTTGAAATATTTGGGCTTCTTCCAACTACTAAGTGGATTATACTGTATAATGGTTTTGCAAGTGTGCGCCTCTTCTGGCGTTTTTTGCTGGTTTAGTCGTGCTTGGTGTTGTGAGGAACAGTCATAAAGCACCTTAATGATTCACCAAACGAGAAGAAGACAAAGACAAATCCACAGGGAGAGACTCACAAGGAATTATCCTTATTGATATTTTGAGACTAATTGAAGTCAGCCGGAATGTGTTTAATCATTGCTTGTTTGGTTTCCACTTTTTTTCATATGCTCATGCAAATGCTCATATTTAATTTTGGTCGCACAATAGCTTTATACAATTCTGTTCTGTTTGCTATTGTACAGCAAATATCCAGTAAATCAGCAAAACACCAAAATGATATACAGTTGAATTATTCAAAACTCATTGTAAATTCTATAATGTACGAGCTTTCAATAACTGCCCATTAAAAAAAATATGATCGTTTGCATTATTAGATGGGTTGAGCTATATTAACTTCTTTTGTTCACGTTCCAATCTCAGTTGCAGCATTTGTCTGGAGTTTGTATGGTCTCTCTCTGTACTGGCATGTTTTTTTTTTTCCAAAAGGATGCAGACTCAGATGATGTGAATGTTATTCGATATGTGTCCTGCAAACTCAGACCCTGCGGTTCGGAAAAACATGGACGGCGCTACTGGCAGCCATATACACTAATGCAGGGGTCACCAAAACAGTGCCCGCGGGCACCAGGTAGCCCGTCAGGACCAGATGAGTCCCCCGCTGGCCTGTTGTAAAAATAGCTCAAATAGCAGCACTTACCAGTGAGCTGCCTCTATTTTTTAAATTGTATTTATTTATTCGCAAGCTGGTCTCGCTTTGCTCAACATTTTTAATTCTAATAGAGACAAAACTCAAATGGAATTTGAAAATCCAAGAAATATTTTAAAAACTTGGTCTTCACTTGTTTAAATAAATTCATTTATTTTTTTACTTTGCTTCTTATAACTTTCAGAAAGACAATTTTAGAGAAAAAAAATACAACCTTAAAAATGATTTTAGGATTTTTAAACACATATACCTTTTTACCTTTTAAATGAATTCCTCTTCTTTCCTGACAATTTAAATCAATGTTCAAGTATTTTTCATTTTTTATTGTAAAGAATAATAAATACATTTTAATTTAATTCTTAATTTTAGCCTCTGTTTTTTCGACGAAGAATATTTGTGAAATATTTCTTCAAACTTATTATGATTGAAATTCAAAATAATTATTCTGGCAAATGTAGAAAATCTGTAGAATCAAATGTATTTGTTATGTATTATAAAAAAGTGCAGATTGGATTTTAACCTATTTAAAACATGTCATCAAAATTCTAAAATTAATTCTAATCAGGAAAAATTACTAATTATGTTCCATAAATTATTTGTTTTACTTTTTCAGAAAGATTCGAATTAGCAAGTTTTTCTCTTCATTTTTTTCAGTTGAATTTTGAATTTTAAAGAGTCGAAATTAAAGATAAACTATGTTTCAAAATGTAATTTTCATTTATGTTCGTGTTTTCTCCTCTTTTAAACCGTTAAGTTAAGTGTTTTTCATCATTCATTCTCTTCAAAAAACCTTCCGTAAAAGGAAAAAAAATGTACGACGGAATGACAGACAGAAATACCCATTTTTTTAAACATATGCATTTATTTTTTAAAGGTAAATTGAGCAAATTGGCTATTTCTGGCAATTTATTTAAGTGTTTATCAAACTGGTAGCCCTTCGCATTAATCAGTACCCAAGAAGTAGCTCTTGGTTTCAAAAAGGTTGCACTAAAGAAACTATGTCAATGTCAAGGGTCCAAGTCAATGCAGCCTATACCAGCTGTTGTTGAATATGCCCTGAACTGATCACTTGCATAGGCACCGATCCCGTGGGTTCTTCAGAGCCCGAGCACCAATGGACAATGCAGAGCATTCATGTGGGATTGATGGCAACTTTCAATCTTTAAAATATATTATCTGTGAAAAATCGATCTTGTTGTTGTTCATTTTGTGGCGAGTTTGGGCCGTTTCACATTATAATAACTTCGCTTATCGTATAGTCTATAATTAACAAAGACTAACCAAGATGTCATCGTGCCAAATATAGAACTAATGATCGACTTTGAACTTACTGCACACAAACGAATGAAGGCCATACTTACTCAACAGCCATACATGTTACACTAAGAGTGGCAGTATGGACAATGCCAACACTGTCATAAAAATGTGCCATATAGTGAAACCACACTAAAAAGCGAGGACAAACACATCTTGGAAGAATATTTGCACCGCAACACAACATAAACAATACAGAACAAATTCACAGAATTCCCTGTAACACAAACTCTTTCGGGACGCTACAATATAAACAAACACCATTGTTGGATCTATACCTTAAAATCCACTGTAATGATACCAAGTACAATAGTGTATCTAGTTAATACTACTATGATTAGATTGATATTTTTTAACATCATAAAATCTTTCGTTTTTTTTAAAATGTCTATTAAATTTATAAACTCAGGAAATATGTCCCTGGACACATGAGGACTTTGAATATGACCAATGTATGATCCTGTAACTACATTGTATCAGATTGATACCCAAATGTGTAGTATATTCATAAACTAATGTTAAGTATCAAACAAGAGAAGAATAAGTGATTATTACATTTTAACAGAAGTGTAGATAAAACACGTTGAAAACAGAAAGAAACCAGATCCATCAATCCATCAATTTTCTACCGCTTGTCCCGTTCGACTATTAACAGTAAATGAACAAGTAGATTAATAATTTGTTTTCTACCACTTGTCCTTAATCATTTTGACGAAATAATAGAATTATAATGAGATAGGCTCCAGCGACCCCTCGCGACCCCGATATGGACGAGCGGTAGGAAATGGATGGATGACACAATATGTTACTTTCATCAGCAACTAAATGAGGAGTTTTTATTTGTTTACTTACAGGTAAAAGACAAGTTGTCTTGCATGTTTACTATTTTATTTAAGGACAAAATTGCAATAAAAAACATATTTTTAATGTACTGTAAGATTTTTTTTTGTTAAAAATAAAGCCAATAATAACATTTTTTGTGGTCCCCTTTATTTAGAAAAGTACTGAAAAGTACGGAAATACTTTTGGTACTGGTACATTAATACACACACACACCGAGCACCCAGTGGCAGAAATGTAGATGAGCGCCTATAATCACTTGTACATGCTGTAGTAGACAATTAGCCATTTACACTATTACACAATTTAAAGTCTATTGTCCTTACACTGAAATACTGAAACAAGTAGAAGCACCTCGTCTATTATATACAAACCCCGTTTCCATATGAGTTTGGAAATTGTGTTAGATGTAAATATAAACGGATTACAATGATTTGCAAATCCTTTTCAACCCATATTCAATTGAATATGCTACAAAGACAACATATTTGATGTTCAAACTGATAAACATTTTTTTTTTGCAAATAATCATTAACTTTAGAATTTGATGCCAGCAACATGTGACAAAGAAGTTGGGAAAGGTGGCAATAAATACTGATAAAGTCTTATTTGGAACATCCCCCAGGTGTGCAGGCTAATTGGGAACAGGTGGGTGCCATGATTGGGTATAAAAACAGCTTCCCGAAAAATGCTCATCTTTCACAAGCGAGGATTGGGCAAGGTACACCCCTTTGCCCACAACTGCGTGAGCAAATAGTCAAACAGTTTAAGAACAACGTTTGTCAAAGTGTGTAGATGCATTGCAGGACTGCTTCTAACTTGTCCATAAAAAGTGGTAGATATCTGATGCATGTTTCAAAACATAGCAAAATGAATCAGAATCAGAAATACTTTATTAATATCAAAGGAGATATTCAAATAACATGAATGTGCAATACATGAGTGTTTCTATGATGAAAGCCACATAGTAAACACAAAAATCTCATCATAATAAGGCTGTTTGCAACAGTTATTAATTGCACACGGTGTCTCAGTAGATCACATGCAGAAAGCCCACATGCCCAATTATACGCAGTTATGGTGCAGGGGTGGGGATTTGGATCTTAGTAGATCAGGCCCACAGTAAACAATCTGTAGAGAAGCTCTGATAAAACATATCCTCTCATAAAAAATATGTATAAAAGTGTCACGGCGCAAGCGCACGTCGCTGCGCATTTCTCAGTGAGCCCTGCGGCGAGTGCCTCAGGACGCGCCAACGGGTTATAATCTCCTTCCGCAGCCGGCGGCTGCAATCAATCAGGACTCAGCAAACCTGAAGCTGATGATCAAACCTGCCTTATTAAGCCTGCACAACCTGCTATCCCGTGCCAGCACGTAGCGACCTGCCCTGTACACAGCGTGACCTCAGAGCCCGCGTGACGGGCTGTGTGTCTCGTCTCCCCTTGTTCACTCTGCTTCCCTGACTGCCACTTGGATCTCGACATCCGGCCTGGACATGGACCTCTGACGCCTCGATATCGCCATGACTACCTGCTTATCTCACAGACCTTTGAGCTTGTTTTTTCCCCTCTGGGACTTCCGTCCCTCACTCAACACTCACGGTAACACTCAGTTATTTTCCACACATAGTCACGCACCATACACACTCTTGGATTTAGTCAAACACCATTTCCCTTATTAATTTAATATTAATTTGTTATTTATATATAGTATATATCCATGTATAAATAAAACAAAGAGATAATACTCCGCCCCTGTTGTCTGTGCTGTCTCCTTCCCCCTGTACATAACAGAAAGTATGTTAAACTCTTAAGGCCACAGGACAGGTCGCACTTCAGCCACTGCTTGACTGTCTGTCTGACATTAAAGTATGGATGAGTGCTAACTTCCTCAACCTTAATGAGAGCAAGACCGAGATCATCATCTTCGGCGAAACATCTCCAGTCTCGTTTGTCAGTGTTCTAGGTCCTCTGAGATATCTCGGAGTGATAGTGCCTTCAAATTCACCAAACTAGGTCAGCTCAGTGGTTAGTAACAACTTTTACCATTTCAGAACCCTAGCAAAGACCAAGGCATATCTCTCCCAGAGCGACCCGGAGACTGCTATCCACGCCTTCATCACACACCGGCTAGACTACAACAATTCACTGTACGTTGGCATTGATCAGGCATCACTCCGCCGATTGCAGGTTGTGCAAAACGCGACTGCCCGTCTCCTCACCAGCACCAAAGAACGCGAGCACATCACCCCAGTCCTAGCCTCACTCCACTGGCTCCCTGTCCGTTACCGCATTGATTTTAAATTACTTTGAACTGTTTTTAAATCCCTAAATGGTCTGGCCCCACAATACCTGACCAAGCTTCTGCATCATCATACCTCGTCTAGAGCCCTAAGGTCAGCTGACCAATTGCTATTGGCGGTCCCTAGATCCAGGCTAAAGACCAGAGGGGACAGAGCCTTTTCCGTTGCCGCCCCTAAGCTCTGGAACAGCCTTCACATCCACATTAGGTCAGCCCAGAGCCTGGCGGTTTTCAAAACCCTTCTTAAGACCTACCTCTTCTCATTGGGATTTGACCTGAGCTGAGTCTGCCCACTAGGCCACCATTTCTAGTCCTGCCCCCCACCCCTTCGCTTTAGTTTTATTTGTTCTATTTGTCGCACTTTTTTATTACTATGATTTTTATTTAGCAAATGTTTTACTTTTTATTTGACCCCTTTTACCGTATTGCTTTTTGCACTATTTTGTTCAGCTCATTCTTTGTTTATGTTCTTTGTTTGTTTTCTGTTTCTGTTGCTCTATGCTTTTTTAACCTGTAAAGCACTTTGGTTCAATTTAAAAGTTGTTGTAAACGTGCTATATAAATAAAATTGACTTGATTAAACGAAAAGAGACATCCATTTGTGCAAGTGCTAATTCCTCTAGGACAATTTTGCGTTTGCGCCGCTGTTTGTGTATTTATCTCAATGCACATGGGCGCTCTTTCTGTGCAGCTGTAACTTCAACTAGGACATATCCCGCAAAGTAAAAATTGATGGAAAATTTAACTTTGTACCGGTTGAAAGAAGAAAAAAAATACAAAACAATGAGCACAGAAGCAAACAAGTCAACCCAAACATATGGCAGAAATATAGAAGAACTTTATCAGGAAAGAAACACCAAATCGGCCATATAGAAACATTTACTTCTAATTGACAAATAAACCACCATTGAACAGACTTGTTTTAGGGAACTTGTTTTGGACGAAGGGTCTCTGCACTTAAGCACCTAACCATAACATAGCATACACTTCAATGAGCTTGTGCAATATACTCAATGCAATACAAGTGCACAGTGTGTTAGCAATGTACACAAGTGTGAAGTGAAGTGAAGTGAATTATATTTATATAGCGCTTTTTCTCTAGTGACTCAAAGCGCTTTACATAGTGAAACCCAATATCTAAGTTACATTCAAACCAGTGTGGGTGGCACTGGGAGCAGGTGGGTAAAGTGTCTTGCCCAAGGGCACAACGGCAGTGACTAGGATGGCAGAAGCGGGAATCGAACCTGCAACCCTAAAGTTGCTGGCACGGCTGCTCTACCAACCGAGCTAAACCGCCCCACAATAACAATAACTACTATCAGGGGCTGTTCTAGGCATGCTTATATGAGGGGGCAGTCAGAAATGTGAAGGGGGCATCATGTGTACACATCATGCTCCAGGACTTTTTTTTCTGTGCTTATAGTAACGATGCTTTCTTCATTGAAATGGGTCTTTAGCTATGTGTCCAACCCCAACCTGGAGTAGTGGATTGCACTTTGTCAGGCCTCTACCTTCAGACCTGTCCAACTTGGGTGTCCCACCTGAAGACTAAGCTCCTGCTGATATAGCTCTTACGGTCACTGAGGCACGCAAACCCCCTGACCACAATAAGGTGGCAATCCCTCAGGGGGGGGGGAAACATTAACAGCGCTGCCATATTTCCGACAGGGGACACAGAAGTAGGCGTCTCGCACCACAGAATACTCTAGCCATGGTCGTGAGCGGTACCAGGCAGGATTGAATGATCTTAATGTTGTACCAAATGCACGCTTTGGTATTGGCTGAGATGGTGCGTTGCCTTTTAAGTCACTGGGTAGCTGAGCAGGCTGCTTTGGGGGAGCGCTTGTTGGGGGGACGGAGGGAGCTGGTGCAGGAGAAACAGTGCTTGCTGGTGCTATAGGTGCAGTATTGCTAGCTGCTGTCCCTGATGTACTAGCAGTAGCATCATTGCTACTACTACACGCAGGAGCAGGACTAGACTTTTTAAATGCTTTGAAAAATGGATGCATTACAGAGCATTAACTTTCTCTTTGTGAGCTGCTGGAAGCTGGAGCAGAAAATAAGTAAGCTTGAACAACAACAGAAAAAATCTGCTGTGATTACATGAAGAAAAACAACAACAGTACAGGACTACAGCCTGGGGCGGGGCTTTACATAAGGGTCTGTTAGACACAGGTCACTTGTCTTCAGTTTGTCACATGCAGTGGACGTGGGCACTCATCTGGGCACAAAGTTCATTCACTCTAATGTATGTGTGTTGCCCACTTGCTTGTAAATTGATGAAAACGGCAGTGTTTTTGTTTTTAGGTGTCTTGGTCATATCAAATGAAACTTATAATTTGTTTATTACAAAATGTAGATTGAAACATTAAAGGTTGACTATGTAGAATTACAAAAAAAACAACAGAAAAAGAATTCCAGCAGTCGATTGCCAGACCGTTGCTAAGTAAAACGGGCCGTTGCTAGGGACTCCGCTCTGAACAGAGAACAGCAGAGGAGGACTGCTAAGCAGGATATATACCTTATGTTTCATTTTTACCGTCATTAACAGCATCATAAATGACTGGTAGCTTGTTACAGGGACAGTGGAGGCAGGGGTGTCGCCAGACAGATTTCACTGGGGCACGTGCCCCACTGTTGATCTGCAGTGCCCCAGTAAAAATTTCACCAATAAAAAAAAACCCTTCAGAGTTTTAAGTCTACATAACATAGACAACAGCGCACATACTACTTAGTATGGTAATTGATTGCTACTGTATTCACTCCACGAAACAATGAGCACATGGCTAGTTAATATGGTAATTTATTCACGTGTGGATCAAGACTTCAGTTGAGAGAGAGAGAGAGGGAGAGAGAGAGAGAGAGAATGAGAATCACTGTGTGAGGTAGGTAACGTTAGCCAACAACAATTTGTTAATTACATTATTTTGATTTTGATTTGACTCAAACTGTAACTCCTAGATGGATTTAAGAAAGTTATTTGCCTGCAGCAGAGAAGAAGCAGCAGGAATTAGAGATGTACGTGAAGTCCTAGCTAGCTAGGCAACATCATTGTCTTAAGTTAATGCTAAGTTAGCTAACGTTATTCCTTGTATCAAGACAAACATATTCATTTGCTGTACGAGCTGTCGGGGGAATTTCCAATGAACATGAAACATAATGTTGGTTATTGTCTGCTGGTTCTGCATCAATGATGATTTGGAGTAAGCATGTGTGAGTTGAGTGCTTCTCAAATGGTTTATCTTCAGGAAGAATAAGATTTTTCCATATCATCAAGTCGTGAGCCAAATTTTTAAATCATTCAAGTTTATTTCACAGAAAAATAGCACAGTAGACTTCTCTTGTTAATCGGTGTGACTTTGACTAAAATAATCTTGTTTTGTCACCAGAAAAATGGCTACAGCTAAAGCATCTGGTTTTGTTTCCAGAAAAAATTGTAACATTTCTGTATTTGTTTTCAGAAAGATGGCAGAAAATATCGGGGTTTGTTGCCCCATTTAGATTTTTTAAATATGTATTTCCATGTCTGTCCTGAGTCCTCCTCCAACTTGTTAGTCGGTTTGCCTTTTGCTAAAATACTCACTAATAGTCACTAGAAAAATAGCTAAAAATATCTGGTTTTGTTGCCACAATTTGATTTTTTTCTCCCTAAACTTTTTTTTTTTCATGCACACATCTGACTGAAAATGACACACAATCCACTTTTATGTCACGACCCAGCAGTTGGGAACCACTGGTCAACTGTATAACAGTTACTGTAATATATCCATGTCTGTCCAGAGTGATTGACCACTTTGCAAAAATGAAAACGAGACGTTACAGTTTACTTCTCAGAAAATGATTCCCTGAACAGACACACAACAGTTGTTCATTTATTCTACTACTGTGGCTTTATTGTTTTGTGTATATTTTATAGTTTTGTGTATCTGAAATAGGATTAGCCACATTGCCATAATGGAAATAAATAATATAAAAGAACCCAGAGATGTAGGGGTGCTTTATTTTTTGTTTTACTTTTGTAGATGTTAAATTTGCAGATGATTACTGCAATATATATTTCAAAAAGATTCATTGCTCTTCCTTTTGGCTTTTACTAGTAGCAGTTTAGAAGTCTGGAGTAAAAAAGTGCACAAGTAGGTCAAAGGCATTAGTTCATTTCGGGTGGTTAATCAAAGATCCATACAACATAATCTGATATGATTCCATAGTTTAAAGCACTATTTATGTATTTTTTATGATAAATAAGAGCTAAAAATGTTTTTTCTTGCGCGCTTTGCACACTTACATTAATTATTTGTGCCCCAGGTGTGCCCCAGTACAGTATTAGGTCTAGTGACGCCTCTGGCTAAGAGCCTCCGCTGTCACTGCTCTTGTTAAGTTGTAAAAAAAAAAAAAAGGAACTCCGTAGCATTGAAAGTCCGCGACGATAAACGTGTTTATGACAGATAAGACGACACAAATACACCCATCCTAACAAGTATATGATAAATGTAGACAACTTTTCCTTTTATTTTACTTTCATACTGCAACAGTGATTGGATGTTTACTGAGGGCTGAGGTGTGTGTGCGGGTGTGTGTCTGCTGCGCAGCCTGTGGAATGTTGAATACACGCACAGCGGAGGAGGAATGAGAGGGAAGCCGACACTACTATATCGTGTGTGTCCCTTTTTCGGCGGATTTTTCCGCTAGTGCAGATCATTTTGTCAACTTGTAATGTAGTAATTTTGTGAGTTTATTAAAATTTGCTTTCTCAAATTTTGATTTGAGGGGGCAAGACATTTATTTAAGGGGGCTCTGCCCCCTCTTGCCCCTGCGTAGAGCCGGCCATGACTACTATGCATGAAAAGAAGTGCACAACTTTAATTAATACCCTTTAAAGGAATAATATAAGGATTGGCATTCATTACTTGATAAGCGAATATTCGGGAGACTTTGCTCCCACCAATGCTAACTATGCACCCTCCACATAGGATATGCTTGTCCAAATAGGCACATTTAGAGACCAGCAGCATGGTGGCATGGGCAAGAGAAGGAGAAATCAGGGGAGCAAATAATAATGGTTGTCTGTAGTTCTGTAAGCAGGATGGTTTGCTGACGATGTGTCATCCACACTGCAGCTATTTTACCTCTATTCTCCAACTACTTGCTCTCACAAGGCAATGGAGGACCTTGTAGAATACCGTTAGGAAAAAAACAAAGAATGTCTCGCAGGATCGAGAGATCTGTTTGAATAAGGTATCTTACTCGTCAGTAATTGCCTTATTCATTATGATTGTTGACGCCATTGCACATGTGCATCTTGCCAAGCCACATCTCTCTGTTTTGTAACACTCAGACATACACTCTCTTTTAACTTTATTACGGGCCTGCTACAATGCAAGCGCCCATATTATTATTGCTCATACTTTCAAACGTTATTATTATAGTGTTACGATCCGCTGCCCGGATCATAGTCTGTTTAAGTTTTTCGAGTCACTTGATTTTTCTGTTAGTTTTAGACTCATTTAGTTCCTGTTTGTGCACCTCTGAGTTGGTTAACATAGCTACTTACAAAGGTTTGTATTATTTTCACCTGCCGCTTGTGTTCGGGACGCGCACCTGTTTGTAATCACAGACATTATTTAAGCCTGATTTTGCCAGTCAGTCGGTCTGGCTTCTTTGTTTGCGCCACGCTACTTTTACGTAAGTTTTGGTTGTTTCCTACCCCCTACTAGTGATCTCAAGTCTTTGCTAAGTAGTAGCCTTAGCTTCAGGTGCGATCGGCACCTTGTTCCGTCGGTTTGTTTTCTGTTTTGTATCTCTTTGAGTGTTATTTTACTATTCAAATCATGTTTCTACCTGCAAGTCCTGTCCGGAGGCGTCCGATTGCATCCTGGGAGAACAAACCCCGCATCACCATGTGACCCGGTCGTAACATATAGTTCTTTTATCTTATTCTACCGCGTCCACTACGAGACGTACCGCCATTTCGTGTTACCAATGCAACGCTATTCACGAACAAAACATCGTCCACTCGAATGGGTACGGCCCTTTTGTGTAATACGAAACGAACCGGACAACGAACCCCCACATAGGTTATACCGTCGGAAAGATCTCCTTTGCGCCAATGGGTGTATTTTAAGTTGGGAACATTTCGTGTTACCATGGCGATGCTAGTCATGATTTTGTAAAAAAAATGCGCACATTTCATCGCAAAAAACCTCCAAATGAATAGTTGCGCCTACTTTGTCTAATATGAGACGAACCCCCACATCTGTTATACCGTCGGAAAGGTCTCGTTCATACCAACGGGTGTATTTCGTGTTGCCATTGCAACGCTATTTACAAACAAATAAATAAACATTTTGTGTACTACAAGATGAACCGGCCAATGAACCCCCACATATGTTATACCGTCGGAAAGGTCTCATTATTTATTACTTATATTTTTTATATTTTCACTGTCTGTACTATCTTATTACTTAACTAAGTGTTTTTTTGTTTCTTTGTTTTTAGTGAATACTGGTATCTTATTTGTATATATTGTATCTGCTGATGTAGTTATTTTTTCCGTCTTGTTCCCACAATTTCTCAATATGTCTTCCTTTTGCTTCTTTTTATCCTCTCTTGATTTGGCTAGTTTGCGCCAAACAGTACATATATCCAAACATTTACTTAAATACTAATAATGTAACAAGAGAAGTATCCCACTTTTATATTTTGTAAAGTAAACCTGTACAGCAGATAAGGGCATCTTGATCAACAATAAAATGTGTCCATGTGGCTGGACAGGACAAGTTTTAAAATAATTGAAAAACCTTTAATACCAACGCAAAACCTGCAGCGAACGCCACATTATTTGAGGGGCAAAAACAAGGTCCCCTTTGTAATCCTGACAAAGTCATTCAAAGACATGGCATGTAGCTCATGGCAACGTAGCTTGTGAAATAAACTAGAAGCCGGTAACAAACAGAAACAAAATGTATTCATTCCTCACCAATCTTGAGATGCATTCACGAAAACTGGAACTTCAAACATCAAAAATCAACAGATGCAGGTCGCTACACGGAAACCATGGACGTCACTGCTAATATAGAGCTAAACCAGGGTCAAATATTTTGTACAAAACCCAAAACCAGTGAAGTTGGCACATTGTGTAAATCTTAAATTAAAACATAAAAAATGAACAATGATTAGCAAATAATGTTTAACTTATATTAAATTAAATACATTGCAGAGACAAGATATTTAATGTTCGAATTGAGAATTTCTTTTTTTGCAAATAATTATTGACTTATAATTTAATGGCAGAGTCACGCCAAAATTCTTCCCCCCTACAAAAACCTTTCCCCCGGAAGAAACTACTTGAAGGACCCCTATGAGGGTGGAAGGACCTTAATGCAGCCCACACAGCTGCCTGTTTTAAAAGCATTATAACTGGCTGATTGTCATAGGTGAAAAATAACGGTGAGGAAAAAATATTAGCATTTCAGCAAGCTAACCTTTCAAGCTATTTGTGTTTCGCTAATTTTGCAGCTGTAACCCTTAACGTTGAGGAAAAAATATTAGCATTCCAGCATGCTAACCTTTCAAGCTATTTTTGCTTTGCTAATTTTGCAGGCATAACCCTTAAGAGTCATATGACTTGGTATTGTCACGCCCTCATTGGGGTCCTTCAGACATTGGAGGGGTTGTCACGCCAACTTTCTTCCGGGGGGAAGGTTTTTGTAGGGGGGAAGAAATTTGGCGTGACGGCAGCAACACATTGCAAAAGAGTTGGCACAGAAGCATTTTTACCACTGTGTTACATGGCCTTTCCTTTTATCAACGCTCGTTTGGGAACTGAGGAGACCAATTTTTGAAGCTATTCAGGTGGAATTATTTCCCATTCTTGCTTGATGTACAGGGGTCTCCGTTGTGGTACGGGAACGCAGGACGCGCTGGTTTAAGTAGTGTGCGGCGTCCTCCTCAGAACAGGGGCGTGGCCGCAGCTGGAGGGGAACACACATGGGCATGGCCAGAGGCGCCCTCAGAGGAGCACACTGAAGAATGTGCAGCGGCATGCGCTCGAGCCGCGACAGAATGGACCAACAACAGGCCACAATCAAGAACCTGATCAATTCTGTGTGTTGCAGTGTGTGAGGAAAATGCTGGTCACTCCAGATACTGACTGCTTTTTTGACACCTCCAATAAAGCAAAACTGCACATTTCAGAGTGGTCTTTTATAGTGGGCAGCCTAAGGCAGTGGTTCTCAAATGGTGGTACGTGTACCCCTGGGGGTACTTGAAGGTATGCCAAGGGGTAGGGGAGATTTTTTTTAAATATTCTAAAAATAGCAACAATTCAAAAATCCTTTATAAATATATTTATTGAGTAATACTTCAACAAAATATGAATTTAAGTTGATAAAATGTGGGGTAAAAATACAGCAATGCAATCTTCAGTGTTGACAGCTAGATTTTTTGTGGACAAGTTCCATGAATATTGATGTTAAAGATTTCTTTTTTTGTGAAGAAATGTTTAGAATTAAGTTCATGAATCCAGATGGATCTCTATTACAATCCCCAAAGAGGGCACTTTAAGTTGATGATTACTTCTATGTGTAGAAATCTTTATTTATAATTGAGTCACTTGTTTATTTTTCAACAAGTTTTTAGTTATTTTTATTCCCTTTTTTCCAAAAAAGACCACTACAAATGAGCAATATTTTGCACTGTTATACAATTCAATAAATCAGAAACTGATGACATAATACTGTATTTTACTTCTTCATCTTTTTTTTTCAACCAAAAATGCTTTGCTCTGATTAGGGGGTATTTGAATTTAAAAAAAATTCACAGGGGGTACATCACTGAAAAAAGGTTGAGAACCACTGGCCTAAGGCACACCTGTGCAATCATCCTGTTGTTCCTGGATCACATCTCTAGTCCATGTTTGAATCCCTTTTTGTGTTTTGATTATTTCTGGACTCTTCCGTTCCCTGAGTCGTGTGCACTTCCTTGTTTATATTCATCACCATGGCGACTTCATTTCCTCCACCTGCACTGCCTTTCAGTCGCACACCAGTTTTTGATTATTGTTTCGGTAGTTAAACCTGCCTCCTCCCTTTGTTCGGTCTGGGTTCGTCACTTGCATTATGCACGACGCACGTTTTTGATTCTCTAGTCCTTTCGGGCGCTCGACACGCGCCTTTAAGACTTTTACTCAGTGCTAAGTGTTAGCCTAGCTCCCTGTGCGTTCGGCACGCCTTTGGTTTGTCTTTTTGTACCAGTCTTATTTTATTTTTGTATTAAAACCAGCTCCTACCTGCAATTCCTGCCTATCCTTGGTCATGTTGCATCTGGGGGTGACAACACGCGCATCAAATATGCGTTCCAAACGTGACAAATCCATTGATATCATACTTGCAAACCTTGAGACCTCCGAATTCGGGAGATTAGGAGAGAGGGGGGTGTTTGAGGTGGGCGGGGTCGGGTTGGGGGATGTTTAAGGGGGAGAGGAGTCTATTTATTGCTAAAATATACTATTCCAGTGAATTTCAGTGGTCATTTATTTACAAATATACACACACATAACACTCCTCTCTACCCATTGTTGTATTTGAAAGTGCAATGCTTTGCAGCCAGTAGCACAGCCTTTGAAGTAAGATAGGCATGGGTAGCATCTGTCAAAGTTTCGTTGTACTTGTGCAATGACAATAAAAACCTATCTATCTATCTATCTATCAATCTATCTATCTATCTATCTATCTATCTATCTATCTATCTATCTATCTATCTATCTATCTATCTATCTATCTATCTATCTATCTATCTATCTATCTATCTATCTATCTATCTATCTATCTATCTATATATCTATCAGTGAAATTTAATTTGCAGGAAAGGAGTGAGTTTAGGGTTGAATGTTCCATCTTCGTTCTATTCTGTGTCACTATCTTTTTTGGACATTACTACTTGCCCTAGTTTTGAAGCAATGCATGATGGGAATCTGGATGTTGTGTGTCAGTGTATTAACAAATAAACACACGCTGAGAAATAGCTCCATGCCTGCCTACTTTATGGGTTATAGATAAATCTATGGGTACCGGCGACATATATAATAGTCTCTTTCTTGTTGTGTGTGCAATTGCGCACTGAGCTCCAAAAGCCGTAGATGTTATAACGTGAATTGGCCCGCACACTGTTTATATGGAGGAAAAGTAGACATGACGACAGGCTGTCCTCACTCAGGTCCGGCTGAAAATCGGGAGAAATTCGGGAGAACGGTTGTCCCTGGAGATTTTCGGGAGAGGCACTAAAATTCGGGAGTCTCCCGGAAAATTCAGGAGAGTTGGCAAGTATGTTTAATATGCCACACCTGTGATATGGGATGGATTATCTTGGCAAAGAATTAGCGCTCACAAACATGTTTAGACAGATTTTATGAACAATCTTTGAGGGTATTTTGAATAGCTATTTTGTATGTGTAGTGTTTTGTATGTGGACCAACTGCTGGGCATCATGGACAATGATGGCCCATCCACTCCACCAGACAATTGAGGGACAGCGGAGTTCATACTCCAACAGGCTCCTTCAGCTTTGTTCCCACAGTGTTCCATTCAAGAACTCCTTCATTCCGCACTCCATCCAGCTGTATAATCACTCACCATACAGCAATAGATGATATCTGTCTATTACCTGACACCTTCTATGTTTGCTATTTCTCTTTGTTTATAATGTCTTCTTTCTGCTGGATTTACCCTCTATTTTATTTTATTTTATGCTGCACCACGCAGTCTGATAGTTTATACATCAATGATGAAATCTTAATATTGCAACACATGCCAATACATGCACCTGGGGATAGGTTGATTGGTAACACTAAATTGGCCCTAGTATGTGAATGTGAGTGTGAATGTTGTCTGTCTATCTGTGTTGGCCCTGCGATGAGGTGGCGACTTGTCCAGGGTGTACCCTGCCTTCCGCCCGATTGTAGCTGAGATAGGCGCCAGCGCCCCCCGCGACCCCGAAAGGGAATAAGCGGTAGATAATGGATGGATGGATGGATGCCAATACGGCCTTTCTAGTTTACTAAATTGCAATTTTGAATTTTGTGCGGAAATTTCATGCTAAAACGTTGCTGTATGATGACGCATTGTAGAGGACATTTTGGTCCAGCACCGTTCACAGCTATAAGTCGTCTCTTTTCGTCGCATAATTCCACAGTATTATGGACATCTGTGTTGCTGAATCTTTTGCAATTTGTTCAATTAATAATGGAGACGTCGAAGAAGAACGATGTAGGTGGGAAGTGGTGTATTGCGGCCGCCTTTAGCAACACAAACGCAGCCGGTGTTTCCTTGTTTACATACCCAAAGATGAGGGTGAAGCTTTACTATGGAACAGAGCGGTCAATCGAACATGGTTCCCTACCACATGTCAACCGGCAGGTTTCGGTGAGAAAATGGTGGTAATAAGTCAGCTCTTACCGTAGACATGAGCGGAGAGCTTGCGTCGTTCCACCTGCACCTGTCAAAGAGGCAGCTGCGGACTCTCCTACCTCCTCCCACCGGCCGCCCCCGACCGTCGGATGCTTCCATCGTGGAGGAAGCATTGGCTGCCTTCAACTCGTCGAGAAATGTGGCTTCCCTCGGACACACTGGCGGTCACCACATCCGTGGCCACGCCCGTCCGACCTTCAGGTTGTACAGGTACGACCATATAATCTCACTAAAACAGTAGTAACACAATAAGCAGATAAGAGAGTTTCCAGAATTATCGTAGTAAATGTGTCTAATAACATCTGAATCGCTCTGCCACTGTCCTCTGCTTTTTTTATTTTACTTCTTTTATTTTTTTAAACTTTTTTTTTTTCTAGTCCTTCACTCTCACTTTCCTCATCCAGGAATCTTTCATCCTCGCTCAAATTAATGGGGAAATCGTCACTTTCTCGGTCCGAATCGCTCTCGCTGCTGGTAGCCATGATTATAAACAATGTGAGGATATGAGGTGCTCCACAACCCGTGACATCACACGCACATCGTCTGCTACTTCCGGTACAGGCAAGGCTTGTTTATTAGCGACCAAAAGTTGCAAACTTTATCGTCGATGTTCTCTACTAAATTCTTTCAACAAAAATATGGCAACATCGCAAAATGATCAAGTATGACTTGCTATCCCCGTTTAAACAAGAAAATCTCATTTCAGTAGGCCTTTAAAGACCCACGACACCCAGTGGTGAAATTATCCTCTGCATCTGACCCATCCCTATCTTCACCCCCTGGGAGGTGAGGGGAGCAGTGAGCAGCAGCGGTGGCGGCGCTCGGGAATCATTTTGGTGATTTAACCCCCAATTCCAACCCTTGATGCTGAGTGCCAAGCAGGGAGGTAATGGGTTCCATTTTTATAGTCTTTTTCTCACGACCTTCGAGTCTCAGGCCGGATACTAACCACAAATCCACTGAGCAGGTAATATTGCGCTTTTATTTTTTATTTCAGTGAATTTAAAGTGTCGTAAAAGTGTTTGGATAATACTTTTCAGGCAGTCCAGTCAGAATTTTGTATTATTATTTATCCCACTGTGAATAATTAATTAACACGATTAATTTGTCCTGTATCACAACTACATGTATTACGTTTGCATTGAAAAATGTGTGAAAACCCGTATTGTATCTGGCAAATTATGATGGATTAAATGCGTTGACACTTTATTCCGGCAGTCACTCGATGGAAAAGAGCTCAAAGTGGCGTCTATTCATATATGATGTCTGTGGTCAGCAGAACTGGACAGCATCATTGCAACTGGCGAGCGAAAAACTGCACATGCGCGGCGTATCGCTCACGTTCTTCTGGGAATTGAAAACTTGGCTGTTGAAATGCATCATCTGGCATAACTAGTCGCTGCAGTTCTGCAGTTTGTCCTAAATGCCGTTCAAAACAGCCTTCATGTCTCACTGGCAACATTTCTTTCACTGGCAATCGCATGGTGTCGCTTATATCAAGTGTTGCCTTGAACTGAGTTACTTCCTAAATTCCCTGAAGGCAACGTGATAAGGGACAACCGCCTATCTTTTTGCGGATTGGCCTGTCGTAAGGCCATGCCCCTTGCACACGCTCCACAGAAATAAAAAGGGTCGAAAGTTTGTATCTGGGGGGAAAAAAATACAATTTGAAACAATAAAATCTATTTTCTTAAACAAGTGAAAAATTAAAACAGATAATTCAAAATAATTTTATGACATAATCAAAATTATGTTCAACCTGTAATAATAGTGTAATATATCAGTATATAGTATATAGTGTACATATGATGTGAAAATATTACATATATGTTATATTTTATATTGCTACTATGGTACATTGTTAGTTTACTTTATACCTGCATTATCCTTTTCCATCCTTACCCTTTACTTTCCATGACACAACATTAGCTTTAAAAAAAACTAAAAATAAAAAAAAATGCGGTTTTATTTTTAGATGAAGCGGAATAAAAACATTATACAACATTATTAATTTGATATGGACATAACAGTTACATTGGACAAACCAGAAGCACTGCCTTAAGTGTTATAGCAAGAAAATGTTCATCCCCAGGGATCAATAAAGTACTTTCTATTCCAATGGTTCACAAATGGGGGTACGGGTACCCCTGGGGGTACTTGAAGGTATGCCAAGGGGTATGTGAGATTTTTGAAAAATATTCTACAAATAGCAACAATTCAAAAATCCTCTATAAATATATTTATTGAATAATAGTCATACAAAATATGAATGTAAGTTCATAAACTGTGAAAAAAAAAATCAACAATGCAATATTCAGCGTTGACAACTAGATTTTTTGCGGACATGTTCCAAAAATATTGATTTTAAAGATTTCTTTTTTATTGTGAAGAAATGTTTAGAATTAAGTTCATGAATCCACATGGATCTCTATTACAATCCCCAAAGAGGGCACTTTAAATTGATGATTACTTCTATGTGTAGAAATCGTTATTAATAATTTTCAACAAGTTTTTAGTTATCTGTATGTCTTTTTTTCCAAATAGTTCAAGAAAGATCACTACAAATGAGCAATATTTTTGCACTGTTATACAATTTAATAAATCAGAAACTGATGACATAGTGCTGTATTTTACTTCTTTATCTCTTTTTTTCAACCAAAAATGCTTTGCTCTGATTAGGGGGTACTTGAATTAAAAAAATGTTCACAGGGGGAACATCACTGAAAAAAGGTTGAGAACCACTGTTCTATTCAATTCTATTCCATTGTATTTCCACATGAAGCTCTGAGGTTATAAAATCACCCTGTGAATTTCCATTTCTAAATTAATTACATTAAATCTGTGCATCAGTCTGCCATATAAAAAGGAGTGTTCACACTTTGGAGAGCTTTTGCAAAAAGTGAATTGACATGAATCGAGGCTCCAACTCGAGAGATGTTAATTGAAACAAAGGAGAGGATTATCAAATGTCTTCAAGAAGGGTAAATCATCACGCAAAGTTGCAAAAGATGTTGATTGTTAACAGTCAGCTGTGTCTAACATTTGGACTAAGATTATATGTCATACCGATACTAATGAAGTACTGCCATACTAATGAATTAAAAAAGTAAGTAAGTAAATAAGTAAATTTGATCTATAACGAGTTTTTCACAGATAAAATCACAAAGCGCTGTACGAAAAATAGCTGAATTAAAACAACAATTCTAATTGGGCTTTATAGCTCGGTTGGTAGAGTGGCCGTGCCAGCAACTTGAGGGTTCCAGGTTCGATCCCAGCTTCTGCCATCCTAGTAACTGCCGTTGTGTCCTTGGGCAAGACACTTTACCCACCTGCTCCCAGTGCCACCCACACTGGTTTAAATGTAACTTAGATATTGGCTTTCACTATGTAAAGCGCTTTGAGTCGCTAGTGAAAAAGCGCTATATAAATATAATTAAATTAAATTCAATAATAAAACAAGAGGGGCAACATCATAAAAAGGATCAAAAGTGGATTAAAAATAATAGGTAGTTCCATTTACTCTAAAGCAAAGTCTTTAAATGTTTAGATGATCGTCAAAAAGGTACTATACTATCTTTGAAGAATACCTGTATTTTTTTTTTCTTGACATGATGGCAGGCAGTGTTCACATTGTTGGTAATATGAACCAAAGTGCAACAACATGGAGACAGAAGAGGCAGAACAGACGTATTTTAGCTTAAAAACGTACAACAAATGTGAAACTATAAACATGGAAGTGCTGCTCTGCAAACTGTGCTCTAAAACATAGCTAGCTTGCTTTAAAACATTGCTTTAGCTACTTCTAAATCACTACTCCTCGCCTCCATGGGAACAAATAAAGTATGTTTCTTACAAGTATCATCCCTGCAGGACGAGGAATAGCTAAACATGCTTCACTACACACCGTAGGAGGATATATTGACTGTAACGATACCAAGTACAAGATCCCAATCGAGTCGATGTTACAATGAGAACGGCAATATTTTTTTAATATCACACAATATTTTGTCAGTATTGTAATGTTTATAAATTAAAGAAATATGTCCCTGGACCCATAAGGACTTTAATTATGACCAGTGTATGCCCGTTTAACTTTTTGGTATTGGATCGATACCCACATGTGCAATATCACCCAAAATGTATTTATGTCATGATCGGTGGTCTGGATTGTGTTTTTGTTGTTTTTTGTTGGTTTTGGACTCTTTTGGTTCCTGTTTGCGCTCCCTTGTTTGTTTGGTTGTCATGGCGACTTGTTGGTTTCACCTGCCTCTGGTGTTCGGGACACGCGTCTGCTCTAGTCGGGAGGACCATTGTTTGGGCCTGTCTTGGTCAGTCAGTCGTCCTGGCGTCATTACTTAATACATGCTGCTTGTTCCATGTCTGATTCCACAGTTATGCTTGTTGCTCCATGCCATAGTTTGGTTAGTTTTTTCATGTCTATAGTTTCATGTCCTAAGTTTTTGCCTTAGCTTCCGCGTGCAATAGGCACGCTTGCCTTTGGGTTGTTTTCTTTTTTTGTACCATTTTGAGTTTTGGGACATAAATATGTTCCTACCTTCACGCCTTGTCCGGATTAGTCCTATTGCTTCCCGGGAGAACAAACCTCGCAGTGAGCTGCGACCCCCCCTTGACAATGTAAAGCTTCCAAACAACAGAACAATACGTTTGTATTACAGTAACCACATTTTAACAGTAAATTAAGAAGTATATTAATAATCCATCAATGCATCCATTATCAACAGCTTGTCCCTCAGAAACAGAAAAAAACATTGTTCAAACTGGCTAAGGAATTGCAATCGTGAACTATGGATGACTGGGAAAAGTCATATTTTGTGATGAATCGCAAATCTACATTGGGCGAGTTGATAATGCTGGAACTTTTGTTTGGTGCCATTTCCAATGAGACTAATGAAAACAACTGCCTGAAGAAATCGTGCTTCTTTTCACTGTCATTGTTGGTACGGGGCTGCATGTCATGTAATGGCACCGGAGAGATGGCTTTTATTACATCTTCACTTCATGCACACGTTTACATTGACATTTTGGATACTCATCTTAATAAGACTGGAAGTCCCTACAGAGAGTGGTGAGGATGGTGGAAAAGATCATCAGGAAATCGCAAAAATCCGCTGCCTGACCAGGGCTCAGAAAATCTGCAAAAACTCCTCCCACCTCCACCAAGGACTGTTTCCACTGCCTGACTCTAGAAAGAGGTTCCACAGTCTCTGTAGCAGAACCTCCAGGTTCTGTAACAGCTTCTTGCCTTAGGCCGTCAGACTCTTGAACGCATCATAATAATCCCCTCAATTGCCCCCCAAAACAGATTAACTCGCTGGAATATAAAGACAATATAACATACATCCATAAACGCGGATGCATATGCAAAAGTGCAATATATTCATCCGTACGGTAATCTATTTATTTATATCTGCACCTTTTTGCTCTTTTATCCTGCACTGCAATGAGCTAATGCAACCCAATTTTGTTCCTATCTGTACTGTAAAGTTCAAATTTGAATGACGATAAAAGGAAGTATAAGTCTAATTAGTGACATAATTTTTCAAAATGATAATGTTCTTGCCATAGAGCAAAACATGTAAACACTTTCCCTAGAATAAAGATACATAAAGTCTATGTCATGGCCTACAAATAGTCCGGGTCTCAATCCATTGGACAATTTGTGTTGGAAATAGAAGAAAACGGTCAATGACGAGACTCTGCAAAGCTGATTTAACAACAGCAATCATAGAAATTTGGAGTAGGATTGATAAAGGGTACAGTTTGTCACTCGTTAAGTCCATGCAACAGATACTGCAAGAACTTCTAAAAGCCAGAGATGGTGCAACAAAGTACCATAATGTCCATCCATCCATTTTCTACCGCTTATTCCCTTTCGGGGTCGCGGGGGGCGCTGGCGCCTATCTCAGCTACAACGGGCGGAAGGCGGGGTACACCCTGGACAAGTCGCCACCTCATCACAGGGCCAAAGTCAACATAATGTATTTTCTTGATTTATTTTTGCATTTCTTAAAGCCAGAAAGTTGCCATTTGAAATTACTTCAGTTTAGTGCCATGTCTCGTGTTGTACAATATGTTCTTGGGGTTGTATAATATCAACTATAGGAGGTGATATATAGAGAAAAAAACTCCAGGATGAGTGATTGAAAACAGCAGGTGCTAATGAGATTTATCAAATGTTGAGTAAACATACAGTAGGCACGGGGATATCGGATAAGGGTCACGTGAAAGTTAAATGAATTTCAATCACTTATTTTACTATTTTTATGAACAAACTGGGATTTTGCGCCACCCCATATCCAAGTGCCTAGGTCAGGGGTCTCAAACTCATTTTACCTGGGGGCCACTGGTTGCAGAGTCTGGGTGAGGCTGGGCCACAAGAAAATATTTCTTCAAAAAAAAAATGTTGCATAGTCCTCAGCATGTGTATTGTATAATGACATTTGAAATGATATCTCCTGTGCACCGCAACTTTTTCTGTGCAAATAAGACACGTCGGGGTGCCCCTGTGTTCAACAAAAAATATTGCATCTCCCACTGCAGGCTTTGAAAAAGACATGTTTGGGGTTGTGGAATATATTTGTATTTAGCCGACGCACGGAGAATAATGTTATTTCCGCAATGTGTCGTTCCGCTTTTCCTCCCTACAGCAACACGGCGGTCGGCGGAAAGTACTGGGATAGCGAGCGCAAAGAAGTGACGGCTTCCGGAGTGTTATCCCGCGTCATATAGAAATATATGCAGTGTTCATCGTGTGAGACATTGCAAATTAAACAATGAAAAAAATAATTGCTGGTTTGAATTGGTCCAGGTTATCGGGGACTGTTATTACTGACGGACAGGTGTCGCGGTGTGGCTGCAGCCAGGCACGTAAGAAAATCCTCGTCTCCATGGCAACGTCTCTGTCGCTTTCACTCATTTCATTTGCCACTTTTCCACTAATGTAGGGGTAGGCAACCCAGAATGTTGAAAGAGACATTTTGGACCCAAACAACACAATGTTGTCAAGCGCCATTCATATAAAACTCGCGGGCCGCACTTACATTAAACTTTAATATTAAGGTGGGGGCCGCAAAATAACATCTCGCGGGCCGCGTGTCTGAGACCCCTGGCATAGGTTTTACATAATTTGAATGTTCATTTCACCGAAACTCAACCAACATACATCATCCCAGGATAGAGCTATTCCTGCAGGCTTTCTTAGCTTAGGCCTATTACATTTGAATCTTGATGGCACACTAATGCTTTGAATGGCCTATGAAATTGTGGAAGCACTAATACCCTGATGGAGCAGGAAAATGAAAATGGAGGAGAAAAAAACGTAGACTGTACGTCAAAGGTACACAATGGTGCACCGTTTGGAAAAAAAAATAATTACAAACAATCATAACAAAACTCTTAAAAATCAAGAGACCGTGTCAGGAAGTCATGACATGTTATTAACAGGAAGGTAATGAAGACTATAACCAAGGTGTCACCAAGGGTCTTCAAATGGAACATCTTTGAAACGCCTGGTCCTGACTTAATATAAATACATTAAAAAAATGATAATAGGCCAATGTTTCGATCGTGGTCAAATTTGAATTTAGATCAGGTAAGGACAGACATAATGGCTGCATACCTCCGATCTGATTGATTTTAATGCCATGCTTAGCAGACCAATAATAAATCCTTTGTGTCTGTGTATTCAGACTCCTATTCCTCTGTGTCAGGACCACTTGCATAAGGATTGCTAATCGGAAAAAAAAAATCAGCTTGTTAGCTTTCAAAAGAGCCCAAATTATCGTCTATACTCCAAATGGTTTATGGACAGCATCCCATTTACTTAAGGAATGAGTCTTTTTTTAGGTGTTTCATCGAAAATATAGGATGGAGAAAAATAAGGAAATTCATGACGGAGAAAATAAAGGCTTCTAAAAGTATAGTTTATTTTCTCTGTCTATAAAGCTTTACGTATACTGGCTGCATGTTGTTAAATAATGTTGGTCTACCTGTTTTGAAACAATCATGTAAATCCATGCAAGAAGCATTATACGTAGCCTGGCTATAGTTTATCTGCATGCAGGCTGGTTAAGTTAACACTACAAGTTAACAATGCTACATTGCTAACGTATCATTACATTTGTGAATCGACTGTTATTGGACCTAATGGATTGTATCCGCCATCACCATAAATTGTAGAAACTGTCTCCGTGATTAAATGTACCATATTTTCCGGACCATAGGGCGCACCGGAGTATAAGGCGCACCGCCGATGAATGGTCAATTTTGATCTTGTTTCATATCTAAGGTGCATCGGAATATAGGGCTCATTAAAAGAGTCATACTATTAGATTTGTTTTCAAAATTGAAAACACTTCCTTGTGGTCTACATACCAAGTAATTTTTTACAAATCATCCTCAAGCCGCTTTCTGACAGTCGCTTCCGGATACGCCATTTTGAGGGCGGTCTTATTTACGTAGCTCACCTTCGGCAACGTCTTCTCCCCGTCATCTTTGTTGTAGCGGTGTAGCGTGCAAGAACTGGAGTGGAAGAAGTGAGCTAACTGTTTTGATGACACTCAGACATTACTTAAATCAATAACAAAGCAGAATCGCCTCATTCGGAAACAACAACACCAGAAATATGTCCAATGAAAAACCAACTCTTATAACTAAAGTTCCTTGGGTGAATAAAATAAACTCACTACACCGGTATGTTTTAGCGCTTTCAGGGCAAGATTACTCACAGATACACTATATTGCCAAAAGTATTTGGCCAATTGGAGCATGGACTTTTCTAAACTGTTCGTGTGAACGGCTTCCTGCCGCCATCGTGTGGGTTGCATTGACCATTGACGGAGGACATCGCTTCGCACAGGTTTGACTTTTTATTTTTTAATAAAGTCGCTCGCAGTGACGGTCGATCGCTCTTTCAGCTCCACCTCCGCTGCTCGCGCCGGTCTCATTTTCAGTCGTCCGCGTCTTCTTGTGCTGGTCTTGGTCGCTCCGTGGCTCTCGGTGGTTCTCGCTCGTCTGATCGTTCGTCTGGCTGTCTTCACTCCGACTCTCTCTTACTCTTTCTGCCCCGATTGCTCCTCCTTCTCCCCTTTTATACAGCAGGAGGAGATGCACAGATTGAGAGCAGGTGTGTGTGTTACGCACCTGTTTCTGATACCTCCAGGCGCGCCCCGCCTCTCCGTTCCGCTGCATACTCCGCCTCCTGGCCGCCATCTTGAGTAGGATCGCGGTTTGCCCTACCCCGCTGTCGGCCCGTCGGCTCCGCCTCTCCACAGTTTGGTATCCTGGAGCAATCAATGTTTCTTTCACTGGAACTAAGGGGCCAAACACAACTCCTGAAAAACAACCCCACACCATAATTCCTCTTTCACCAAATTTTACACTCGGCACAATACCGTCCGAAATGTAGCGTTCTCCTGGCAACCTCCGAACCCAGACTCCTCCATCAGATTTCCAGATGGAAAAGCATGATTCATCACACCAGACAAGGCGTCTGCACTGCTCTACAGTACAGTGGCAACGTGCTTTACACCACTGCATTCGACGCTTTGCATTTGACTTGGTGATGTATGGCTTAGATACAGCTGCCCGGCCTTGGAAACCCATTCTTTGAAGCTCTCTGCGTACTGTTTGTGGGCTAATTGGAAGGTCACATGAAGTTTGGAACTATGTAGCAACTGACTGGGCAGAAAGTCAGTGACCTCTTTGCAATATGCGCTTTAGCATCCGCTGACCCCTCTCTGTCAGTTTACATGGCCTACCACTTCGTGGCTGAGTTGCTGTTGTTCCAAACTCTTCCATTTTCTTATAAAAAATTCAACCGTTGACTTTAGAATATTTAGGAGCGGGGAAATTTTACGACTGGATGTGTAGCACAAGTGGCATCCTATGACAGTTCCATGCTGGAAATCATTGAGCTCCTGAAAGCGGCCCAGTCTTTCACAAATATTTGTAGAAACAGTCTCCATGCCTATATGCTTGATTTTATACACCTGTGGCCGGGCCAAGTGATTAAGACCTGATTCTGATCATTTGAGTGGATGGTCAAATACTTTTGGCAATATAGTGTATAAGTAAGAACTTTACACTACTTTATATTTGAAATGGCAACAGGGGAGGATGAATGTCACATAACAAGAAGATGGAGAAAACCAAAAAGCTTATCGACTACGTCGTCGGCACGGACTACAAAGGCAGAGGCTCCTAATTTTTCAGGATTTACGCAGATCCCAAATACATATCAGCAGGTACCATAAGGTAAAAAAAGTTGCTTTTGCATAATATTGCACACCATAATAGTACTCGCATGTGGAAAGAACATTAAACGTTGCAGCCTACATTTATCGCTTATGTTTGACTGCCCTCTACTGTTCACACTTATCATTACACTATATACCAAAGAAATTTGCTTCGAGGTGGATAAGCTCAACCAAACGTATTCTCTAAATTAGACGCACCGGTTTATGAGGCGCACTGTTGAGTTTTGAGAGAAAAAAAAAGATTTTAAGTGCGTCTAAAAGTCCACAAAATACGGTAGTTTTGGGAAAATCCAGTATGCTGTCTTCCAATGTATTAGCAAACTCTGTGCTTGATGTTTGGCATGTCATTCTTGTTGGGCATGGGTGTCAAACACTGGCCCGTGGCCCAAATTTGTGTAATTTCATTTGGCCCTTGAGGCAATATCCAATTAATATTAGAGCTGGCCCGCCGCTGTAACACCGCATTCACCACTAATACTCATACTCGTCAACCCTCCTGATTTTCCCGGGAGACTCCCGAAGTTCAGTGCCCCTCCCAAATTTCTCCCGATTTCCACCTGGACAATAATATTGGGGGCGGGCCGTAAAAGCACTGCCTTTGGCGTTCTCTACATGTCGCCACGTCCGCTTTTCCTCCATACAAACAGCGTGCCAGCCCACTCACATAATATATGCGGCTCATACACACACACAAGTGTATGCAAGGCATACTTAGTCAACAGCCATACAGGTCACACTGAAGGTGGCCGTATAACACTGTTACAAATATACGCCACACAGTGAACCCACAGCAAACAAGAATGATGAACACATCTCGGGAGAGCATCCGCACTGTAACACAACATAAACACAACCGAACAAATACCCAGAACCCCTTGCATCACTAACTCTTCCGGGACGCTACAATATACACCCCCGCTACCACCAAACCCCGCCCCAACTCAAACCCGCCACCGAAAAGAGGTATTCAATTTGTATTCTTATTTTATTTGATATGCCATTGATATTTTTTTATTATTATTATTTTAAACTCGATTTTGTATGTCAGTATAAAGTTATATAAGCCTTGCTTGGTCAATATTCAATGCAAAACTTGTTTGGGTCCCTATTAAGGGATTCATTTGTTCAACCTCGGCCCGCGGCTTCGTTCAGTTTTAAATTTTGGCCCGCTCTGTATTTGAGTTTGACACCCCTGTTGTAGGGCTTGTATCAGATACTCCAAGTAAGTACTTTTTCACATAACACCAGGCAGTTAATACTTCTACAGAAGAGGCTGGAAGTTTGTGTAGTGAACTCTGTTGGTTAATAGAAACAATAACAAAGCATTTTTGGTTATCGAGTTGCTCTGTTCTTTTTTTGGACTGCAATTGTGCCCGGGAAATTAAAAATTGCAGACTCGCACAGAGATCTTCGAGTAAACCTTTACCATGTACGGAGATAGCCGTTAGCGTAACAATGGCAAAATACGTCACAATCTTCTGAAATTTAAAATGACTAGTCTGGAAAGAGGCACAATTATTATACTTTTGATATCACTGCCACATGTCCATGGTTCAAATTCAGAGTTCCAGGACTCATGCGTATTCGAAATACACAAAAACAGGTGTCAACAGGATTTGCATTTAATGACCTTATTAATGGGGCAGGGAAGACTACATTCTATTCGCCAGTCAATCACAGGACAATATTTATATTATTATTATTATCATTAAAAAACTTACTTCAAATTTTCATCATGCACTTACGTGGTATCTCCAAAAAGAACCAGCACTCATTTGAGATTACGTTTAACATATGCTTGCAGGATACGCTAAGCAATGTTTGCTTGGATCCCTTCCCACACACCCTGGCATGGGAAACCAAAGAAACGAGAAAATTGAATAACAGTCTTGGAGGTGGCTTCTCATTATGGAAAAGGCAATTTAAATCTAACATAATTAAGGCACAACAAAGCAATAACTGTCAGCCCATTACAGCGAATAATAAAATTCCCATCACACTGTCACTCTCACAAATGCCAACGTCAGGCGCCAATTGTCATCCGGAAGCGAATCCTTCCCTCTGGCGAAAAAATTACAGCAGAGCTTACGGAAGAGGACCATCTGCTTAGATTTCCTATCTTCAAGTCATCTGTCACTCTTCAATGATTGGAGTCGATGACAGGTTGGGTTGTATATACACGCCAAATCAAAAGTGTAAAAAGTCATAGCATTATTGGGAAAGTCAATTGTATGTTGCTGTAACTTGTGCTCTATACATTTTTTTACTGATTATCTCCATGAGCGTCTAAGAATATAGCGATCCATCCATCCATCTCTTCCGCTTATCCGAGGTTGGGTCGCGGGGCAGCAGCCTAAGCAGGGAAGCCTAGATTTTCCTCTCCCCAGCCACTTTGTCCAGCTCCTACCGGGGGATCCCGAGGCGTTCCCAGGACAGCCGGGAAAGATAGTCTTCCCAACGTATCCTAGGTCTTCCCTAGGGAGGCGTTCGTGTGGCATCCTGACCAGATGCCCGAACCACCTCATCTGGCTCCTTTCGATGTGGAGGAGCAGCTGCTTTACTTTGAGCTCCTCCCGGATGGTAGAGCTTCTCACCCTATCTCTAAGGGAGAGCCCCGCCACCCGGCGGAGGAAACTCATTTCGGCCGCTTGTACCCGTGATCTTGTCCTTTCGGTCATGACACAAAGCTCATGACCATAGGTGAGGATAGGAACGTAAATCGACCGGTAAATTGAGAGCTTTGCTTTCCGGCTCAGCTCCTTCTTCACCACAACGGATCGATACAGCGCCCGCATTACTGAAGACGCCGCACCGATGCGCCTGTCGATGTCACGATCCACTCTTCCCTCACTCGTGAACAACTCCTCCACTTGGGGCAAGATCTCCTCCCCAACCTGGAGATAGCACTCCACCCTTTTCCGGGTGGAGTCGTCTAAGAATAGAATACTTTTTGATTTTTGCTTCGCAGGAGTCCGATTCGACCATGAGCCTCATAGTCGAATTATCAGATATTGAACCCTCCTCCATCCATGGGAGTAAAGCGAGTACAGTGAGTGTGTAGGGGGGCTGTTTTAAGATGAAGGATGCGGAATCCGCCATCAGATACGGAGCCTGGCATACCAATGACCGCCCCACAGACTTAAAGGTTTCGCCAAATGCTTACTCATTCGTGGTTCAGTTTGTTGTCTTTAATGTATGAGAAGTTGTAGACCTGCTCCATCTATAAAGTACCTTGAGATCAGCATTAATTGAGCCGACTAATCACTTTCATCTTAGTTAACGACCCTGACGAAACTAAAAAGATAACGAATCAGAACAAAGGCACCTTGACCAAGATGATAAATGTCAAGATCTGTGGTCTGGATTATGTCTTGTCATTTTTTATTAGTTTTGGACTCTTTCGGTTCCTGTTTTGCGTTCCGTTGTTTGTTTAGATACAATGGCAACTCATTAGTTTCACCTGCCGCTGGTGTTCGGACACGCACCTGCTCGCATTAAGAGACTATTACTTAAGCCTGTCTTTGTCAGTTAGTCGGCCTGGCGTCTTTGCTCTTTTCATGCCACAGTTTCATGCTTGTTACATGCGATACCTCAGTTCATGCTACTCATTTTCATGTCCGATTCCAAGCCTACGCTAGTTGTTCGATTCATGCCATATCCACGCAAGTGTTAGTTGTTTCATGCCACAGTAACTCTTGTTTGTTCCATGCCATCGTCCATGTTTAGTGTTTAGCATTTATGTTCCCTGCGTTAAGTTTTTTTGTTCCTTGTTATTTCTCAAAAGACTAAAATTAATTTAGCTTTAATTAAAAATTAGCACTGCTTGAAATAACGTACTGTGTTGTTAGTGCTACAGATCTCGAGCTGGACAACCAGTACAAAATGGATGGATGACTTGACTGACTCTTGCATTTGGTGTAATTTGTCAGTGTTTTATAAAAATCTGAGAAAATTGATCAGTTCAGCGTAAGGTTGGTTGTTTTATAGGCAACAACCGAATTCCATCGGTACTACTGGTATCGGTTCACGTAAAACAAAACAGTGCCATATTTCGATGCCTATGTTTCACGTGACATTAAATCCGGTTGCAGACTCCTCATGACTGGTTGCAGACTAAACACCATTTCAAGGAAACAGTCACTCAAGCAGCACTTAGAGGCACACTCAGCCAAACTCCCTCTAAGTACTGTTGCAATTTTCAACACCAACAAAGCAAGGATGATTTGTTGAAAAGGCTCAAACGTAAAGTAAGGCTCCACTTTTCCAAAATGTGCAAGCTTGATGTTGATTGACGTTGGATTTGGCCATAGACATGCTTAAGCGTTTTGTATGCACATCTCAACACCTTCAGATTTGGTAATGATGACTACAACTAAGATTAACATTACAATCTAACATCTAGTGCAGTGGTTCTTAACCTGGGTTCGATCGAACCTTAGGGGTTCGGTGAGTCGGCCTCAGGGGTTCGGCGGAGCCTCCACCGCGGAGGTCAAGACACACCCGATTCATCGTTTGAATAAAAACTTGTCCCCATCTGCGTATTATGGATGCCACCAAACAAGGTTCCCTCTAATTTTGTGTGTAATTTGTTGTGAGTTCATGCACTGTGTTGTTTTTTTTCTTTGAACAAAGTGATGTTAATAAATGGTTCATTTTGTGGACCAATAAGAAAAACATATAACTTTGTCTTGAATTTGAAAATAAATATACATATATTTTTCACTAAAAATGGGTTCGGTGAATGTGCATTAGAAACTGGTGGGGTACGGTACCTCCAACGAGGTTAACAACCACTGATCTAGTGTGTAATAAGCACAGTACTTACAGTAAAAACACATTATAGGATGCAACATGACTCATTCAGCTTCATGGAAACAGCTACTACTTAGTTAGCTATAAATATCCTACACTAGGGGTCCCAAAAATCCAGCCAGCGGAAAGTCCCAAGTTAAAAAAAAAGTAGTTTTTTAAAAAACAATTAATTATTATTATTTTTTTATTTTAAATTTTTTAATCCGTCCTTTCTAATCCATTTTCTACCGCTTGTTACTGTCAGTGTCTCGTTGTTGCTCGGGCAAATCATATTGTCTAAAAATGCAATTTCCCGCCGATAATGTGAATCATCGCAATCTGAATATATATATATATACAGTATATAAATATATATATATATATATATATATATGTATATATATACAGTATATATATATATATATATATATATATATAGTTGAGCTTTCTGTGGTTTATCCGTTATACTGTGCTCAATACGGGGGTCGAGCACAATAAATATACGTTAGTTCAGGAAAAATTTCATCCCTACAAGCCTCTTTTGCTGGTTTTCCTGCTCTTCAGGGGATTGTATATACTTCAATGAAATCCCCTGAAGAGCAGGGAAACCTGCCAAAAAACATAGAGGCTATTTCATCCCTACAATCCTGTTTTGCAGGTTTTCCTGCTCTTCAGGGGATTGTATATACTTCAACGAAATACCCGGAAGAGCAGGGAAACCTGCGAAACAGGTCAGGAAAAAACATAGAGGCTATTTCATCCCTACAAGCCTGTTTTGCAGGTTTTCTGCTCTTTAGGGGATTTTATTGAAGTATATACGATCCCCTGAAGAGCAGGGAAACCTTCAAAAGAGGCTTGTAGGGATTCAATAGCCTCTGTGTTTTTTCCGACCCAACATTTTTCTAACTCAATGCGGCCCCAGATAATCAACTCACTTTTAAATGTTACATTAAAAAAAAAAAAACCTTATCAACATTAACTAGAACACAGACAAAAGTACTTATTCTCAGACGCCAAAAATAGGAACTGTATCAGTTTAAACGTGAACAGTACCTACCGCTAGTTCAGCAGTACTTCAACCTACCAGTACCCCAACTTACAAGTATTTTGAGAAACAATCGGAGTCTCAAGTTTTTGTTATACTTTATTAGGGAACTGCACTTTGTTTGTAATGGTTGCTTATCATTCACAGTCCTTATCTAAGAAAAGAGCACATGCTTGTCTTTTTTATGAATTCTAATTTGTAATTAAACAAATCAACGTTGAATCAACGTTTCATATACTTAATGTAAGTATATATGTTATGTAGTAATAGGCACATTCATAACAACTTGTGATATTTATGTCTTTTGGTAATTTTAAGCATACAGTGCCAATATTGATTTCACACATAATGATCACATTTCTATTCAACAACAACCACCAATCATGCAGATTACTAAAGAAAAAACAATTACTGTGGGACGAATGATGATCCAGAACCTAATATTTTTGAGCCTGAGTATAAGGAGGATAATTTACAAGTTTAAGAAGCTGCGTGCTCATCGGATCCATCTCACATTAACCATTAAGCATCAGGTCGCAGTATTGTGAAGTGCTAAACAAGAAATACATACTGCAAAAATAATAAAAAAATCAGTTACTGTACAATGTCTGCTCTCACCGGGATGCCTTCTGATGGAATGTTGTTATCTTCCAGTTTACATGAAGAAATACTCTATGTAATTTTTTTTAAAAGCTGGCCGCAAACAAGCTTTTTTTGTGTGTGTTTGTCTTTCTCGCCATCTCCCCGACTAAATTGAATGTCAACACTCTCTTTCCCCACAACACTGATTTTGGGAGATAGCACAACGTCCTCTGCATTTTTACTGTCATTACTTGTTATCCCAGCTATGTTGTCCTTCTTCAGTAATTTAGATCATTGTCCATGTTGGTTCTACAGAGGCAGGAAAATGCCAATCAGAACAGACTATGAAAGTTTTAGATGTTGTCTTAAGTCTGCTGGAAGAGGTAAATTAATCACAATATTAACATGACATGGACTACAGGGAGGAGGTGAAACATCTGGTTGACTGGTGGAGAACTAACCACCTGGTCCTGAACGTCGATAAGACCAAGGAGATCATTGTCGATTTCAAGAGGCACCAGTCCAGCCATGCTCCACTCTTCATCAACGGCACAGCAGTGGAGCTCGTAAGCAGCACCAAGTTCCTGGGGGTGGAGATAACTGACAATATGACCTGGTCCCTACACACTGTAAAAAGAGCTCAGCAGCGCATGCACTTTTTGCTTCAGATGAAAAGAGCACAAGAAATCGCAAAAAGCCGCTGCCTGACCAGGGCTCAGAAAATCTGCAGAGACTCCTCCCACTCCCACCAAGGACTGTTTTCACTGCTGGACTCTAGAAAGAGGTTCTGCAGCCTCTATAGCAGAACCTCCAGGTTCTGTAACAGCTTCTTCCCTCAGGCCATAAGATTCTTGAACGCATCAAAATATTGCCCTCAATTCTCCCCAATATAAAGACAATATAACATACATCCATAAACGTGGATGCATACGGAAAAGTGCAATATACTTATCTCAATCAATCAATCAATCAATCAATGTTTATTTATATAGCCCCAAATCACAAATGTCTCAAAGGACTGCACAAATCATTACGACTACAACATCCTCGGAAGAACCCACAAAAGGGCAAGGAAAACTCACACCCAGTGGGCAGGGAAAATTCACATCCAGTGGGACGCCAGTGACAATGCTGACTGTGAGAAACCTTGGCGAGGACCTTAGATGTGGGCAACCTCAGATGTGGGCAACCAACCTCAGATGTGGGCAACCCCCCCCCCAGGGGACCGAAAGCAATGGATGTCGAGCGGGTCTAACATGATACTGTGAAAGTTCAATCCATAGTGGCTCCAACACAGCCGCGAAAGTTCAGTTCAAAGCGGATCAAAAACAGCAGCGAGAGTCCCGTCCACAGGAAACCATCTCAAGCGGAGGCGGATCAGCAGCGTAGAGATGTCCCCAACCGATACACAGGTGAGCGGTCCATCCTGGTTCCCGACGAGCGGTCCATCCTGGGTCTCGACTCTGGACAGCCAGTACTTCATCCATGGTCATCAGACCGGACCCCCTCCACAAGGGAGGGGGGGACATAGGAGAAAAAAGAAAAGAAGCGGCAGATCAACTGGTCTAAAAAGGAGGTCTATTTAAAGGCTAGAGTATACAGATGAGTTTTAAGGTGAGACTTAAATGCTTTTACTGAGGTAGCATCTCGAACTGTTACCCGGAGGGCATTCCAGAGTACTGGAGCTCGAACGGAAAACGCTCTATAGCCCGCAGACTTTTTTTGGGCTCTAGGAATCACTAATAAGCCGGAGTCTTTTGAACGCAGATTTCTTGCCGGGACATATGGTACAATACAATCGGCAAGATAGGATGGAGCTAGACCGTGTAGTATTTTATACGTAATTAGTAAAACCTTAAAGTCACATCTTAAGTGCACAAGAAGCCAGTGCAGGTGAGCCAGTATAGGCGTAATGTGATCAAACTTTCTTGTTCTTGTCAAAAGTCTAGCAGCCGCATTTTGTACCAACTGTAATCTTTTAATGCTAGACATGGGGAGACCCGAAAATAATACGTTTCAGTAATCGAGACGAGACGTAACAAACGCATGGATAATGATCTCGGCGTCTTTAGTGGACAAAATGGAGCGAATTTTAGCGATATTACGGAGATGAAAGAAAGCCGTTTTAGTAACGCTTTTAATGTGTGACTCAAAGGAGAGAGTTGGGTCGAAGAAAATACACAGTTTTTTTACCGAGGCACCTTGTTTTATTATTTGGATATCAAAGTTGTATTATTAAATAGAGGTCGGTTTCTAGCAGGACCAATAATCAGCATTTCCGTTTTTTTTGGCATTAAGTTGCAAAAAATTTGCGGACATCCATTGTTTAATTTCATTAAGACACGCTTCCAACTGACTACAGTCCGGCGTGTTGGTCAGCTTTAGGGGCATGTAGAGTTGGGTGTCATCAGCATGACAGTGAAAGCTAATACCGTATTTGCGAATGACGTCACCCAGCGGCAGCATGTAGATGCTGAAGAGTACAGGGCCAAGGACCGAACCCTGGGGAACTCCACACGTTACCTTAAATTAGTCCGAGGTTATACTGGGAGACGCACTGCACCCTGTCAGTAAGATAAGAGTTAAACCAAGACAGGGCTGAGTCCGACATACCAATTCGTGTTTTGATACGCTCTAATAAAATATTGTGATCAACGGTATCGAAAGCAGCGCTAAGATCGAGGAGCAGCAACATAGATGACGCATCAGAATCCATCGTTAGCAATAGATCATTAGTCAATTTTGCGAGGGCTGTCTCAGTAGAGTGATTTGCCCTGAAACTGGATTGAAAGGTTTCACATAGATTGTTAAACGCTTAGTGTTCATTTAGCTGCTCTGCAACAATTTTTTCGAGGATTTTCGAAATAAAGGGAAGGTGAGACACCGGTCGGTAGTTTACCATGAGGTCAGGATCGAGGTTAGGTCTTTTAAGGACAGGATGAATAACCGCTTTTTTGAATGCTAGGGGAACAGTGGCCGAGGAAAGTGATAAGTTTATAATATTTAGCACTGATGGACCTAATAATACAAAAAGCTCCTTGATAAGTTTCCCAGGAAGTGGGTCAAGTAAACATGTTGTTTGTTTTATTCCATTTACACGTTGTAACAACTCTTCTAATGTTATTTCATCAAAACGAGAGAAACTATTTTGGATATTTGCAGTATCCGCCGTATATACAGTCGTATCTGTGTTACTATAACCCAGTTGTAGCTGGGACGCATTGTCTTTAATCTCCTTTCTAATAAGTTCAATTTTCTTATTAAAGAACTTCATAAAGTCATCTGCCGAATGGGTGGAGCTACTGGAAGGAGTCCCTTGTTGGGTTAGCGATGCTACTGTACTAAACAAAAATTTTGGATCGTTTTTATTAATGCGGATGAGATTTGAGTAATAATTAGTTTTAGCTAAGGTAAGCATGCGTTTATAAGTTATTAAACTATCACTCCATGCTTGATGGTCCACTTCAAGTTCAGTCGTGCGCCATTTGCGTTCCAGCTTTCTACATAATAATTCCTGAGCTCTAGTTTCTTCAGTAAACCATGGCGTACGCCTTTTTGGAGCCTTTTTTAACTTCAGCTGTGCTATACTATCAATGGTTTCACGCAAGGCGTTGTTAAAGTTGTTAGTGAGGTTATCAATAGAGCCCACATACTTTGGGAATGGTGCCATTACTGAGGGCAGTAGGTCAGCAAGAGTCGTCGTTGTGGCAGCATTAATGTTGCGGCTGCTAAAGCAGTTATTATTATTATTACCTTGCCGAACATGAGTCTGAACTTCGAATTTTATAAGGTAATGATTGGACATTACTTTAGTATACGGGAGTATCATAACTTTGGAAACGGTGATACCTCTGACAAGCACTAGGTCTATCGTATTACCGCTGTGATGCGTCGGTTCATTTATTATTTGTGTAAGACCACAGCTATCAATTATAGTCTGGAGCGCCACGCACGGTGGGTCCAATGGGGTATTCATATGGATATTAAAGTCCCCCATTATAATTATATTATCGGCGTGCGTCACTAGATTAGCAACAAACTCTGAGAATTCACTAATAAAGTCCGAATAGGGCCCTGGGGGGCGGTAGATAACAGCCAGGCACAGAGGCAGCGGTGTGGCAGACTTCATAGAAAGCACCTTAAACGATTTATATTTATTATTTAAGTTAGGACTAAAGTTAAAGTTTTCGTTGTATATTAGTGCGACCCCCCACCCCTTTTAAGGGGACGGGCAATATGCGCATTCGTATAGTTAGGAGGAGATGCCTCATTTATCGCAAAAAAGTCGTCTGGTTTAAGCCAGGTTTCGCTAAGACCGATGACGTTAAGGTTGTTGTCTCTAATGACCTCATTAACTAATAACGTTTTGGGAGACAAAAATCTGATGTTTAGAAAGCCCAGATTATAGGTAGTGGGCTGTTTTAAGGAGTTGTTGATAAAATTATCCGTAGTGGCAATATTAATAATGTTGCGTTTATTATGCGCAGTGTACTTAAAATAATTACGACCATATCTAGGAATTGATATGATGGGAATTTTCAGATTGTCTACTTGGTGCTGCGATAAACTGAACGCATCATAATTTGCCACCTCAGTAGAACGCATGTCTAACTCTGACGTAGTCATAGTCATAGCAGAAAAACCATTATGTGAGTTGTGTATTATTTTACGAAAATTGCTATGTGTACAGGGATCATCCAGCCTGGCGCTGGCTAGTTCTAACTTAACTGACTCCATACCCATGCTAGCAGGCTCTGTAATTGCCTGTGACCGGGCTTTCTCTAGTGCAGTTAGTCAAATGTGGCTCAATGCGAAATCTATGTTCCGAGACAAGAGGATAACGCCTTCCTGGTTAGGGTGAAGGCCGTCTCTTCTCAGCAAGCCAGGTTTGCCCCAGAAAGAGGGACAATTATCAATAAACGTAAATCTCTGTTGTCTACAGAAGCTATCCAGCCACTTGTTAAGAGAGACTTATCTGCTATATCTCTCATCATTGCCTCTCCCAGGCAGGAGGCCAGAGACAATTACTCGATGCCTGGACATCTTTCTAGCGAGATTACAAGCCCTGGCTATGTTTCTTTTTGTAATCTCTGATTGTCTCATCCTAACGTCATTGGAGCCAACGTCCGTCCATCCATCCATCCATCCATCCATTTTCTACCGCTTATTCCCTTTCGGGGTCGCGGGGGGCGCTGGCGCCTATCTCAGCTACAATCGGGCGGAAGGCGGGGTACACCCTGGACAAGCCGCCACCTCATCGCAGGGCCAACACAGATAGACAGACAACATTCACACTCACATTCACACACTAGGGCCAATTTAGTGTTGCCAATCAACCTATCCCCAGGTGCATGTCTTTGGAAGTGGGAGGAAGCCGGAGTACCCGGAGGGAACCCACGCATTCACGGGGAGAACATGCAAACTCCACACAGAAAGATCCCGAGCCTGGATTTGAACCCAGGACTGCAGGACCTTCGTATTGTGAGGCAGACGCACTAACCCCTCTGCCACCGTGAAGCCCATTGGAGCCAACGTGTATTACTATATTCGCATAACTAGTGGTGCGGTTAGCCTGTCGTACGTGTTTACTAGGCCTGTTGCGAGTTAGCTCCCTAAGATTAGCTTCAATGTCAGGTGCTCTGCCCCCGGGAATACACTTAAATGTGGCTGGTTTGCTAAGCTTTATGTTTCGGGTGATGGAGTCCCCTAGGACTAAAGTGTGGTGCCCGGTAGACTGGGGTGTAGGACTAGCTAAAGGGCTAAATCTGTTATGCGTCTCAAACGGTACACCGTAGCTTGTAGGCCGCTTAGGGCTGCTACAAGCTGGGCTAGTTAGCTCGCTACAGCTAACGCTAGCAGATGTGTCCGCAACATCTAAAGTTACGATATTACACTGCTCTAACTGGCGGACACGGCTCTCTAGCAGAGCCAACCTATCCATGAGTAAAGTGCACGAAGCGCAGGAAGCTGTACTCACAGAAACTTTCCGTCGCCGAGTGGGGTGCCAGCTGTCTTCGGGAAGTGATGGTCACGGTGGCGGGGGAGTAGCTTCCTTCAGACCGGCGCTGCCTCTCTCCGCTAGCCTCGTTAGCTTAGCAGCTAGCTAGCTGAGGGCGGAGTGGTGAGACAGAGATCGGGTGATTTGCAAGTTAAATTGAACCATTAACTATGTTCGAGAAGTTATAAATAAAGCTGCAAAACAGTTAAAAGCACACAGATAGAACGATACTTAGCTTTTTTGCAACAAGAGCAGTCAGCGAGCAGTCATTCACGTTGACCCAGAATCTGTATAGTAATCTATTTATTTATATCTGTACCTTCTCTCTTTTATCCTGCACTACAACGAGTTAATGCAAAGAATTGTCGTTCTTATCTGTACTGTAAAATGTTGTATTTGGGTTTTATCCTGCCTTCTCCTTTTTTCTGCACCTGTGTAATCAGTGATTCATCTTCAGCGAGGGACGGACCTTGTGGCACACCTGCTCTCAATTAGCCCGCCAGTACTTAGGCTTGTCACTGACAGCTTGGCCTCGCCGCTTATTCTATCCCGAACCACCATTGCGTATGCGTCTTCTTGACCTCACCAGACCTTGTAGGTTGTCACTATTTAATCCTGAATTCCCTAACGCCTTCTCTGCTTATTTCCCAGCCTCCCTGAGTTAAAGGGGATTTACTTGTTGGACTCTTGCCCTGCTCAATGCGCCCTGGCCGTTTCTTCGGCCGACCTCTGAGGAACCTATTTTTGTCCAGATTACATGGTGTGCGCTTCTGCCCTATTGCCCTGAGTTAACCCTTTTTGTCTCATTAAAATGTGTCTTTTTAAAAAAAAAAATATTCCACCTTGTCTCCCGTCTCTGCGTCCTGGGGCCACCCTCCCAGACCAAACCTTAACAGTAAAGTTCAAATTTGAATGACAATAAAAGGAAGTCCAAGTCTAAGTCTATTACTTAGTAAAACAACTACACTATACTGTATTACTGTATTGTTTTTCAAACAATATTTCTTGTCAAAAAGTTTGTTACTCTTTATAAAAGGCATGTTACATTTAGTACAGGTTATATTGATTTCATTTAATTTCAATGGGCAGAGCTGATTTCAGATACAAGTGTTTTGAGTCAGGAGCTCGGTCGTGGAATGAATTGAGTTTGTAAGGTGAAGTACAACTGTAAAACAAATAGGCGGAAAACTGGTTGGGCCTGCGTGAGCTGGAGACACATTGGTGTGCACCGTATCTACTGAAAGATGGCTTGGTATTTAAATAATTTAATAAAGTAGTGTCATTTCCAAATCAAGTCACTTCTCATACTGAGAGGTATTTATCGTCCCAAGCTCCAATTGGCGGTAATTGATACTTGACTGCACTCATTTTCTAATGGAATACACATTCTGGATATCTCGGGCAGTAGAGCATGACATCCAGAAACCGCAGGGTGGTGGTTTCTGCTTTCTTCCTAGACGCTCTTGTCTTCTTGGGCAAGACACATCCATTCCTTTGCCTTCAGTGCCGCCCACTTTGTTGTATAATAAAAGGTGAATCACTGTTTGGTGGTAGTCTAAGAGGCCGTCGGTGCAAATTATCAGCCTTGTTTCTGTCAGTCTACATCAGGGCAGATGCAGCTTACCACCACCGATGAATGAATAATGGAATTCTGTAGTATGCTGTGGGTATCTTGAAAGATGCTATATAATTCAAATCCATTACCAGTATTTTTGTCCATTCTGGAGATGTCCAAAGTGCGTCCTGTAGCCCGCAGCTCCTTTTTTTCTATATATTCAAAAAACAAAATAAATGTATTATTAATTAGATTATATAAGGAGCGTGACTCTTTGGGCACCTAAAAATGTAATATGATTCCGATTCCATGGGTGACGATTCACGCATTGATTCTGATTTAAGAATCGATTCTGTATTCAAACCGATTCTCGAAATGTATTATTTGGTCTAATAATTATAATAAAACTATTTCAAAACAAGTGACAGGTTAGAAAAGGTCCTTCTGGTGCATGGAAATTGTTGTAACCCGATGTCTTGTGTTGTGTTTTGACTATTACCGTATTTGCAGTTTATTGTTTCGTTTTGTCCCAAGCACTCATTCCTGTTTACTTTTTTTGTTGCCTTGCGCACTGAATGGACACATCGGTCATCAGTTTATAATTAGTAGTCCAATCTGTCTCCCTGGACCTCTTTCAGAGATGTGTGAAAATGAAAATAATAAAATAAAATATATTTTTGGTTGTGATATACTTTCTGTAGGAGAACAAACATGACAGAAACCTTCCTAATTGTTAGAAATCTCACTGTTTATGTTATACATGCTTCACTAATGAGAGTATTAGGCAAGCACCACTTTGTCCTAATAATTTCAGCAGTCCTTGAACTCATCGTAGTTTGTTTATATGTAGATTTTTCTCCGATGCTGCCACAGGAAGACATGTTTTATTCCACTCCTTTTTTGTCTCATTGTGTCCATCAAATGTTTTATGCCTTGCGTGAATGCACAAAGGTGAGCTTTGTTGATTTTATTGATTTCCTGGAGTGCATACCAGGCATATTTTTTCAATTCATGACTGCAGGCTAACATGCTATTTAGGCCAGATGCATGTACATATTGCACCATTATGCCTCGTTTGTAGGTGTATTTGAGTTCATTGAATTTCCTTTACTTTTGTCCTCTGTGTGTTTAATTTATATTTTCATGTTTCATGACACATTATCTGTATTTAATATTGGTTGTTTGTGTGCCACAACAAACGTTATAGAGCTTGCAAAGATTGTAATAAATCCATTAGAAGAAGACACCCTGCCGTTTCCTTTAACTTGTACAAACACATCTATATCTTTGGCCATTCTGAGCCAGTAATTTCTAGAAGTTGTCAGTAACTGATTTATGTTTGGATCAAGGAGAGTGAAAAATATGTGGCAATCACTAAATTCTGAGGGTAAAATATGGAATCATGAAAAACTAACTTTTGTGCACCACCGCTGACTTTTAAAACCAGCTTGCAGTCTCTGAGGCATTGAATTCAACAGTAGTCTTCGTCAATCTTGCTCCAAATTTCTCTGATTGCTGTTGTTAAAACAGCTTTGCAGTCTGGGAACCTTGTCGTCGACTATTTTCTCAAATTTCCACCACAAATTTTCAATTGTATCGAGATCTGAACTATTTGCAGGCCATGACATTGAGCTTATGTATTTTTATTCAAGGACATTTTTTTTTTTTTTTACAGTTTTTGCTCCATGGCAAGATGCCTTACCATTTAAAAAAATATGTCATCATCTCCAGGCATCCTTTTGATTGATGGAATAAAAAAAGGTGTCCAAAATATCAATGTAAACGTGTGCATTTGTTGAATATATAAAGACAGCCATCTCTCTGTGACATTTTGAGACATGCATCCCTGTATCATTGATGACTATGGAATTTTTTTCAGGCATTTGTCTTCCTAAATCTCATTCGAATGGCACCAAACAAAAGTTCCAGCATTATTATTGTGCCCAATGCAGGGTTAAGATTCATGACTGAATGACGTTCATCCAGTGATCCGTAGTCTAGGATTGCTTTACTAAATCCCATTGGAACCTTATTTTTTCTGTTTAAACGTCAATGACAGCTTTCATTTAGCTTTTCTGTATTTAAAACCCATTTAATTTTGGAAGTTTTATACTTTTAGTTCACAAATGGTGATTCCAGTTTTTGGTAATTCATTATTCATTTGTTTTGTTGTGCATTTGCTTACCTATGAAGGTTCTCATTCATCCAGGTTATTGTCATCTCAGGGCATTCAATCGTTCGCAACTGGACAGCTTGGTTTCTATTGGAAGAAGTTTCACCGCTCATCCAAGTAGTTTTCATCAGTTTGTGCTCATATACTTAGATTGGTCTGATCTATTCCAGTTCAGATCGGACTAAATCTGACCAAACCGAGCAGTCCAGTTGGGAACGATTGAACACCCTGAGAAGTGCATTTTTTGTCTTGGCGCTTTGAAGTTTTCCTTTGTCTACCAGTATGCCTGCTTCCCATGTTGTTTATACTTAGTCCAGATTATAGACACAGCCGACTGTGAACGATCAACATCTTTTGCAACATTGCGTGATGATTTAATTTATTGATGAAGTTTGATAATCCTCTCCTTTGTTTCTATTGATATATGTTGTGTTGGAGCCATGATTCATGCCAATCCACCTAGTGCAGCAGCTCTCTGAGGTGTAAACACTGCGTTTTGACTGCAGAATACTGAACAAATTTGATTTGATGCAGATGTTAGCTTTGGAAATTTAAATGTTGATGATTCCATAATATCTTTCTTCAGAATTGAGTGATTCTGAAAAGTTCACTCTGCTTGTTCTAAAATAGAACTATTAAAGACTACCACAATTTATATACTTGATTTATTTGAGTGTTTCTTAAAGAAAATTGCCATTTGATATGACTATAGTTTTGTGTCATGTCGTGTATCTGCTTTTTTCCTACAAAAATAAACAACTGAATGAACATCCTCCAAGAGAAGTGAAGTGAGGTGAATGATATTTATGTAGCGCTTTTTCTCTAGTGACTCAAAGCGCTTTACATAGTGAAACCCAATATCTAAGTTACATTTAAACCAGTGTGGGTGGCACTGGGAACAGGTGGGTAAAGTGTCTTTCCCAAGGACACAACGGCAGTGACTAGGAAGGCGGAAGCGGGGATCGAACCTGCAACCCTCAAGTTGCTGGCACGGCCGCTCTACCAACCGAGCTATACCGCCACATATAGTGACAGGCAGTGTTGCCAATCATACAACGTGTTTTTAATGTAAAACATGTGCCTGTGACTTAGATTTAGACAAACTTTATTGATGAACAAAGGAAATGGTTCATGCTCAGTAAAAGTTGGGAAACACTGGCTTAGTTTTTGTTGACATACAATGGATTAGCACATTCAGTGCCTGATTTACTAAAGCTTAGTGTATATTAAAACAAGTGCAGACTTGATAGCACACGCAGAGCTGATCTACAAAACATTTACTGAGAGGATTGCACCTGTTAAGTGAGCAGAATAAGGCGTTGAATTAATTTTGCATATCTGTCTTTATTAATATGGAAAATATATGCTGATCATTAAAATGCCCACAATACTGGGGGGAGAAAATGCAAATGTAATTATTTAGCATGTGCAATGTGATTTATCAACACTCATCCCCGCTTTGCGACCACAATTTAGCGTTATATTTAACATGTGTCAGAAGGATGTGTAAACTGACAGGTTCACACATGGCTGCAAAATCAGTTTTTTTTTTTTCCATATATAATGTATATGATTACCGTATTTTCCGGAACATAGGGTGCACCGCGGATGAATGGTCTATTTTTTATCTTTTTTCATATATTAGGCACACCGGATTATAGGGCGCATTAAAGGAGTCATATATTATGTTTTATTATTTTATTGAAATCACTTCTTTGTCGTCTACATAAAATGTAATGGTGGTTAAAATGTTGCATAGATTATGTTTTACAGATCATCTTCAAGTCGCTTTCTGACAGTCGTTTTAGGATGCATTGTTTTGTGGGCGGTCTTATTTACGTGGCTCACCTTCGGCAGCGCCTTCTCTCCGTCATCTTTGTTGTAGCTGTGTAGCGTGCAAGGACGGGAGTGGAAGAAGTGTCAAAAAGTGGAGCTTAGTGTTTAAACAACATTCAGACTTTACTTAAATCCAAAACGGAGCAGCATCTCCTCATCCGACTGTAACTCTAATAACTAAAGTTCCCTCTGTGAATAATGTAAACTCACTGCACCGGTATGTTTTAGCACTTTCATGGCGGGTTTACTGACAGATATAAGTACGAACTTTACACTACTTTATATTAGAAATTTGAACAGTGGAAGATGAATGTCACATAACAAGAAGATAAAAAGAAGAAGCTCATCGACTACGTTGTCGGCACGGACTACAAAGGCAGAGGCGTGCAGTTTTTCAGGATATATGCTGATCCCAAATACACATAAGCAGGTACCAGAAGGTAAGAAAAGTTGCTTTTGCATAATATTGCGAAACAAAACGCCAAATAATATGTCTTACCTTATGCACACACCATAATACTACCCGTATATTTAATGCGCTAACAATCCTCCAAGTGGTGTGGCTTCATAGCTTACCAAAGTCGTACTATAACATTTTAATATATTTTTGAGAAATGTTCTATATTTTCAATGGAACATTTAAAATGTTGGTGTTGTTCACTTGAGACCCATCATAGTGCGGTCTACACATATCTCTCATGTTTGACTGCCATTTACTGGTCACATTTATCATTACACCATGTACCAAATGAAATAGCTTTGAGGTGGGTGAGCTCAACCAAAAATATTACTTACATAAGGTGCAAAGGGTTAAAGGGGCACTGTTGAGTTTTGAGGGGAAAAAAAGGATTTTAAGTGCGCCTTATAGTCCGGAAAATACGGTAATCAATTTCTTATAGTAAATTAAAAATATATATATTTGTTTGCGTATTTAGAGGGGCAAGTTCAGGCCCTCTACAATGAATGCACCTTAAGCGGTGGAAAAAATTGTACTGTCACTGCCGGGCTGCTTCTAAAATGCCCATTAAAAGTATTGGCTGTCTGCTGCATTTTTAGAAACATAGCAAAACACCACAGGTAGGAACATGATTATATGAATGAGTCTCAGTGGTGATGCCCCGTATAGTACACGTAATATTCTAATTTAATAAGGCATTGTGCACCACTTCTCAATTGCACAGGCAGTGTTAGTAACTCATGCACAACACACTCACTAAAAGTACACGCTATGTTTTTAGATTATACATGCTGTAATCTAAGCGCGAGGTACTTAAATCTTAGTAAATCAGGCCCCTAATGTACAAAATGTAACAAAGAGACCACACCAGACCTCAGCGGAGGTTTGGACACTCTTGCTGTAACGTATATAGTTAATTACATCATTTAGTCAATGTGTTATAGTACAGACCAGAAACTATGTCCACAGTATTTCTTTAAATACTGTGATGCTGCTGTTAGCGAGTCCTTAACTTGATATACAGTTCAAGTGTAAAGATATACATGTGATTACATGTTGAGCAAGAGTGGAGGTAATTTATGTCTAAAAAGGCAGACAACCGACATAAGTAGTAGCTGCGTACTGGGAAGAAAAGACAGCAAATTGAAATAAGGCTCTGCAATAAGGGTCAAGAGGAGGGGGGGAGGAAACATGATCTCTCTAAGCACATACAATTTAATTACAGCGGCAATAAATCTAATTTACAATCCCCCCCCCCTCCACACACACACACACACACACACACACACACACACACTCACACACACACACGCACACACACAAACTTTATCACCAGTTGTTACATAAAATTGCATAGAATTGTACTTCCATTTCTGATTCGTCATAATAATAAAAATTACAACACAAACAATGTACTATACCATATCTCATATATATATATATATATATATATATATATATATATATATATATATATATATATATATATATATAAAATAGAACCCTGTTTCCGTATGAGTTGGGAAATTGTGTTAGATGTAAATATAAACGGGATACAATGATTTGCATAATCCTTTTCAACCCATATTCAATTGAATGCACAACAAAGACAAGATATTTGATGATCAAACTGATCAACTTTTTTTTTTTTTTTTGCAAATAATAATTAACTTAGAATTTCATGGCTGCAACACGTGCCGAAGTAGTTGGGAAAGGGCATGTTCACCACTGTGTTACATCACCTTTTCTTTTAACAACGAAGCCACGCTGTTGTAACACCTGGCTTGGCATTGTTTTGCTGAAATAAGCAGGGGCATCCATGATAACATTGCTTGGATGACAACATATGTTGCTCCAAAACCTGTATGGACCATTCAGCATTAATGGTGCCTTCACAGATGTGTGAGTTACCCATGGCTTGGGCACTAATACACCCCCATGCCATCACAGATGCTGGCTTTTGAACTTTGCGCCTATAAAAATCCGGATGGCTATTTTTCTCTTTGTTCCGGAGGACACCACGTCCACAGTTTCCAAATATAATTTGAAATGTGGACTCGTCAGACCACAGAACACTTTTCCACTTTGCATCAGTCCATCTTAGATGAGCTCGGGCCCAGCGAAGCCGGCGGCGTTCCTGGGTGTTGTTAAAAAATGACTTTCGCTTTGCAAAGTAGAGTTTTAACTTGCACTTATAGGTGTAGCGACCAATTGTAGTTACTGACAGTGGTTTTATGAAGTGTTCCTGAGCCCATTTGGTGATCAGTATTTATTGTCACCTTTCCCAACTTCTTTGTCACGTGTTGCTTGCATCAAATTCTAAAGTTAATTCTTATTTGCAAAAAAATATATATTTATGATTTTGAACATCAAATATGTTGTCTTTGTAGCATATTCAACTTAATGTGGCTTGAGAATGAGTTGCAAATCATTGTATTCCGTTTATATTTACATCTAACACAATTCCCCCACTCATATGGAAACAGGGTTTGTACATACATATAAATGTATATAGTACATATATATGTATATAGTTTATATACGTTTATAGTATATATATCTATACATACATTAGACTTATACTTCCTTTTTATTGTCATTCAAATTTGAACTTTACAGTACAAATAAGAATGAAATTTTGTTGCATACATATAAATATATATATATATATATATATATATATATATATATATATATATATATATATACACATATATATGTATGTATATATATATATATATATTTATATATATAAATGTATATATACATATACATATAAATGTCTATACATGTCTAAACATACATATATACATGTACATATAAATGTATATATACATATATATATATACATACAGAGAAATCTATATAGTGTATATATGTTTATATTATATATATATACATACATACATAAACATGTATGTATATATATATATATATATATATATATATATATATATATATATATACCTGATCTTACGACCCAGGTCCAATTAGCCATGAGAGATGTATATATATATATATATATACATCTCTCGTGGCTAATTGGACCTGGGTCGCAAGCTCAGGTCTGATCATCCTGTAGCTGGCCGCCTCTGGAGAGGATGTATAGTGTTAAAGGCCGAAACACCCAGTGACCCAGAGGAACACTACTGAAGTTTTGAAGAGCCTTGCTTCCACACTGGAGGTAAAATGGTCCATCATCAATGCACTACCACCACCAACATCAAAGAACTCATGGAGAACTACCTTTGTCCGTGAAGGGATCACAGTTGTCGGGCGCAACGTTAACCCGTCAGAGAGAAAACAGCCGTGTCCAGCACGCGACTTGAAGATGCTGGCAGATGTTGGCAAACAGCTGATTTTCCCCACTTAGATCGCCACTACCACTTTGAGGCCTGACCCAGTGCTCTGGTCCCCTTCCCACAAAAAGTCCTTCATTGTTGAGCTCACTGTGCCCTGGAAGGAATCCATGGAGGAGGCATATGAGAGGAAACATTTGCGGTATTCCGAGCTGGCCGCGGAAGCTAAAAATCGTGGCTGGAACACTGAAGTCCGCCCTGTGGAGGTTGGGTGCAGAAGCTTTGTGGGAACCTCTACCACAAAACTGCTGAGGGACTTGGGAGTCAAGGGCCAGTGCCTGCGTACAGCAATCAAAACCGCAACTGAAGCAGCCAAATAGAGCAGCCGGTGGCTCTGGCTGAAGAGGAATGGCCCCAATTGGGCCCCCAACTAGTGCATCAGGAGGTATGCGGTCAAGCAGACCAAAATCTGACTCAGGGAACCGGACGCCCCTGCCATGCATAGTCCCCTGATATGTCTGCCAACAAGGTGACTCTCATGGCTAATTGGACTTGGGTCGCAAGCTCAGGTCTGATTATCCTGTAGCTGGCCGCCTCTGGAGAGGGTGTATAGTGTTAAAGGCCGAAACACCCAGTGACCCAGAGGAACACTACTGATGAAGCACACCCGCAAATTCTTTTATCCTTCAGGTCTTCCATTCACGTTCACTGTTCACCTACAAGGCCACCAAGTGTATGTGCTCGCAAAAGATGCAAACACCTAATTCTGTTTTTAATTTGTTTTAGGAGTCTTTTTACGTGTTTTTAGGAGTATTCTTACGTGTTTTAGGAGTTTTTTTTACGTGTTTTAGGAGTCTTTATGTGTTTTAGGAGTCTTATTATGTGTTTTAGGAGTCTTGTTATGTGTTTTAGGAGTAATTTACGTTTTAGATTTCACTGTGCATCTCTTCGGAGTCATTTTATGTGTTTTGGAGTCGTTTTTAATGTTTTCGAAGTTGGTTGTTGTGTTTTTAAATGTTTTCCTAGTCATTTCAATGTGTTAAGTCATTTTATGCATTTGTGTTTCACACAAGAGGTAGAACATCTCACTCTGTGTTTTCTGGAATATATATATATATATATATATATATATATATATATATATATATATATATATATATATATATATATATATATATATATATATATATAATCTGACCATAAAACTTTCCTCCCAGAGGTCTTATCTTTTTCCATGTGATGTCAGATGAAACAAAAATATAGCTGTTTGGCCACAATACCCAGCAATATGTTTAGAGGAGAACAGGTGCGGCCTTTAATCCCAGGAACACCATCCCAACGTCAAGCATGGTGGTGGTAGTATTATGCATCTTGGCCTGTTTTGCTGACAATGGAATTGGTGCTTTAAATGGGACAATTAAAAAGGAGGATTACCTCCAAATTCTTCAGGACAACCTAAAATCATCAGCCCGCAGGTTGGGTCTTGGACGCAGTTGGGTGTTCCAACAGGACAATGACCCCAAACACACATCAAAAGTGGTAAAGGAATGGCTAAATCAGGCAAGAATTAAGGTTTTAGATTGGCCTTCCCAACGTCCTGACTTAAACGTGTGGACAATGCTGAAGAAACAAGTCCATGTCAGAAAACCTACACATTTAGCTGAACTGCACCAATTTTGTCAAGAGGAGTGGGCAAAAATTCAGAACCAGTAGCTTGCCAGAAGTTTGTGGATAGCTACCAAAAGCGCCTTATTGCAGCGAAACTTGCCAAAGGACATGTAACCAAATATTAACATTGCTGTATGTATACTTTTGACCCAGCAAATTTGGTCACATTTTCAGTAGACCCATAATACATACATAAAAGAACCAAACTTCATGAATGTTTTTTGTGACCAACAAGTATGTGCTCCAGTCACTCTATCACCAACAAAAATAGGAGTTGTAGAAATTATTGAAAACTCAAGACGACCATGACATTATGTTCTTTACAAGTGTATGTAAACGTCGTACCAAGACTGTATGTGTAAATATTTGTTTACAGTACTTTGTTCTCTAATGATAATATGATCATAAAAATACATATAGCCTGTTTTATATTAATATATTATATATTATATCTCTTCATTAACACACATGCACAGATATGCATTAAAGTTTAAAACGTATCCTTCAAGTGAGCAAAAGCAAATATATTTACTGAATATGTAAAAGTATTGTCCCCTGCAGTGAATGTCATCTCACTTCAGCTGCTTACCTTGTCAGACAATAGTAAAATTAGTCATATTAACAGAAACACTATGTATGTTTTGTTTTTGTGTGTTTTTTTTTTCAAAAATTAAATAATGTGGATATTGGTGACGCGAGGTTACAGCCCTGAACTGACTCCGTCCAACCTATCAGACCTGAGAAGGGAGGATGGGTAAAATGGTTGTTAAATAGATGAGGGGAGAGAAAAGAGAATGAGACGTTATAAATAAAGAAAGAACCAATCAGAGATTGTATGAGGAAGGTGAAAAGGGAAATTGGGGGAGGTGTCGATAATATAAATGAGGGAGAGTGGGATTGTTTTTCCTTCCTCTGTCAATTTTATATTGGTCAGTCGTATTAAATGTGTGTGTGTGTGTGTGTGTGTGTGTGTGTGTGTGTGTGTGTGTGTGTGTGTGTGTGTGTGTGTGTGTGTGTGTGTGTGTGTGTGTGTGTGTTTTTGTGTGTGTTTGTGTGTGTGTGTGTGTGTATCAGAGCAAGGTCATTATAAGTCGGAAATCCCCCCCAAGCTGTGGGTTGTAATGTGTAGTAATGAAATAGTGTGTCAACAGTGAAATAGACTATAGGTGGTGCACAAAGTTGTGATAGCCGTTACAGAGCCATACAAACAACTAATGTTCAAGTGTGTTGTGGAAGTTGCCCTCCCGTGGATCCTCCAGACCAGTGGTTCTCAAATGGGGGTATGCGGACCCTTGGGGGTACTTGAAGGTATGCCTAGGGGTACGTGAGATTTTCTTTAAATATTCTAAAAATCGAGGCAATTAAACAATCCTTTATAAATATATTTATTTAATATTATTTCAACAAAATATGAATTTAAGTTCATAAACTGTGAAAAAAAATACAACAGTGCAATATTCAGTGTTGAGAGCTAGATTTTTTGTGGACACGTTCCATAAATATTGATGTTAAAGATTTCTTTTTTCTGTGAAGAAATGTTTAGAATTAAGTTCATGAATCCAGATGGATCTCTATTACAATCCCCAAAAAGGGCACTTTAAGTTGATGATTACTTCTATGTGTAGAAATCTTGAATCTTAATTGAATCACTTGTTTATTTTTCAACAATTTTTTTGTTATTTTTATATATTTTTTTCCAAAGAGTTCAAGAAAGACCACTACAAATGAGCAACATTTTGCACTGTTATACAATTTAATAAATCAAAAACTGATGACATAGTGCTGTATTTATTTCTTTATCTCTTTTTTTCAACCAAAAATGCTTTGCTCTGATTAGGGGGTACTTGACTTAAAAAAATTATCACCGGGGGTACATCACTGAAAAAAGGTTGCGAACCACTGCTCCAGACCACCAAGCAGGGACACGACAGCCCGGATCAGGGTTACAACACTGTTTTATTTTTCAAAAAGACCCATTGCCTCCCTGCTTGGCACTCAGCATTAAGGGTTGGAATTGGGGGTTAAGTCACCATAAATAATTCCCGGGCGCGGCACCGCTGCTGCCCACTGCTCCCCTCACTTCCCAGGGGGTGATCAAGGGGATGGGTCAAATGCAGAGGACACATTTCACCACACCTAGTGTGTGTGTGATAATCATTGGTACTTTACTTTACTTTCAGCAATTGTCTTTCCGTGTGTGTCTTTCTCTCTCTCGCTCTCGCTCCAGCTACACCACTTCTCTCCTCTCCGGCTGCTGGCTTTTAACAGAGTGACAGGTGATTAGATAACCAGGCCCAGGTGGGCCATCTACGCACCTGTCGCTGATCTCAAAGCCGGTCCTGGCACACCCCGCTTCGCTGCTGGTCCGCAGGCCACGCCCCCTTCACATATGTATAGAAAAAGTCTTAATTACAATATTCATATCTACAGTCTACGTCCCCTTTTTTCCACCACACTATATTTTAAAGAACTTGAAAAAAGGTCGAAATGCAATATTCGGGTCAAGTCTGTTTTATTTGTGTTGCACCGATTCACAACAGAAGTTGATCTACAGCCATTAAAGCAGGGGTCTCAAAAGCAGGGCCCGAGGGCCGGGTCAGGCCAGAGAACAGGTTTTGTCCGGCCTGCGGAATAAGTTTGCTAAGTAAAAAAATGTATCTGACATTTTTGAATGAAAGAAACAGCTGTTCTAAATGTGTCCACTGGATGTCATAATAGCAATTATTTGTATCTTTGTAGATGATGCTACATATGTACAAAATCAACCACATAATGTCAGTACACCAGTCGAGGAAAATGATCAAACTACATAAAAAACATCCTGTAATTTGATGTAGATTATTTTTTTTTTTATCTTGATAGACTGAAAATTAACACCAATGAGTTGACTGATGAACATTATCACATCATTTATTCAGAAAATATAAATAACAACAAATGAACATAGAACACTCTTAACCACAACATGTAAGTGGAAAAAAACCCAGCAACGTTATGATTTGTACATTTCATATTTTTAAACAAAGAATACAATCTGAAGTTGTCTTTATTTTTAAATTATCGTGCCGTGATTTTACCAGTTTGGCCCACTTTGGAATAGATTTTTCTCCATGTGGCCCCCGATCTAAAATTAATTTGACTACCCGTGCATTAGAGAGAACCAACTAAACCCCAAAAGACAAGAAGCACTTGGCAATTGAGGCAAGGAAAAACACCTTCTATGGAAGAAACCTGCTGGGGGACGTCTTGCCCTGAGAGGGACAGAGGAGAGTAAGGGTCACCAATCTACTGCCCACGGGCCGAATCCAGCCTACATCTGCTGTGCAGATTTACTTTACAAAAGAGAAGTGTGGGATACTTTATTTACTGCATTGATAACATAAAATGTACAGTGTTACTGTAGAATAAAAGATTAGCAGAAAGGAAAGACGCTAAGCAGGAGGTCGAGAGTTGCTTTTTATTGGGGGCAGGAACAGAAAATAATTGCAAAGCACTTCCTTAAATGTTGACGGCCAGAAGGTTCAAGAGTTTGGGCTTGAGCTTGCACACTGCTTTGGATGCTTCGGGCATATTTTTTCCTTATAGCCTCTGGGATATTTTTTTTTTTTTTAACAGTGGGCCATTTGTGACGTCAAAGACTGCCAGACGTACTTATGAGGGCATCCTTGGAGCTGCAGTCTCAATAGGACTCCTAATGTTATGGATAAACATGGTGGTGACGGCAACTGACACCAGAGGGCAGTAATGTCCAATAATTTGTTATATATTTATAGTCAATATATGTATATATAATAATAATAAACAATATGAACTACTAAACTAAGGAAATGGAGTGTGACAAAATACAAGAGTGTGTATAGTGTAAGACTATGTATGTGGTTAGCTTACGTGTGTGTTACCAATTGTTGAACGAGAGACGATTAAGTCCAAGGGAGAGGGAAGTCCGAGTCCAAGCGGGAGGTCGAGATCCAAGAGGCAGTCCGGGAAGCAGGGGAATGACGAGGAATGACGAGACACACAGCAACGTCAAACACGGAAACGGAGGTCTGCAATAGGATCGACACGACAATGAAACACGGAGGGGAAAACAGAAAGAGCAAGATTGCATAAAGCATCTGATGATCGCTTACTGTACGGAAGACTATATTCCGGCGCCTGATGGCAAGTTGAGCAGGCTTATGAAAGCAGCTCCTTCATACAGGCAGGTGTGCTGATTGCTGGTAAATGATTGCAGCTGGTGGCTGCTAAGGGCGGAGACGCACCCATGGGCGTACGCGGCCGTGGGCTGTGTCCCGAGGTGTGAAGCAGAGCGCAAGGATGAGGGCGCATTCCAATGCTCTCTGGCCGTGACAACTAACCCACTTGTGAGCCGATACAGCTAAAACTTAAACCAATAATAAATGTGACTGTGGAGCAAAATTAACACTGAAGCAATTCAGACCATAAGGAAGTGTTTTAAAGGCATATTTAAATTATCTTTGGTCCCTTCAGAGACAGCATACGTCTATTCCAGACTTAATAAAAATAAATGGGTTTGTGTTTTTCATACCTAGCATTGTTCTCTGTTTAAGTAATTTCACTTGATCAAGCCTTTTCTATCATCCCACGCTACAAAATAGTAAAATTATGTGAGTCGATATTGTATCGGATCAATATCCATCCATTTTCTACCGCTTATTCCCTTTAGGGTCCCGGGAGGCGCTGGTGGCTTTCTCAGCTACAATCGAGCGGAAGGCGGGGTACACCCTGGACAAGTTGCCACCTCATCGCAGGGCCAACACAGATAGACAGACAACATTCACACTCACATTCACACACTAGGGCCAATTTAGTGTTGCCAATCAACCTATCCCCAGGTGCATGTCTTTGGAGGTGGGAGGTAGCCGGAGTACGCGTAGGGAACCCACGCAGTCACGGAGAGAACATGCAAACTCCACACAAAAAGATCCCAAGTGCAGAATCAAATCCAGGACATTCGTATTGTGAGGCAGACGCACTAACCCAATCTTCCACAGTGCTGCCCTCAGGTACACATATTCACCATTAATTAGTTGCTTATTAACATTGAAATTAGTAACATATTGGTTCTTAATTAGTTATTATTAAGTACTTATGAATGCCTTATTCTGCATGGCCTTAATATACAACCAGTAAGCCATTAACTAAGAGTCTTCCCTCAATAACCTCAGAATGATTGCTCATTAGTAACCCTAACCCTAACCCTTATATGTTCAACTAGTGTCCAAATAACTCTAAATTAAGTCTTTGTTACTTTAATAAGCAACTTATTAATGTTGGATATGTTCCCCATACTAAAGTGTTACCAAAAAAGTTGTATCAAGACAAACTTAATATATGTTTTTACTTGTGGGATGCAAGAAACTAAGAGCAAAATTATTTATTAAAGGGTTCAATTATTAGTCGAAATTATCTAGAAAACTTTCCTATGCTTTGCCGTATTCACACTAAAATTGGGAGTTCGATTTTACCAGATTAAACAGATATAAAAGATAATTGTTCCATATCTTTTCTAGATACCCAAGTCATTATCCACTCACTCCACAGTCACGCATTGTTGGGGGTAAGAAATATAAGTGTGGTGGCATATAAAGGCAAAATCATAAATACACTGTCCTTACACTATTTAATACAGATAATGTTGATAGCTGCTCCTGATGCCGTGTCAGAGTGTGAATGAATATTTTTTTCCCTTCCCATGCCAACAGATGCCGCCACCATTAATCATCTGGTGAATGAGGTGACATTGTAAAAGTGCTGAGTACCTTCATCGTGGAAAAGCGCTATAAACTGAAGCCATTTATCATCGGAGCTTGTGAAGAAACATGTTGCTTCAGGTGGACTTTCAAGATCACTGAACTACTATTTGCCTTACCTTGTGGCCGAAAAAAAAGCATATTAAGTATGATCTTTGTTGCATATTCTATACATACTACTAGTGAGAGCAGGGTCCATGGATACCAACTGAGACATTGGCGTCAAGACACCCGTGGACAAACCCCTCCGACTATCAGGTACTGTTAAACTCACTAAAACACTAGCAACACAATAGAAAGAAAAGGGATTTCCCAGAATTATTCTAGCAAATGTGTCCAAAAACATCTGAATCCATCCCAATGCAATCGTGTTTTATTTGTATTTGTTCTAGTCCGTCGCTATCAATATCCTCAAACACGAATCTTTCATCCTCGCTCAAATTAATGGGGAAATTGTCTTTTTCTCGGTCCAAATAGCTGTTTTTGTTGGAGGCTCCCATTAAAAACAAAGTGAGGACGTGAGGAGCCCTCAACGGGTGATGTCATCGTCTGCGACTTCCGGTAAAGGCAAGGCTTTTCTGTTGGCACCGAAAGTTGCGAACTTTATCGTGGATGTTCTCTACTAAATCCTTTCAGCAAAAATATGGCAATATCGCAAAATGATCACGTATGACACATAGAATGGATCTGCTATTCCCGTTTAAATAAGAAAATCTCATTTGAGTAGGCCTTTAATATTTACAACCGAATTTTTTTTTTTTTAATATCTGTATACATGGTTATAAATGCACATGGGTATATACATGTCACATGGATTAGACTAGGGTATCAAAAATAAATAAATAAATATGTGTGTGTGTGTGTGTGTGTGTGTGTGTGTGTGTGTGTGTGTGTGTGTGTGTGCGTGCGTGCGTGTGTGCGTGCGTGCGTGTGTGTGTGTGTAACAGGGTCACTTGTGCCTTGTAAACCTACATACACGTAATTATACATACATATATACACACATACGTATATATTCATTCATTAATACATACATACACGCACACATTTGTACTTACCCTCATACATAGGTACCTACGCTCCCACATACATATATAAATACAGTACATACATACACATTAACGGTACATACATCCACTCACACATTCACTGTAGAAACATACATATACCCATACTGTACATATACAAGCACATGTACATACATACACTCTTACATGTAATCACGTTTCATCAATCATACATTAACGTTGTTCTCCCAGGGGAAAGTGGGTAAAACACAGCACACAGACAAAGATTAAACTATTGTTCCTATAACAATCTACAAGGTTTATATAGTTTGCTTCTTTTTCTTCCCTTCCATTTATCTCAGGGGTCTCAAACTAAATTTACCTGGGGGCCACTGGATGCAGAGTCTTGGTGAGGCTGGGCCTCAAGAAAAGATTTCCAAAAAACACGCTTTTTAAATGTCTTTATTTTTATTTTGAACACAAAATAAAATCAAAATATAAATGAACAAAAAGAGAATTAAGTAAATAAATCAGTCATAAATAACAACAATAATAATTCCATTTCTCCAGTCAGCAACAATATATACACATACAAACCCCGTTTCCATATGATTTGGGAAATTGTGTTAGATGTAAATATAAACGGAATACAATGATTTGCAAATCATTTTCAACCCATATTCAGTTGAATATGCTACAAAGACAACATATTTGATGTTTAAACTGATAAACATTTTTTTTGTGCAAATAATCATTAAATTTAAAATTTAATGCCAGCAACACGTGACAAAGAAGTTGGGAAAGGTGGCAATAAATACTGATAAAGTTGAGGGATGCTCATCAAACACTTATTTGGAACATCCCACAGGTGTGCAGGCTAATTGGGAACAAGTGGATGCCATGATTGGGTATAAAAACAGCTTCCCAAAAAATGCTCAGTCTTTCACAAGAAAGGATGGAGCGATGTACACCCCTTTGTCCACAACTGCGTGAGCAAATAGTCAAACAGTTTAAGACTAACGTTTCTCAAAGTGCAATTGCAAGAAATTTAGGGATATCAACATCTAAGGTCCATAACATCATCAAAAGGTTCAGAGAATCTGGAGAAATCCCTCCACATAAGCGGCATGGCCGGAAACCAACATTGAATTGTATCAAAAAACAACGTCAAAATCTAAAGCATGGGTCATCAACCTTTTTGAATCCAAGAGCTACTTCTTGGGTACTGATTAATGTGAAGGGCTACCAGTTTGATACACACTTAAATAAATTGCCAGAAATAGCCCATTTGCTCAATTTACCTTTAACTCTATGTTATTATTAATAATTAATGCTATTTATCTTTGTGGAAACACTGATCATCCTAATGATTTCTCACAATAAATATATATTTTTGATGACATGTTTTAAATAGGTTAAAATCCAATCTGTATTTTGTTAGAATATATAACAAATTGGACCAAGCTATATTTCTAACAAAGACAAATCAGTATTTCTTCTAGATTTTCCAGAACAAAAATTTTAAAAGAAATTCAAAAGACTTTGAAATAAGATTTAAATTTGATTATACAGATTTTCTAGATTTGCCAGAATATTTTTTTTGAACTTTAATCATAAGTTTGAAGAAATATTTCACAAATATTCTTCGTCAAGAAAACAGAAGCAAAAATGAAGAATTAAATTAAAATGTATTAATTATTCTTTACAATAAAAAAATACATTTACTTGAACATTGATTTAAATTGTCAGGAAAGAAGAGGAAGGAATTTCAAAGGTAAAAAGGTATATGTGTTTAAAAATCCTAAAATCATTTTAAAGGTTGTATTTTTTCTCTAAAATTGTCTTTCTGAAAGTTATAAGAAGCAAAGTAAAAAAATGTATTTATTTGAACAAGTGAAGACCAAGTCTTTAAAATGTTTTCTTGGATTTTCAAATTCTATTTGAGTTTTGTCTTTATTAGAATTAAAAATGTCGAGCAAAGCGAGACCAGCTTGCTAGTAAATAAATACAATTTAAAAAATAGAGGCAGCTCACTGGTAAGTGCTGCTATTTGAGCTATTTTTAGAACAGACCAGCGGGCGACTCATCTGGTCTTGACGGGCTACCTGGTGCCCGCGGGCACCGCGATGGTGACCCCTGTGTTATAGAATAGAAAACAATTTTACTTTCAATTTACACAGCCTTAGTGTGTAGTTCTGGATCTGCAGCTAATGGCGCCTGCTTCATTTTTCTCGTCCTTTCTCTCGACAATAAAACACGGTGAGCCCAAAAACATAGTTTTGTTTGACAAAAAAGGGCGGAAAATAAACAAATTAAAAAAACAACATAAAAAAAAAAAACCTAAAACATTTTGAAATGAGGAATAGATTTGAAGTTGATGTAGAGCATGGGTGTCAAACTCTGGCCCGCGGGCCGTGTAATTTCATTTGGCCCTTGAGGCAATAATAAATTAACATTAGAGCTGGCCCGCCAGTATTATACAGTGGCGGTGCCGCTGTACGAATTTCAGTCCCCCCCCCCTCCCCCCGAAAATCTCCCAGGGCAACCATTCTCCCGAATTTCCACCCGGACAAAAATATTGGGGGCGTGACTTCAAGGTACTGCTTTTCATCACGTCCGCCTTTCTTCCATACTAACAGCGTGCCGGCCCAGTCACGTAATATATGCGGCTTCTACACACACACAAGTGAATGCAAGGCATACTTGGTCAACAGCCATGCAGGTCACACTGAGGGTGGCCATATAAACAACTTTAACACTGTTACAAATATGCGCCACACTGTGAACTCACACCAAACAAGAATGACAAACACATTTCGGGAGAACATACGCACCGTAACACAACATCAACACAACAGAACAAATACCCAGAACCCCTTGCAGCACTAACTCTTCCGGGACGCTACAATATACACCCCCGCTAGCAACAAAACTCGATTTTGCATGTCACTCTAAAGTTATATAAGCCTTGCTTGTTCAATATTCAATGCAAAACTTGTTTGGGTCCCTATTAAAAGGTTAAGTTGATCAACTTTGGCCCGCGGCTTTGTTTAGTTTAGAATTTTGGCCCACTCTGTATTTGAGTTTGACACCCCTGATGTAGCGATTTAAGCATTAAATATTAAATGTGTGTATGCCCTGGCACACCATTGTCATCATTTCATGACTGAAGCAAAAACCTTTTTACACTTTTATACTGAAATAAATACCCATGCAACTTATTAAATAAAAACATAGAAAAATCTACCAGCAGCAGTAAGGTTTAGATCCATGAAGGAAAGAAGAAAGTGAATGAATGTTTATAACTGAATACATTTAGATATGCATAAAAATGTGTTTTCTTCTTTTTAAATTATTTCTTTTAATGAATTAAGTAATGTTTATGACAACCTTTTTCCAAAACACATTATATAATGTGAGATATAACAGGACAATGCATACGTTTATCATTTGTTTTCAAAACGCTTACAAAAAAGTGCAACCCCGAAAATTTACTGTGGGACCCTTTTTTATGACTTGATGGGGTCCAGGGGACCCCATTTTGAAAATTCCTAGCGCCAACACTGCTGTCAGCAGAGGAGAAAAAAAATGCTTCATTTAAATAGATATATTATTCATAAAACAAGTTCAAGTATCATTGGCAAATGTTCACCTAGTCCCAACCTTGGCACGCATACATGTGTCCTCTTTTTGGGATTTCAGAATATGGTCAGCCTATGTTATTTGTATAAATGTACTACTGTAATTCTTAATGTTTTTCTTAGGGAGGCACGGCAGGTTAAGCTATGATTTCCTACTGGTTGTCTCAAAGGCCTCTTTAAGAATTTAAAACTTAATGTATACATCCGTACATCAGAATGGTAACCACTCGTGGTGCCAACACATTACAAACACACACACACACACACACACACACACACACACACAAACTCATGAAGAGCTACTTAAGGGGTCTAGCGATCTCCCACTTGAGCAATTGTTTATAAGCTGAGGGCACACAGTGCTTCTGCCGGGTCCTTTGTGTATTCTTCTAAGCAAACAAATCCAACACAGGAGTAAACAGAGCAGTGCAAAGCGATACACACACCTGACTGATTCTCGTTGTTTTCACATATTTTGTATGCGAAACGGGTTCTCTGCAAAAGAGAGACTTTCCATGGCAACAATGTTATCTCCGTCTTGTTTTCACGCTTTAATGCTGGGAGGAGCTGCGATATAGTTGGCTTTTTTTTTTTTTTTTGTCAAACAAATTAAAATTGTGTTTCCATTTCACGCTCTCTTACTGGCTAAAACCCAAGAAAATGTAGGAAGAAAAAAAATAAAGGACACGGTTGTAGGGAGGACAGGAGAGTTATATTATTGGCCAGTACCGATTTACTTCTTACACAGTAAAAAAGGCTGGGTCATTTTGATTTATATTTATTAGTGGCGGGTGTTGTGTTAAATGTTTGAGGTATTTTTATGAAGAGCAATCCTTTTTTTGGGTTATAAGGGTATTATTTTAACTATATTTCTGGGTTTTCAAAACTATGAACCATTTTTGGGTTGTTTTTCAATGAGTAATGCATTTTTGGGTGAAAGGTGTTTTTTTATCAAAAAAGGTATTTTTATCTTTTGTGCTCGTCACAGATTGTCCATAACAAACACCATGTTCAAACATAAGGGTGTCCATATGTGCACTTGGCACCAGGACACCCTGGGCCGCAGTTCCATCCGACTTTGTACTTGTGTCATCGGATTTGCGGCCTCATGTTTTGAACACTAGGGTGAAGAGAGGGGCAGAGCTTTCTACCGATCACCAACTGGTGGTGAGTTGGCTGCAATGGTGGGGGAGGATGCCGGACAGACCTGGCAGGCCCAAACCCAATACAAGGGTCTGCTGGGAAAGTCTAGCAGAGTCTCCTGTCAGAGAGAGTTTCAACTCCCACCTCCGGAAGAGTTTTGAACATGTCACGAGGGATGTGCGGGACCCTGAGTCCGAGTGGGCCATGTTCCGCACCTCTATTGTCGAGGCGACTGATTGGAGCAGTGGCCGCAAGGTTGTTGGTGCCTGTCGTGGCGGTAATTCTAGAACCCGTTGGTGGACACCGGCGGTGAGGGATGCCGTCAAGCTGAAGAAAGAGTCCTATCGGGTTCTTTTGGCTCATAGGACTCCGGAGGCAGAGGACAGGTACCCACAAGCCAAGCGGTCGCGGAGGCACAAACTCGGACATGGGAGGAGTTCGGAGAAGCCATGGAAAACGACTTCCGGACTTCCTCGAAGCGATTCTGGACCACCATCCGCCGCCTCAGGAAGAGGAAGCAGTGCACTGTCAACACCGTGTATGGTGAGGATGGTGTTCTGCTGACTTCGACTGAGGATGTTGTGGATCGGTGGAGGGAATACTTCAATGACCTCCTCAATCCCACCAACACGTCTTACTATAAGGAAGCAGTGCCTGGGGAATCTGTGGTGGGCTCTCGTATTTCTGGGGCTGAGGTTGCTGAGGTAGTTAAAAAGCTCCTCGGTGGCAAGGCCCCGGGGGTACATGAAATCCGCCCGGAGTTCCTTAAGGCTCTGGATGCTGTGGGGTTGTCTTGGTTAACAATACTCTGCAGCATCACGTGGACATCGGTGCCGGTGCCTCTGGATTGGCAGACCGGGGTGGTGGTTCCTCTCTTTAAGAAGGAGAACTAGAGGGTGTGTTCCAACTATCGTGGGATCACACTCCTCAGCCTTTCCCGGTAAGGTATATTCAAGTGTACTGGAGAGAAGGCTACGCCAGATAGTCGAACCTTGGATTCAGGAGGAACAGTGTGGTTTTCGTCCTGGTCGTGGAACTGTGGACCTGTGACGGTACAACGGGAGAAGAAGACAGCAGAGGAACGATGACGTCGTTAGCTGGCAGCGTATTTAATGACAGTTTAGTGTGTGAGTGAGATGTGTATTTAACCAAAGAGATGTAGTGTGACGAAGTGTGAGACTTATCTGAGTATGGTTGCCAGAGGGTGTTGAGGATGCGTGTTGGGATCCAGGCGGAAGTCCAGCAAGGAGCAAGGCGGAATCGAACGTCGGGGAGCAGGCAGATGGTCAAGGGCAGGAGCTTGGTTTCGTGGTCGTTAGGCAGGCGTGAGGTCGATGTCCAGGAAGGCAAGGGAAAATCCATGGGAGGTCCAAGGTGACGAGACACACAACTCGACGACAAGGAAGGATGGCGGGAGGCTGGAAGACGACACAACACAGGAGACAATGAGCACAACAGGGAAGGAGCACAGGTAGATAGTTTGCACATGCAGAGGAGCTAGATACGTGTGGGCTTACTGTACTGGGTACGTGAAGCTACGTTCTCGCGTCGGATCTCAGGCTGCGTATGCTCTTGAAGGCAGCTCGCTCATCACAGGCAGGTGTGTAGTTTGGTGAGTGTTTGCAGGTGCGAGGAGGCATGCCCGCAGCGGAGAGAGAGCACACGTGGGAGTGGCCCGTGGTGTGCTTGTCCGGACGCCCAGCAGGAGGAGACATAGCAGGAAGAGAGGAAGCAGGCGTGTGACCCATAACAGCACCCCCCCTCTTACGCGAGACTCCCGGCGAGCTTCGGGGTGCCTCGGGGTGAGTTCTGTAAAAGTCCTTGATAAGGGAGGGGTCGGCGATGTAAGAGGCCGGTACCCAGGACCTATCTTCAGGGCCATAGCCCTCCCAGTCCACAAGGTAGACCCAACCCCTCCCCTGTCGCCGAACCTTGAGGATCTCCTTGACGGTCCAGACTTGGTCCCCATCCTCGAGGATTCTAGGAGGGGGAGGGGCGGGGGTGGGGGCGGACAGGGGACTGTTAACAACAGGTTTGACCTGGGAGACATGAAAGACAGGATGAGATCTCATGGAATGTGGAAGATCCAATTGTACAGCAGCAGGGTTGATCTTCGATTTGACCGTATAAGGTCCAACAAAACGTGGTGCAAGTTTCTGGGAGGAATTCGGGAGGTGGAGGTCCTTGGCCCGAAGCAGGACCTGCTGTCCGAGCTGGTAGTCGGGAGCCGGGATGCGCCGCCGGTTGGCATTGCGACACATCCTAACAGACTCCTTCAATAGGGAAGCACGGGCGGACCTCCACACTCTGCGGCATCGTCTCAGGTGTGCCTGGGTGGAAGGAGTTGCCACCTCGATCTCCTGGGAGGGAAACAAGGGAGGTTGAAATCCCAGCCAGCATTCAAATGGAGACATACCCGTAGCTGCGCAGGTCAAGGAGTTGAAAGAGTACTCCACCCATGGAATAAACTTACGCCAGGAGTTAGGCTGTTGTGCTGCCATACAGCGCAGCATGGTCTCCACCCCCTGGTTGGCCCTCTCTGCTTGACCATTGCTTTGGGGGTGGTAGCCGGAAGTCAGACTGACCGTGGCCCCAATGCCCTTGCAAAAATCCTGCCAGACCCGAGAAATTAATTGAGGGCCACGATCAGAGACAATGTCGGAGGGGATCCCGTGGATCCTGACCACATGCTGGACCAGCAGGTCTGTGGTTTCAGCAGAGGATGGAAGCTTGGGCAAAGGAATAAAGTGTGCTGCTTTGGAAAACCTGTCGACGATAGTGAGGATTGTGGTGTTACCTCTAGAAGTGGGAAGTCCCGTGATGAAATAAACAGCAATGTGGGACCAAGGTTGATTGGGGATGGGAAGAGGGTGTAAGAGGCCGGCAGGAGGGCTGTGGCTTGCCTTGTTCCGGGCGCAGACGCTGCAGGCGGCGACAAACTCCCGGGTATCCGCCTCCATGGTAGGCCACCAAAAACGGCGTCGGATAAAGCTTAGTGATCTATGGACTCCGGGATGACAGGTAAACACACTAGAATGAGCCCAATCAAGTACCTTGGCCCTTAAAGGTTCTGGGACGAACAGCCAATTAGGGGGTCCGTTTCCGGGACCAGGGTCAGAACGTAAGGCCGTCTTGACCAGGCCCTCGATCTCCCAAGTTACCATCCCGATGATGCGGTTAGGGGGAAGGATGGTCTCGGAAGTAGACTTAACGGTAGGTTCCTCTGAGAATATTCGAGAAAGAGCGTCCGCCTTGCCATTGCGTGAACCAGGTCTGTAGGTGAGAGTGTAATCGAATCGACAGAAAAATTGTGCCCAGCGAGCTTGCCTGTCATTCAGTCTTTTAGCGGATCGGATGTGAATGAGGTTGCGATGGTCGGTCAGGACCAGGAACGGATGCTTGGCCCCCTCCAGCCAGTGTCGCCATTCGACCAGCGCCTCGTGGACTGCCAACAGTTCTCGGTTCCCAGCATCGTAGTTTCTCTCGGCTGGAGAGAGACGTCTAGAAAAGAATGCACAAGGGTGCAACACATTACTCCCACTGGAACGCTGGGACAAGACTGCCCCAATCCCGGAGTCAGAAGCGTCCACTTCAACCGTGAACGGCACATCCGGGTCAGGGTGTACGAGAACGGGGGCGGAACTGAAGCTCCTCTTGAGGTTCTGGAACGCCACGTCTGCCTCCTTGTTCCACCTAAATGCAGTGATCGTAGATGTTAGTGCGTGGAGAGGTGCAGCTACCTTACTGAAGTTGAGGATGAATCGACGGTAAAATCCTGCAAAGCCTAGGAATCGCCTCAATTCCGTACGGGTGTTTGGTTGAGGCCACTCCATAACCGCTTTGACCTTCTTGGGGTCGGCTCGGATGTTACCCTTCTCGATGATGTGGCCAAGGAAGTTTACAGAAGATGAATGGAATTCACATTTCTCGGCCTTGACGAACAAGCGGTTCTCGAGGAGGCGCTGTAGGACCTGTCGGACATGCTGCTGATGCTCCTGCATGTTGTGAGAGAAGACCAGAATATCATCCAGGTAAACAACCACAAATTTGTCGAGCATGTCTCTTAAAACGTCGTTAACTAGAGCTTGAAAGACAGCTGGGGCGTTGGTCAGGCCGAAGGGCATGACCCGGTACTCGGAGTGGCCAAGGTGTGTGTTGAAGGCTGTCTTCCACTCATCCCCCTTCCTAATCCGGACAAGATGGTAAGCATTGCGGAGGTCAAGCTTGGTGAAGACAGTTGCAGGAGCAAGAGGTTCAAAGGAGGAGCTCATGAGTGGAAGGGGATACCGGTTCTTGACTGTGATGGCGTTGAGTTTTCGGTAGTCGATACAAGGGCGTAGGGAGCCATCCTTCTTGCCGACAAAGAAGAATCCGGCGGCTACCGGTGACTTGGAGGGAATGATGATACCTGAAGAGAGTGAGTCTGTAATATAGTTAGACATAGCCTTCTTCTCAGGTATGAACAGGTTGTACAAGCGGCTAGAAGGAAGTACTGCGTCAGGTACGAGATCAATGGCACAGTCGTACGGTCTGTGCGGGGGTAGAGATAGTGCCTGGGCCTTATTGAATACAGCTGCAAGGTCATGGTAAACCGCGGGGACCCCAGACAGGTCAGATGGGGATGACTTAAGCTTGGGGCTCTCCGAGACAGGGGATGCTGCCTTGAGACAGTTAGCATGGCATGCCGTGCTCCAGGATAGGATCTTACCAGAGATCCAGGAAATATGGGGGTCATGCTGGCGAAGCCATGAACGGCCGAGGACAAGAGGAGCAACAGGGGCATTGAGGATTAACAAGATAATCTGCTCCGTGTGGTTGCCGGACAGAGTTAGTGTGAGCAGTGCTGTACGGTGGGTGATGGGACCCAGGGGATGCCCATCCAAGGCCTGAGCTGGTAAAGGCTTGTCCAGACGCAGAAGCTCAATCCCGGCCTGACAGGCAAAATTACGGTCCATAAAACTAACATCTGCTCCAGAGTCCACATACGCTCCCACCTTCAGTCCTCTTGATTCCCAAGACAATGTTGCGGGGAAAAGGATACCAGGGTCACAGTGGCTCCGGGTAAAGGTGGTGTGGCTCACAAGAACTCCCCTTACTTGTGAGCCTGGTCTTTTGGTCGTGTGGGGCAGGTCACGATCATGTGACCCGCACAACCACAGTAGAGGCAGAGGCGCTGACGGAACCTCCTTTCCCGTTCCTCCGTGGCCAGTCGAGTCCTGCCCAACTGCATGGGTTCCATCCCGCTGGTTGGTGCAGGGAGAAACCCAGACTGGTCCACCAAGTGGACGCCTTCATCCCCACCTCTGGCCGCGCTAGCAGAGTAAGAAACGGTACGGTTCCCCCACACCGGCCTTCTGGTCCTCTCCTGGACTGAAAGTCTTCGTTCAGCCGCTCGTTCCTTGAGTCTCTTGTCCATCAGTAGGGCCAGCTGAATGAGGTCCTGGTAAGAGGCAGGTTGGTCCCGCAACAATCCGTCCTTGATCTCGTCGGAGAGGCCTCGACGGTAGGCGCTCAACAAGGCCTTGTTATCCCACCCGCTGTCTGCGGCCAGGGTGCGGAACTCAAGAGTGTAATCTGCCACAGAACGAGAACCTTGCTGAAGGGAGTGTAGACGTGAGGCGGCGTCTCCTCCATCGGAGGGATGGTCAAAAACTGCCCTAAACTCCGTGCGAAAAGCATCATAATTCATGCTGAGGCCAAGGTTGCGGTCCACAGCTGCTGTGGCCCACTGGAGAGCCCTTCCGGTCAATAAAGAAAAAATAAAGGCAATCTTGGCCCCGTCAGAGGTGTACCGGGAGGGCTGATGACGAAATACCATATCACACTGGACCAGGAAACCACGACATAACTCAAAATCCCCTTCGAAAGCCTTAGGGCTAGCGATCTTCGGCTCGCAGGAAGACGGGGGGCTGTGTGGGGGCTGCCGCGGCGGGGGCGGCTAGTACGCGCTCAGGGGGAGCGGCAGAGCTTGGGGAGATCAAGTCCAGTCGAGCCAACATGCTAGCAAAAGCAGCATCCAGCTTATTCTCAAGAACACAAAAGCGCTCTTGGTGCTGCTGGAGTGCAGTGTGCATGGCTGCGACACTTGGTACCGGGGAGCCTCGGGAGGGGAGCGGGGTACGTGCCACGTCTTTGCCGTCTGGTTCTGACATGGCGAGAACGTACTGTGACGGTACAACGGGAGAAGAAGACGGCAGAGGAACGATGACGTCGTTAGCTGGCAGCGTATTTAATGACAGTTTAGTGTGTGAGTGAGATGTGTATTTAACCAAAGAGATGTAGTGTGACGAAGTGTGAGACTTATCTGAGTATGGTTGCCAGAGGGTGTTGAGGATGCGTGTTGGGATCCAGGCGGAAGTCCAGCAAGGAGCAACGCGGAATCGAACGTCGGGGAGCAGGCAGATGGTCAAGGGCAGGAGCTTGGTTTCGTGGTCGTTAGGCAGGCGTGAGGTCGATGTCCAGGAAGGCAAGGGAAAATCCACGGGAGGTCCAAGGTGACGAGACACACAACTCGACGACAAGGAAGGATGGCGGGAGGCTGGAAGACGACACAACACAGGAGACAATGAGCACAACAGGGAAGGAGCACAGGGAGATAGTTTGCACATGCAGAGGAGCTTGATACGTGTGGGTTTACTGTACTGGGTACGTGAAGCTACGTTCTCGCGTCGGATCTCAGGCTGCGTCTGCTCTTGAAGGCAGCTCGCTCATCACAGGCAGGTGTGTAGTTTGGTGAGTGTTTGCAGGTGCGAGGAGGCATGCCCGCAGCGGAGAGAGAGCACACGTGGGAGTGGCCCGTGGTGTGCTTGTCCGGACGCCCAGCAGGAGGAGACATAGCAGGAAGAGAGGAAGCAGGCGTGTGACCCATAACAGGACCAGCTCTATACTCTCGGCAGGGTCCTTGAGGGTGCATGGGAGTTTGCCCAACCAGTCTACATGTGCTTTGTGGACTTGGAGAAGGCATTCGACCGTGTCCCTCGGGAAATCCTGTGGGGAAAGCTCAGAGAGTATGGGGTATCGGACTGTCTGATTGTGGTGGTCCACTCACTGTACGATCATGTCAGAGCTTGGTCGGCATTGCCGGCAGTACGTCGGACACGTTTCCAGTGAGTGTTGGACTCCGCCAAGGCTGTCCTTTGTCACCGGTTCTGTTCATAACTTTTATGGACAGAATTGGGGGACAGGCCTTGAGGGAATCCTGTTCGGTGGCTGCAGGATTAGGTCTCTGCTTTTTGCAGATGATGTGCTCTTGTTGGCTTCATCTGGAAAGCTCTTCAGCTCTCACTGGATCGATTCGCAGCCGAGTGTAAAGCGTCTGGGATGAGCATCAGCACCTCCAAGTCTGAGTCCATGGTTCTCGCCCGGAAAAAAGTGTTGTGCCATCTCCGGGTTGGGGAGGAGACCCAGCCCCAAGTGGAAGAGTTCAAGTGCCTTGGAGTCTTGTTCATGAGTGGGGGAAGAGTGGATTGTGAGATCGACAGGCAGATCGGTGCGGCGTCTTCAGTAATGCGGACACTGTATCTGAGCCGGGAGGCAAAGCTCTCAATTTACTGGTCGATCAACGTTCCCATCCTCACCTATGGTCATGAGCTTTGGGTTATGATCGAAAAGACAAGGTCACGGGTACAAGCGGCCGAAATGAGTTTCCTCCGCCGGGTGGCAGGGCTCTCCCTTAGAGATAGGGTGAGAAGCTCTGCCATCCAGGAGGAGCTCAAAGTAAAGCCACTGCTCCTCCACATCGAGAGTAGCCAGATGAGGAGGTCAGGGCATCTTATCAGGATGCTACCTGAGGGTGTGGTCCATTAGTGCAAAGCCACGCACACGTCTGAGGAAGATTTGAAGCCGATTGTTGTTGTAACAAAGAAATTTGCTTGGGATTTGTGTGAGAACACTTTATTACAGGTGTGGCCCACGGGATGATATTTGATTAGTAATAGATCCGCCCCGCAGGCCACAGCCGCCTGCTGCTGTTTTGCACGCACCAATACTCTATCAGTGTTGACATTGCGGATTTTCAAAATGGGGTACCAGAGACCCCATCAAGTCACAAAAATGGGGTTCCACATGTTTGTAACTATTTTGAAAACAAATGATAAATGTATTCATTATCCTGTTTTATCTCACATTCTATATTGTGTTTTGGGAAAAAGTTGTCATAAACGTTACTTAATTAATTTAAAAATGTATACAAAAAATAACAAATGTTTATGCATATGTAAATGTATTCAGTTATAAATATTCATTCTGCCAATGCTGGGGCGCATTTCAACGCACACTCATCTGTGCGCTCTGCTGATTGCGCCTCCAATTAGATATTGGGTTTCACTATGTACAGCGCTCTGAGTCACTAGAGAAAAGCGCTATATAAATATAATTCACTTCACAAATACATACGTAATATATGTCTCAATAAAAAAAAAGGAAAAACAAGGGTTCAAGATGTTCATCATAATTCTTGTTCCGTGTAATTTGTGAAGACTTGTTTTTTGAACAGTCTCTTAAACTGAAACTTATCGGTGCTTCGTTTGATTTATTTGGTTAATCCATTCCATGATTTAATTCCACATACAGATACGCTAAAGGTTTAAGTGTTGTACGAGCAGCCACATTTTTTAATTGAATTTTCCTCTAAGGTTATATTTCTCCTCTTGTTGAGAATATTTGTTGTACATTCTTGGGTAGCATGTTATATTTGCTTTATACATAATTTTATCTGTTTGCAAATGCACCAAACCGTTGGATTTCAATAATTGTGTTTTAATAAATAAAGGGTTTGTATGGTTTTCATATCCAACATTATGCATTATTCTGATTGATCTTTTTCGTAACACAATGAATGAAGTGCACATTTGTAGTTATTTGCCCATATTTATTTTGTATTAGCTATTTATTGTATATACAGTACATACAAATCACATAAAATGGTTATGGTAATAATTTATCTGTTTGGGGCATGTTTAACAAGTTAAATAAAGCAACATCACGTGGTTACATTACACATTTCAACATATCTGAAAAGCAATAGGTAGAAGCAAAGCTTGTATTTAATTCTACCCCTTCTCCATCTATTTTACAGATAGTTCATTCACACCATGACTTTTCCATGTATACATTAGGCAGAGGCAAAGAAAACAAGTGATAATATAGAGAAAAAAAAAATAGCAGGGAATATGACCAAGCGGTGAATGGGGTAAGAAATAAGCAATGACTTGCGTGTGTTTTATGCCTAAAGATTCTGGCATCCGACAGCATGAAACCAAACAAATTAAGATGGCATCTGGAGACTTCACACCCCAGGTATGTTAACAAACCAACATGCCAGTCATTTTGTTAGCAACAGTAAATAAAGAAGCACACATCCCAGTGCACTTTTTTTTTTGCTTTACAAAAATCCCACTGACTGAGTATATGGGGTGCCAAATGTAAAGAAACATCTGATAACACTTTTCAAACTGGTATATTTTTAAAGTTTAGCTCACTTTTCTCATAATTGGCAAATGTTCTTAAAATTTTAGGTACAATGTACAATTTATGTTACGCATGAATGTTGAATCTAAATGTTGACTATAATTTAAATCATAGGTTTCAAACTCGAGGCCTGGGGGCCATTTCTGGCCCGCCACATTTTTTAACGTGGCCTGCGAAAGCCTGGAAAAAATGGGTTTCAATAGAATCCTTTTTTTTCAATTATTTTTTTTTTTTACCAAATGTATTAAATCTTTCATTTTTGACAGGAAAAAAAATATGCATATTTTAAACTTTAATATCTGATCATGCCAATTATATCATAAACTGTATTGCAAAACTATTTTTGGTAGATAAAAACAAATCATTAAATATCTGCTTGTCACCTTTATTCATGATTTTAAAGCAACTTATACAATAAAAAAATCAAATCAAACGCATATGCATTAGATTATCACCTGGGGATAGGTTGATTGGCAACACTAAATTGGCCCTAGTGTGTGAATGTGAGTGTGAATGTTGTCTGTCTATCTGTGTTGGCCCTGCGATGAGGTGGCGATGAGGTGGCGACTTGTCCAGGGTGTATATCCCGCCTTCTGCCCAAATGCAGCTGAGATAGGCTCCAGTGAACCCCCACAACCCCAAAAGGGACTAGCGGTAGAAAATGAATGGATATAACCCACATGCATAATGTAAATTATTTTTTTTTAAATGGCCCTCTGAAAGCAGCAATTACTGCGATGTGGCCCTGAATATAAATGAGTTTCACACCCCTGATCTAAATATAAATGTTGAACATAAATGTATTTTTTTGCTGAAAAGTGTTCCAGATGAGTGATAGATTTTTTTAACATGTACAAAAAAATGATGCTTTGTTTTAAAATTATATGATATCCCGCGACCCCAAAAAGGGAATAAGCGGTAGAAAATGGATGGATGGATGGATGATATCTCAACTTCCAACATTCGTAAAGCAGACAAAAAGCTTTCGCCATTATTGGCATTAATCATCATTAATCATCTGTCATGTTTCGCTTCTTCTCTTTACTGGCACTGCCCCGCCGCACTCATGGCATAGGAACAGTGGGATGTTTGCATCCATCCATCCATTTTCTACTGCTTGTCCCTTTTGGGGTTGCGGGGGGTCGCTGGAGCCTATCTCAGCTGCATTTGGGCAGAAGGCGGTGTACACACTGCTCATCGCAGAACGGGATGTTTGCATATTTTCCAAATTTTTAGCTTTACACCTGGCAAGACATTTAGATTGAACATTTGCATTTAACATTTATATTTAGCATGCACACTATATTTAAAGGCCTACTGAAATGAGATGTTCCTATTTAAATGGGGATAGCAGGTCCATTCTATGTGTCATACTTGATCATTTCGAGATATTGCCATATTTTTGCTGAAAGGATTTAGTAGAGAACATTGATGATCAAGTTCGCAACTTTTTGTCGCTAATAAAAAAGCCTTGCCTTTACCGGAAGTAGCAGACGATGTGCGCGTGACGTCACTGGTTGATGAACTCCTCACATTGTTTATAACCATAGCCACCAGCACCGAGAGTGATTCGGACCGAGAAAGCGACAAACTCCCCTTTAATTTGAGCGAGGATGAAATATTCTTGGATAAGGATATTGAGAGTGAAGGACTAGAAAAAAAAAAAAGGCGATTGCAGTGGGAGCGATTCAGATGTTATTAGACACATTTATTAGGATAATTCTGGAAAATCCCTTATCTGCCTATTGTTTTAGTGAGATTATACAGTACCTGAAAGTCGGAGGAGTGTGGCCACGGGTGTGTTGTCCGTAAGTGTCTGCGTGGGAGGAGGTAATAGTCTGCAGCAGCTGCAGGAGGACGCATCCGACGCAGGCTCCGCACATAACTACGGTAAGAGCCAACTTATTACCACAATTTTCTCACCGAAACCTGCCGGTTGACATGTGGTCGGGATCCATGTTCGCTTGACCGCTCTGTGAAACAAGGAAACACCGGCTGTGTTTGTGTGGTTAAAGGCTAAAAGCTTCCCACCTCCTTTTTTCTACTTTGACTTCTCCATTATTAATTGAACAAATTGCAAAATATTCAGCAACACAGATGTCCAGAATACTGTGTAATCATGCGATTAAAGCAGACTACTTATAGCTGGGATCGGGCTGGAAAATAATGTCCGCTACAACCCGAAACGTCAAACGCAAGCGTCATCATACCGCAACGTTTTCAACACGACACTTCGCGGGAAATTTAAAAATTTAAACTAAAAAGGCCGTATTGGCATGTGTTGCAATGTTAATATTTCATCATTGATGTATAAACTATCAGACTGTGTGGTGGGTAGTAGTGGGTTTCAGTAGGCCTTTGACCTGTGAGGAGGTGGCGACTTGTCCAGGGTGTACACCGCCTTCCGCCCGATTGCAGCTGAGACAGGCACCAGTGTCCCCCACCCCCCACCCCCCGCAACCCCAAAAGGAAATAAGCGGTAAAAAATGGATAGATGGACTATATTTAACATTTATATTTATATCACCGTTGTCAAAAATAACAAATTAGCTCATGTCATTGATCACAAAAATATCGGATTAATTATGTATATATGCATTACATTTTGAACGTGCATGCTCCTTTACCTTTACCTGAAAGGCGGTGCGACTTGTTATATGGTGGGTGATCAAGTCAATGCATATGTCAGATCAAAGATGAGTGAGGAGATGCCGACTGTTGTGCTCATTGGCAAATTAGACGTCAAAATACACCCAGATGGGACTTTAGCTATAACCGTTTCCAATTTTGGAGCAAACAGATGACAAATATTGGGCTTTTCTTCAGTTGATTTAATGTATGCAAGCGAATAATAACTTTTGATTAATGATGATTTACCCAACTTCAGAAGTGTGATTAATTTGATAAAAAATAATCATGTTACGGCACTAACTTATATTTAATGGTTGGGTTTCAACATTCAGATTTATCATCTACATTTCAACATTTACATTTTAATATTTTATATTCAACATTCATATTTGTATTCAATCTGTAGCATTTAAATGTGACATTTAGATTTAGATTTAACATCTACATTTTAGCATTTAAAATGAACATTTAGGTTTAGATTGAACATTTATATTTAGCATTTATATTTAACATGTGTAGTTAACATTTAGATTCAACCCTTAGATGTAACATTTTGTTGTAGTTTTAATATTAAAATGTAATATTTTAACTTAACATGTATATATACCAGTGTTTTTCAACCACTGTGCTGCGGCACACTAGTTTGCCATGAGATACAGTCTGGTGTGCCGTGGAAAATTTTGTAATTTCACCTAATTGGGTTAAAAATACTTTTTACAAAATCAGTTCCCAGTGGCTTATTTAATTTTTCTAAGTTTTTCTCAACATTTTACGCATCATGCAATATCCCGAAAAACAGCTTCAAAGTGCCTGATTTTCACCATCGGTATAGTCACCGGTCCATTATCCTGTGACGTCACAGCGTGAAACCACCAGAAAACAACATGGCGGATAGCATAGAAATGTATAGCTATAGTAGCTCGGATTCAGACTCAGCGGCGTAAGCGATTCAACAGATTACGCATGTATTGAAACGGATGGTTGGAGTGTGGAGGCAGGTAGCAAAAACGAAATTGAAGAAGAAACTGAAGTTATTGAGCCCTATCGCTTTTAACCGTATACAAGTGATACCGACAAAAACGACACGACAGACAGCAACACGGGAGGAAGCAAAGACGAAATCCGCGATCGCCTTCTAACCAACGATTGGTATGTGTTTGTTTGGCATTGAATGTGGGTGGAGGGAAAGGCTGGATGCATCGTGTGTGGGCGGGCAAGAGGGAGAGAGAGAGAGCATAAATACAAAAACAAATCTGTCTGGAGTCGCAAAAATTAAAAGCCATATTACATACAGATAGTGTGTCATGAGATATAAATTGAATTAAGGGGACTTAAAGTAAACTAAATAAGCTCAAATATAGCTACAAATGAGGCATTATGATGCAATATGTACATACAGCTAGTCTAAATAGCATGTTAGCATCGATTAGTTTGCAGTCATGCAGTGACCAAATATGTCTGATTAGCACACTCAACATAAGTCAATAACATCAACAAAACTCACCTTTGTGCATTCATGCACACTGAAAAAAATAACTCATAAGATTTACTTACAAAAATTATTGTAAGTATTTTCACGCAAATGATTTAAGTAAAATGTAATGCTGCAATATCAAGTAACACTCACTTGCCAGTATCAAGTAAATTCTACTTACCATATAACATAACAATTGTGAAGATATTAAGTAACAGTTACATAACTTCATCAAAGTTTGAAGTTATATTTATTTAAACAAATTAAGTAGAGTCTACTTGTTTTTTATCGGCAGGATCATCATTTTTACTCAAAATTTTAAGTACATTTTGTTTCACTTATTTTTTAGATTAGCTGTTCGGAGCGCTAATTAGTATATAACCTCTTCTCACTCCTGCGCATGTCAACGTTGAGCGGGAACTTAATGAGTGCGACCGCAAGACTTTGATGAAAATTGATGTGTGGCCGCGGCACGGTGGTTGGCAACCATGTTTCTTCAGTATATTGTCACATACTCTTATACTACATACTGTATACGCGCCGGAGTGCGAAGTACTTCTTGTTGCTACTGTGTCGAGATTGCAATGCTTACTTAGTCAACAGCCATACCTTTTACACTGACGGTTGTGATACAAACAACTTTAACATTCTTACTAATATGCGCCACACTCTATAAACTCACACCAAATACACTTCTGGAGAGCATTGACTCTGTAACACATTATAAACGCAAGATAAGAATTACCCATAATGCCACCTTGCAGTGCTCTGTAAAGTTGATGTAATATTTTTAGGTTTATGTACGTACAACTACTAAACATTTAAATAGTATGAGGAAACATAAGTAAAACTTGGTCTTCCCCCATAATTCATGTATTACGTTACTAAAATGTTTGATTTTACTTAAGAAACTCTAGTTCTTACTGAATGTTAAAAATATTAGGTATAAATTATGACAGTTACTCTAATAGAGTTTACAGCTCCAAAAAGTCACTTTTTCAGTGCACAACGTTATAAGTTTGGTGGACAAAATGAGACATAAAAAGAAGTGGCATAAAACACGTCTTAGCCAAGAGATCCAGGGGGGTTTACCTCGCTCGTCTGCGGGAACAGACGTCGTCCCTGAATAGCTCACGCACTCCGGCAGATTCAGTGGTGGTCTATTTTTCAATATTGCAGATTTCTTTGACTTTATCGTTGGAAATGCATCTGCTTTAAGTGTCGCAGGATATCCACACATTCTTGCCATCTCTGTCGTAGCATAGCTGTTGTTGGTAAAGAAAAAACGAGGGACTTTCACATCTTTTGACCACTGCTGCAACTTGAATCCGTCTCTGTTCGTGTTGTTACACCCTCCGACAATACACCGACGAGGCATGATGTCTCCAAGGTACAGAAAACAGTCGAAAAAACGGAAAATAACAGAGCTGATTTGACTATAGCGGATCGCTTCACGATGTGACGTCACGGGTGGAAGGTCATCGCTCCGACAGGCTATCAATTGAAAGGTGTTTAAATCACCAAATTCACCCTTTTAGAGTTTGGAAATCGGTTAAAAAAATATATGGTCTTTTTTTCTGCAACATCAAGGTATATATTGACACTTACATAGGTCTGGTGATAATGTTCCCCTTTAAGCCAAAAATAAACAAAAGGGGAGTCCCCCTAAGAAAAGGATTGAAACTTAGGGAAAGCTATGCAGAACGGAACTAAAACTGAACTGGCTACAAAGTAAACAAAAACAGAATGCTGGACGACAGCAAAGACTTACAGCGTGTGGAGCAGAGACAGCATTCACAAAGTACATCCGTACATGACATGACAATCAACAATGTCCCCACAAAGAAAGATTGTGTCCGCACAATTTAAATAGTCTTGATTGCTACAGGAAAATACCAACAAAACAGTTAAAGCCACCAAAATAGGCGCGCAAGACAGGAACTAAAACACTACGTTATGTGACAGGTTATGACTCTAGACCTACTTTGAGAAAAGAGCTGTAGTGAGGCATGGTCTGTTAATGTTTAAAATCATATCCAACAATTGCGATAACAACTTTTTATTGTCAATACCGGCTGCTGAGTTTCATTTTTTAATATTTTCTGATGGTGGTGTGCCTCTGGTACACGTACCTTGGCTCATAAAAGGTTGAAAAACTTTGATATATAATATTTATTTCTACCTGTGAAGAAAATTAACTAAATGTGAAAAAAAATGTATGGTGCAAATGTCAGAAAAGTAAAATCAGTGTGAGAAAAGTGACATACTGTGAATATGAAAAAAGTGAGCTAAATATTCGAAATATCCATCCATCCATTTTCTACCGCTTGTCCCTTTTTGGGCTGGCGGGGGGTACTGGAGCCTATCTCAGCTGCATTCGGGTGGAAGGCGCTTACACCCTGGACAAGTCGCTACCACATCAGAGGGCCAACACAGATAGTCAGACAACATTCACACTCACATTCACACACTAGGGCCAATTTAGTGTTGCCAATCAACCTATCCCCAGGTGCATGTCTTTGGATGTGGGAGAAAGCCGGAGTACCCGGAGGGAACCCGAAATAAATCAACTGGAAAAGGTTAGATTGCTTTTTTTTTTACATTCAATACCCAATATGAGCAGTCATTTTTAAAATGTTACACATTTATTTAATATAGTTAAATTAAACATTTTTGTTTTAAGATATTGCTAATGTGGCGGCCCAGGAGCACCCTAGTGGGCACCCTGCACAGATGAATGTCCAGGCGCGCCCCACACCGGCTGCAGCAGGTGGCTGCATTCATCCATCCATCCATCTTCTTCCGCTTATCCGAGGTCGGGTCGCGGGGGTAGCAGCCTAAGCAGGGAAGCCCAGACTTCCCTCTGCCCAGCCACTTCGTCTAGCTCTTCCCGGGGGATCCCGAGGCGTTCCCAGGCCAGCCGGGAGACATAGTCTTCCCAACGTGTCCCGGGTCTTCCCCGTGGCCTCCTACGGGTTGGACGTGGCCAAACACCTCCCTCGGGAGGCGTTTGGGTGGCATCCTGACCAGATGCCCGGACAACCTCATCTGGCTCCTCTCGATGTGGAGGAGCAGCGGCTTTACTTTGAGTTCCTCCCGGAGGGCAGAGCTTCTCACCCTATCTCTAAGGGAGAGCCCCGCCACACGGAGGAGGAAACTCATTTCGTCCGCTTGTACCCGTGATCTTATCCTTTCGGTCATGACCCAAAACTCATGACCATAGGTGAGGATGGGAACGTAGATCGACCGGTAAATTGAGAGCTTTGCCTTCCGGCTCAGCTCCTTTTTCACCACAACGGATCGATACAACGTCCGCATTACTGAAGACGTTGCACCGATCCGCCTGTCGATCTCACGATCCACTCTTCCCCCACTCATGAACAAGACTCCTAGGTACTTTAACTTCTCCACTTGGGGCAGGGTCTCCTCCCCAACGCGGAGATGGCACTCCACCCTTTTCCGGGAGAGAACCATGGACTTGGAATTGGAGGTGCTGATTCTCATTCCGGCCGCTTCACACTCGGCTGCGAACCAATCCAGTGAGAGCTGAAGATCCCGGCCAGATGAAGCCATCAGGACCACATCATCAGCAAAAAGCAGACACCTAATCCCGCGGCCACCAAACCGGAACCCTTCAACGCCTTGACCGCGCCAAGAAATTCTGTCCATAAAAGTTATGAACAGAATCGGTGAGAAAGGGCAGCCTTGGCAGAGTCCAACCCTCACTGCATTCAATCGGCTCAATAAACAATCTCCACACCTGTCGCTGATGATCTTCCGTGCCTTCTTAAGCCAGTGCAAACCCGTGTTCCCGGCCAGAACGTAACAAGCAGTTCCCGTAGAACAGGGGTGCCCATTACATCAATCGCGAGCTACCGGTCGATCGCGGAGGGTGTGTCAGTCGATCACAAGCCAGGTATTAAAAAAAATTCACATAAAAATTATCAACCATCAATCTTCAACAAGACTTCACTTTCGTCAGTTGTTTGACATTCTCGGCACCCGAGGATCATGTGAGATGACACTGGCTGCTGCAAGCTCATATTTAAGAAAAAAATCACTGACAGGGCGGACGGAGCGAAACACTTTTTATTTCAACAGAGTCTTGGGCCGTACCTGCTGTCAAAACTCTAAAGAGCGACTGCACAGTTCCTGTCTGCACCATAAAAGACCTGCTTCATTCTGCCTGTGCTAACAAAAAAAGAGTCTCAGAAAGGTAGTGTGCATCAAACTACGGAGTTTGATGCCAATGTGTTTTTACCCCGCCCTCTGCGACCGCTCCCTCTCCTCGCTCGCCCACACACTCACTGACGTCACTCACCTGCTGTCAACACATTAAAGGGCCACACACACATATGCTACTCTCATAACAAAGTGTTTGAAAACGATTTTGCAAGTTGGACAAATGAGATGCCAAATCCAACCACTTTCATGTGGTATTGGACAGAAAGGAGGATTTTTTTCCCCTCCATTTGAAAATGCGGACGTTATCAGCACCACTGTCTGATTCCAATCAATGCAAGTCATCGGAATCAGGTAATACACCAACTTATATTCTTGTCTTCATGAAAGAAAGGAATCTATATGTGTTAAACATGCTTGTATTATCATTAAACACCAATAACTTGTTAATAAAACTATGTCTTTCATAAATAAATAAATATAAAATTAAAAATATGAATGAGGTGGATCTCCTCGACTTGGTCAATTGAAAAGTAGCTCGCCTGCAGAAAAAGTGTGAGCACCCCTGCCGTAGAGTAAGCGACTCGTATCTCGCTCCATGCTCTCTCTCCCTGTGTTTCCTCCTCCTCCGTGTTCATTGTTCGGTTGGGGACATCTCTACGATGCCAATCCAACTTCGCTTGGGATGGTTTCCTGTGGACGGGACTCTCGCTTCTGTCTTGGATCCGCTTTGAACTGAACTCTCGCGGCTGTATTGGATCCACTATGGATTGAACTTTCACAGTATCATGTTAGACCCGCTCGACATCCATTGCTTTCGGTACCCTAGAGGGAGGGTTGCCCACATTTTAGGTCCTCTCCAAGGTTCTCATAGTCATCATTGTCACTGGCGTCCCACTGGGTGTGAATTCTCCTTGCCCTTATGTGGGTTCTTCCGAGGATGTCGTAGTCATAGTGGTTTGTACAGTCCTTTGAGACATTTGTGATTTAGGGCTATATAAATAAACATTGATTGATTGATTGATTGTTTGTGTGTTGTCCTGTGTCGTGTCTTCAGCAGCATTCCTCCACCCCCTGGTTACGAGCTGTGTATCTCGTCTCCCCGTGTTCCCATCTGCTTCTCGGGCTGACCCTCTTGGATGTTGATCTCCCGCTATTGCCCTCGACTTCCTGCCTCTTCTCTGGACCTTCGAGCCTGCCTTGTCCCTCTTGGTCTTCCACCTCTTGCTCAACACTACCGGTAACACTCAACAGTTAATTTCCACACATAGTCGCACTCATACATTGTTTGGATTATTTACACACTTCATTCTGTATTTATATTTATTGTGTATATATATATATATATATATATATATATATATATATATATATATATATATACATATATATATATATATATAAATCAATATAGAGCTCAACGACGCCCCTGCTGTCTGTGCCGTCTTCTTCCCCTGTACACACATAACAGCAAATCTTATTACAGTATTCTGTTTTGATAATCAGGTGACTGCATGCAACTCACACAGTGGTTTGTGCGGATAATAGAAGAGTATGATCAGGTTCTTATTTCAACTCAGAGGGAGCGTAGAAAAAGGTAAATCCCCTTGGGTGGCATGACAGAAAATAATTAAGAGCCACTGTATTAAAGGGTGATGATGGGTCCCGAAGCCCAAGCAGAAAACAGTAGAGAGGGGGCAGTAACTGTTAACTTCTCCCACACGCTTTTACTCGATATTACACTCTTTGTGTCTGTGTCGCATTGTTTCATTCTTACCCGGGAGAAAAATGTAATGCCTGCAAGGACATTAAAGTGTTATATTAAAGCCATATTGTGTTGCATAGCTGTGAGGAAAGCAATGTATAGCCGTTTACTCAAAAATACACATGGCGTACACACACTGCATCTATGTGTGACGCATTACGTCTTAAAGTGTGCTTTGTGGAGAAAAAGAAAATGTTTTTCATTCATGTATTGTGTTGCCAAATGGCACATGATCGATTGGACGAGAGACACAAGAGCAGACTCGATTAGCTCACCTTGGTGTTGTCATTACTCACTCACCATGGACCTTCTCCACATGTTAGACACCTCGGTCTTCCTGTGCTAACACACTGCTGCTCTTTTCAATCAGCACCCGGGTTTTGACTTTTGACCCTCGACTATTTGTTGTCACAGAAACCCCTCGATCCTTAACCCGGACCTTGATTTATTGATTGTCTGCTCGTTGATCATTCCACGTGTCGACCAGTCCATCCATATCCTCCTCTTGGTCACTAACACTTTCAATCAGGACAAGTTAAAATTTACAAGCCTGCCTGGACCGCTATATCCTGTCAGGTCGGTTTTAATTGCCCTGTGCTGTAATTGATCAGTGTGTGTGTTATGTGTGTGTGTGTGTGTGTGTGTGTGTCTGTGTGTGTATTTCTACCCTTCTAGAGACATCAACAAGGAAAAGTACCTTACATACGAGGACCCGTGAAAGAGTTAAGACATAAATCAATGTCCCAATATGGAAAACCATTGCATCTAATAGGAATGTCTCATTTGCACCCCTGGTGGTGAAATCTATCAAAACTAGGGTGGTCCCAAAAAGGAGGGATTTTTCAAATGGACTGTGTGTCACTTTAAAAAGTGCTCCCCCTCTGGTCAACATATGAAATAACAGGTGTGTGTAAGAAATTGAAATGTGCCCCTTTTGGCAAAAATGTATTAAAAAAATGTGTTTATAGAGACATGCTGTAATAACTTGAAGTGAATAATGAAGATTAAAAAACAAAAAAAATGCAACAAAACAAACTTACGATAAGCAGTCTTTTTCTCACAATGTGTCAACTTTTTTCTTATAGAATTGGGAACGATTTCTCTTATTATTTCTGTTTGTGTAATATTGCAATATTTTCTCGTAAAATGATTACATTTTTGTAAACGTAATACTTTTTAATGCAAAATGGCAACATGTGTCATATAAAAGTCGGAATTTTATCACAATATGGCAATTTTTTTGGTTGACTTTTGTCATAATTTTGCAGAGTAAAATTCCATCCATCCATCTATCCATTTCTACCGCTTATTCCCTTTTGGGGTTGTGGGGGGCGCTGGTGCCTATCTCAGCTACAATCGGGCAGAAGGCGGGGTACACCCTGGACGAGTTGCCACCTATTCAAGTAATATTCCCATTATTATTATAATATTGCCAAAATGTTAAAGTTTTGAAATTGTGACTTTTGTCGAGTAAAATCACAACTCTTTTCATAACGTGACCAAAATGTTAAGCTTTTTCTTTTAAAATTGGGACTGTTATTGAGTAAAATTCCAACTTTTATCATATTATTGCACAAATGTTCAGTTTTTCTTGTACAATTTGGACTTGCGTTGAGTAAAATTACGACTTTTATTATAACACTGCCAAAATTATAAGTTTTTCTTTTTAAATTGTGACCTTTTTCTTGTGAAATTCCAACTCATTTTTCACAACAAGCTTTTTTATATTTACATAATATATATATATTATTAATGTTGTAAATACAAATCTTTACATTTATAGAAAGGGTGGTCCGAAAGAGGTAGGCATTTTTCAGAGGTCTCAAGCAGGTAACAAATACGTGTGTGTGTGTGTGTGTGTGTGTGTGTGTGTGTGTGTGTGTGTGTGTATTTCTAAACTTCTAGTGACATCAACAGGGAAAAGTACCTTCCATATGAGGACCGGTGAAAGGGTTAGGACATAAATCATGGTCCCAATACGGACAACCATTGCATCTAATAGAGAATGTCTCACTGGCACCCCTGGTGGTGAAATCTATCAAAACTAGGGTGGTCCCAATAAGGAGGGATTTTTCAAATTGACTGTGTGTCGCTTTTAAAAGTGCTCCCCCTCTGGTCAACATAAGTCATAACAAGTGTGTGTAAGAAATTGAAATGTGCCCCCTTTGGCAAAAATGTATGAAAAAATATGTTTATAGAGACATGCTGTTATAACTATAAGTAAATAATGAAGATTAAATAACAATTACAAACAAAAAATGCAAAAAAAAAACTACGATAAGAAGTCTTTTTCTCACAATGTGTCAACGTTTTTCTTGTAAAATTAGGAACGATTTCTCTTATTATTTCTGTTTGTGTAATATTGCAATATTTTCTTGTAAAATGATTAAATTTTTGTAAATGTATTACTTTTTAATGCAAAATGGCAACATGTGTCATATAAAAGTCTGACTTTTATCACAACATGGCCGATTTTTTTGTTGACTTTTGTCATAATTTTGCCGAGTAAAATCGTGATTATTGTTATAATATTGCCCAAATGTTAAAGTTTTCTCTTGAAATTGTGACTTTTTTCGAGGAAAATCACGACTCTTTTCATAACATGGCCAAAATGTTAAGCTTGTTCTTTTAAAATTGGGACTGTTATTGGGTAAAATTCCAACTTTTATCATAGTATTGCACAAATGTTCATTTTTTCTTGTACAATTTTGACTTGCGTTGATTAAAATGATGACTTTTATTATAATACTGCCAAAATTCGAAGTTTTTCTTGTTAAATTGTGACCTTTTTCTTGTTAAATTCCAACTCTTTTTTCACAACAAGCTTTTTTGTTATAATTACATAGTATGTATATATTATTAATGTTGTAAATACAAATCTTTACATTTCTAGAAAGGGTGGTCCGAAAGAGGTAGCCATTTTTCAGACGTCTCAAGCAGGTAACAAATACGAGAGTGTGTGCGTGTGTGTGTGTGTGCGTGTGTGTGTGTGTGTGCGTGTGTATGTGTGTGTGCGTGTGTGCCTGTGTGCGTGCGTGCGTGCGTGCGTGTGTGTGTGTTTGTATTTCTACCCTTCTAGAGACATCAACAAGGAAAAGTACCTTCCATATAAGGACTGGTGAAAGGGTTAGGACATAAATCATGGTCCCAATACGGACAACCATTGCATCTAATAGAGAATTTCTCACTGGCACCCCTGGTGGTGAAATCTATCAAAACTAGGGTGGTCCCAATAAGGAGGGATTTTTTAAATTGACTGTGTGTCGCTTTTAAAAGTGCTCACCCTCTGGTCAACATATGAAATAACAAGTGTGTGTAAGAAATTGAAATGTGCCCCCTTTGGCAAAAATGTATTAAAAAATATATGTTTATGGAGACATGCTGTAATAACTTGAAGTAAATAATGAAGATTAAAAAACAATTACAAACAAAAAATGCAAAAAAAAACAACTAACATGTGTCTCACAATGTGTCAACGTTTTTCTGATAAGATTGGGAACGATTCCTCTTATTAATTCTGCTTGTGTAATATTGCAATATTTTCTCGTAAAATGATTACATTTTTGTAAACGTATTACTTCTTAATGCAAAATGGCAACATGTGTCATATAAAAGTCTGACTTTTATCACAATATGGCAAATTTTTTGGTTGACTTTTGTCATAATTTTGCAGAGTAAAATTCCGATTATTATTATAATATTGCCAAAATGTTAAAGTTTTCTCTTGAAATTGTGACTTTTTTTGGGTAAAATCACGACTCTTTTCATAACATGGCTAAAATGTTAAGCCTTTTCTTTTAAAATTGGGACTGTTATTCAGTAAAATTCCAAATTTTATCATATTATTGCACAAATGTTCAGTTTTTGTAATACAATTTTGACTTGGGTTGAGTAAAATTATGATTTTTATTATAATACTGCCAAAATTCTTGTTAAATTGTGACATTTCTCTTGTGAAATTCCAACTCATTTTTCACAACAAGCTTTTTTTATATTTACATAGTATGTATATATTATTAATGTTGTAAATGAAAATCTTTACATTTCTAGAAAGTGTGGTCCGAAAGAGGTAGGCATTTTTCGGAGGTCTCAAGCAGGGAACAAATACAAGAGTGTGTATGTGTGTGTGTGTGTGTGTGTGTGTGTGTGTGTGTGTGTGTGTGTGTGTGTGTGTGTGTGTGTGTGTGTGTGTGTGTGTGTGTGTGTGTGTGTGTGTGTGTGTGTGTGAGACTTTCAAATGCCTCCTAATCAATGAAAAGCCAATAGTGAACCAGACAGCTCACATTTTCTTCTTCTTACTCGGTGGCCCACGCTCACAACAGTGTGGGTGCAGAGACACTGAGGGTAATATGTGATATCATTATCAGATCGATACTGGCAGGATTGTTAAATTGAGTTAAGCAGAAGCGGATAAATTTATTTGCAAAAAATGAAAGGTATTTTGATATTAAAAAAATACTGCAACACACAGTAAGTTACGGTGGTCAATGTGCACATAACATGATGTCAGGAAATATACTCCGATGCCAATACTGCCAAGCCACTAATTAGTGCCCAGGCTAATGCATTTTTAGGTACATAATAAGAAAGTTCACCTAACACAATTAGTAGTAAAAATGCCCTTTCTCACGGGAAAGGTTTGCGTTTTTCTTTGGCAGGCTTTCCCCTGACGGTTTGTCTATGTTTTAGTTTTTTCCTCTGCATTTGTCTGTTTCCTCTGTGTTTAGTATTTCCTGTCCTTAGTTCCTGTCTAGTGCTCCTATTTTGTCAGCTTCCTGTCTTGTTCCCTGAGTGCTGTGTTCCTCCTCAGCAGTGACTGATTGGCACCTGGGCACACCTGGTGCCAATCAGCCTGCTCCTATTTGTACCTGCTTTGTCTTGTGTCAGTTGCTCGATCATTGTATTGTCATTTGTATTGTCATTGCCACATATCACTCTTGTCGTGCTACGTGTCGTTTTGTTACAGCTACTACTTGTCATGCTACATTTTGTCCTGGTCGTCGTAGGGGTAAGCTGTTTCTGTTAGCATTAGTTATTTCCAGTTTTTCTGTTTGCTATCCACTAGCTTCCATGCTAAAGTTCCTTTTTGTTTTCTAGCTTCCAGTGCTAGCTCCCTTAGTTTGTTATTCCGCCCACGTGCGTGCTTTTTGTTTGTTCTTGTTCTATTATTCATTTTAAATAATGTCTTCATATCCAATGCCTGCCTCCATCACTTGCATCTTGGGGTTTGACAACAAATACCTCTGACATTCTTTACTCAAATACAAAATAGGGGACCAGTCAACCAGGCAAATATTGACCTTTTTGAGGTTGTACTCGATCCATTACAGAGGTGGGACTGGAGTGGCAAAATATAATACTTGACACTCAACCGGTTGTGGTAAGAAATAACTGTCCATGTCAGTCAAGTATTTTATACGATACACATAACGCTGTTGCTGATGTCTTTTCAAACGTAACTATTTGATTGTGGAATGTACAGTGCATCCGGAAAGTATTCACAGCACTTCACTTTTTCCATATTTTGTCATGTTACAGCCTTATTACAAAATAGAATAATTACATTTTTCTCCTTAAAATTCTACAGACAATACCGCATTGTGACAATGTGAAGATTTTTTTTAATTTATTTAATACATTTATTAAAAATTTAAAAAAATAAGATAATTACATGTTCATAAGTATTCTCAGTTTTTGTCCAATACTTTGTTGGTGCACCTTTGGCAGAATTTACAGCCTCAAGTATTTTGGAATACGATGGACGGCTGGACAGCACTTGAACAGCTGCAGCCTGCCACTGTAGCCCCCACTCTCTCCCCTCTGTTGCAAGTCTCTCGTTGTATGTTGCAATATGTATATCTGCTTTGCTACTCCAGACTAGGTCCCCTTAGGAGCCCAGTCTATATTGTATTTTTTTTACTCATCCTCCCCCAGCGTCTACCTTTTTCCCATCTTTTTACAGGGTGCCTTGTGGCGACCCATCAGCGTTCCTGTTCTGTAACTCTGTACACTGTTTGTCTAATCTGTGCTAAGCTGAAAACAAAGTTCTGTTGTACTTGTGCAATGACCACAAAGACCATACCATACTATGCCATGCCTATCTTTGCAGTACCTCTAAAGCTCCATCAAGTTGAATGGGAAACATGGGTTTTCATCCAGGATTTCTCTGTACATAGCTGCATTCATCTTGTCCAGTCAAAACACGGAGAGTTTTAAAAACACATATTTAGAGTTAAAACGATCTCCGTCCACACAAGTGTAGTTTTAAAACTGTCTCTACCTACACAAAAACGTATACACCAGCTGTCATGCACATTTTGTTCAATCAGAAGCGTGGAAAATGCTGCTGTTATATCAAGTAAAACTAAAATCACTACTAAAACACACTACTACCGACCACACAGTTTGATAGTTTTTATATCAATGATGAAATATTAACATTGCAACACATACCAATACGGCCGGTTTAGTTTACTAAATTACAATTTTAAATTTCCAGTGGAGTTTCTTGTTGAAAACGTCGCGGAATGATGACGTGTATGACGACGCGTGTTTGTGACGTCTCGGGTTGTAGCGGACATATTAGCCCAGCACCACACACGGCTAAAAGTCGTCTCTTTTCATTGCACAATTACACAGTAATTTGGACATCTGTGTTGCTGAATCTTTTGCAATTTGTTCAATTAATAATGGAGACTATAAGGAATAATGCGGTCGGTGGAAAGCGGTGGATTGCAGCTGTCTTTAGCACCGAGACACAGCTGGTGTTTCTTTGTTAGTTGTGAAGCTTTAACACAGGGCGGTCAAGCGAACATATTTCTCTACGTCAACCAGCAAGTTTTTGGATGGGAAAATTGTGATATTAAGTCAGCTCTTACCGGAGACTTCAGTGGATTGTGCGACTTCCTCCTGCAGCTTAAAAAGGCAGCTGTGATCTTGGCTCCTCCATTGGCTTCTCTGAGAGACACTGGCTTTCACCGCAGCCATCCGACTTTCAGGTATGACTTTAAAATCTCTCTAAAACACTATTAAAACAACAAGCAGATAAGGGATCTTCCAGAATTATCCTAGTAAATGTGTCTAATTACATCTGAAAAGGTCTGACTGCTGCCGCCTGGAGCCGTCGCTTTTTTTTTTTTTTTTTGTGCTCCACTCTAACTTTCCTCATCCACGAATCGTTCATCCTTGCTCAAATTAATGGGGAAATTGTCAGTTTCTCAGTGTGAATAGCTCTTGCTGCTGGAGGCTCACATTATAAACAATGTGAGGATGTGAGGAGCCCTACAACCCGTGACGTCACGCGCACATCGTCTGCTACTTCTGGTAAAGGCAAGGCTTTTTTTTTATCGACCAAAAGTTGCGAACTTTATCGTCGATGTTCTCTACTAAATCCTTTCAGCAAAAATATGGCGATATTGCAAAATGATCAAGTATGACACATAGAATAGACCTGCTATCCCCGTTTAAATAAGAAAATCTCATTTCAGTAGGCCTTTAAAAACCCTTAATAATGGTAAATGGGCTATACTTGTATCGCGCTTATCCTCAAGACAAGCCCCCCAAAGTAAAGTCTCGCTCGTCTTTTGGCCGGCACAGCAGCGCCCATAACAGCCATACAGGAAGTCACCGTAGCAGCCACTCAGGGCGCTCAAGCATTAACAGTCTACTAAATGAGAAGTTAATACAGCAATTGATTGACAACCAGGAGAACCTGTGCCAGGACGCCCTCGCCAGAGAGAAACTCAAAGAGCAACAAAAATGCTCGAAAGGAGCGCCTGCATGAAGAGGCTCGCCAGAGCAAGGAGCGCCTGGACAGGCAAACCCAAGCTACTGCAGAGGCCTTAGAGAAGGCTGCCGTCCAGAGCCTGGAGCTCGCTAAGCTAGCTTTATCCCGCCAACCAGAGCTCTTACCCCCAGGCCGGATATCAAGAGCCACAACAAGGCCTGGCTTGCCAGAAGAACAAGAGAGGAGCATGGAGAGGTCTCAAGCCCTGGACCCGGAAACCCAGAGTGCACACGGAGAGGAAATGGAGCCTGATGAACGCTTGGACTCCCTTCTGGATCGTAGGGTGCAGTCTCCACACGCCCCTCCCCCCTCCTCACCATCGCAACCAGCCCGCCGTCATACTGGACCATATGACCCGCTTCCTCTCCACCCGCCTGGCTCTATAGTTCCCTTCTTTGCCCACGACAGTAGGGAGAACTACAGAGAGATGCGGTTGAGCCTGGAGTACCTGCTAGGAGAACCGCAGGCGCACCACAGTGAGCAGCAAAAGTGGCTCACGCTCCATCTTCACTGCAAGCTACCAATAGCTAAGAGACTTTGGTACTCCCATGCCAAGTCCCTCACGCCCTACACCGACAGCATCAGCGAGCTCGATCACCGCTGGGGATGTCCATGGGACCACATCCTCGACGAGGTTGAAGCCCTCGGGGAGTTACCTGAGATCAGGACCGAAGTAGCCTTGGATGACTACGCCCTTCGCATCCGCTCCCTGGTCACAATGCTGAAGCTACAGGGACCGACTGGAGCTAGGGAACTAAATACTCGTTCCACCGTCGAGCGCTTCATAAGGAAGCTTCCCTGACACCGAGAGGAGAGGTTCCGGCGGTGCCACGACCAGCTTCATCCCGACCAGCCAGCAGCCAGTTTAGAGGAGCTATCTGACTTTCTCAGAAAAGAGGTCAAGCATATCCGTCTCCCAACTAAAGCTGAGCCGAAGTACAGCGGATACGATCGGTCCCATCAAGCAACCAAGAGGAAGGAAGGTTCAGTCCGGGTGATGACGATGATCCCAGGAGCTGACACTAAGGAGAAGACGGACACCCCCCACGGTGAGCGGGGTGGCCCTAAGCAAGGTGATACAAAGTTGCAACCACATTGCCCGTGTTGCACTGGGTCCCACTGGCTCAAACACTGTCCAAAATTTGTGAAGAATAACACTGAAGAGAGGGAACAGTAGATTAAGGACAACCAGCGGTGTTGGAGGTGTGCCCGAGAGCACATGGCGAAGCAATGCACCCCGAAGAGGCCTTGTCGTATTGACGGATGCAGCAGGATACACCTCACGGTCCTCCACGACATCAACACCAGGAGCGACAAGCCGGAGACCAAAGAGTCCCCCCGGGACCCATCCAGTGAGATCCAGGAGGGTCGTACCTATTACGTAGGCCCAGTCCGTGGTAACAACCCCCAAGTGTTACTCAAGATGGTGCCGGTCATCCCACGCCATGATGGGAGAGAGATGTCGACTTACGCCGTCATTGATGACGGTGCAGAGTGTACCATCCTGATGAAAGAGGCAGCCACCGCCCTCAGGCTCAAGGGTCATCCTCATCAGATGAACATCCTCACCATCCGACCCAAGCCCACCAAGGTTAGGGGTGAGATAGTGTCCCTGGATATCATGGCGAAGGGGCGACCAGGAGAAGTGCACTTCCTGCACAATGTGTTCACCACGGCAGACGTGAGCCTGTCAACCCATGGCTACCCAATAAAGGCGCTCAAAGCAAAGTATCCCCATATAAAAGAGTTAAGTCTTGAACAAGAGGAGGACATGGTACCAACCATCCTACTCGGGTCAGATCAATTAAGGCTGACACTCCCAAGGCGCATCCTCCCAGGCCCACGTGGCTGTCCCGTCGCCCTGGACAACCCAATTGGTTGGACTCTTCAAGGCCCCATCAACCTGAAGCGTGCTAAACCTAACCAGACCCGAATCCACTTCCTTGGAGCCAAGCATGACGATAGGGTCCTCCTAAATAACGTCCGTAATGTATGAAAATTGGACGTTACTCCGTTGAAGACTGGCAAGCGTCATATGTTCTCCAAAGAAGATCAGACAGCCATGGTCTTTCCAAAGGAGAAGAGCAAGGACAAGGTAGAGGAAAAAGGGTCCCACTCTCATCACCGGCATTCCCACAGCAAGAGCCGCAGTCACCGCAGTCGCCGCAGCAAAGAGCGGAGCAACCGCGGCAGACCCAAGGGCTGGGACAGAGACAAGGACTGGGACAGGGAAATAACCAAGGAGCTCAAGGACCAACGAGCCCCCCTTTAAGTTAATCCCATCACGGCCAACTCTCTCCTCGTGGGGCGGCCAGACACTGCGCTTCCACATGCTACCTATGCTTCCACGGATGACGTCAGTGATCATACCTTGAAGAGGTACACCTCAAAGTATCTTCCCAGTGCGCAAGCCCGTCGCAAGTGGCATTGAGAGCGCAGTAACTTGGAGGTGGGCACTCCAGTCATGATAGTGGATCCAGCGCTACCCAGAGCACATTGGCTACTGGGCAGAGTGAAGACAGTTACTAAGGGGAAGGATGGAAGAATTCGCTCAGCGATAGTAGACACTAGCCAAAGAAACTACCATCAACTAGTCGCTCGACTCATCGAGCTCCCCCCATACTCTGACCCGACTCCCCCTCAACCCCCCTGACTTGCTTATATAACAAACCTTCATTTATATACTGATTTCCTTCACATACATCAGGGGGCGGCTGTTCTGAAGGTTTGCATGTTTGTATTATTGTTCCTTTAAGTTCTCCATTTAGGAGATAATTTCTGTTAAGGTATTATTATTATTATTATTATCATTATTATTATTATTATTTCTATTTGCTAAGTTTCGATGGGAAAGCCGAAATGTCTATATTTAAGTTGTTTAACCGTTGTTATGGTTTCGGTTGCCACGGTTACGAGCATTTCCGTTTCCGCCAGCTGGTAGAAAAAACTGTTTAAAAGAGTTCCAGCACTAGCAGTGCAGCGCAGCGTCGGTAGTACACGGATGGAGACAGTTTACCACGATTGCATATCGGAGAAAGAACCACAGTAAGAGGATTATATCAGAGTGTAGGTGACAGTGTAGCATTTGCACTAGTTTAAGTTTAGGATGTTTGGGCGCTTCACGTTGCTAGTGTATGTGAAGTGCAAGCTAATGGCTAGGAAACTAACCGCAGCTAGCACTTGTGTTTGTGTGCTGCACCGTGATTTAAAGAACGCCAAGTTTAGTCACGTTTACCTTAGTTGTTCGTATAGACCCTCTCCCTGTTGACTGTATAATTTGGAGAGTGAGTGTGTGATAGGATAGCGAGTTAAAGTTGGGTGCTACTGTTGCTACGTTGCTGCGAGGTACGTGGACACGCGAGGTTGGCGTGCCCGACGCATCCTCGGAGGAACAGATCCGGCATCGCTATGCCACACAAGCTCCACAACTCTCACGCTATTATGTTAGATCCACTATGGACTGGACTCTCACAATATTATGCTAGATCCACTCGACGTCCATTACACAGGTCGCCGGGGGGTTTGGGGTAAGGAGGGTTTCTGGTCCCCACTGCTGCGGTCCCCTCCAAGGTTTCTCATTGTCATTCCATTGGGTTGAGTTTTTTCTTGCCCTGATGTGGGATCTGAGTCGAGACACTCATGATTTAGGGCTACATAAGTAAACATTGATTGACATGCAAGAAAAAACTTTTTTTAAAAATGCAGGAGGGACAGCATCATCGGGGAACCTGGGGGCTTCATATGATTAGTTAATTATTGTAACTGTCGCAGAGTTACTTGCTCAAACTGATTAAAACAGCAGAAAAGTGAAAAGGGACAGAAGGTTCAGAGGTCGGAACAGAAAAGAGAGCCCTTGTTCTGGCAATCTTATCAATAAAAAGGCATTGCACATTTCAGAGGAAGGTTCCAAACATGTAGGCTGAGAGGTATTAAGAACAGATTCAATGGTTTTGAATGAAACACGAGGGTCAAGACTATTTTAGGCAATAATGCTTGCCAAATCCTCTCTTTTTGCCTCTCTCACTGCGCTCTGATATCAATGCCAACAGTCCTTTAAAAAAATTGGGAGTGACACCTGAAGCTTGTCTTTCTTCCACCTGCTTTCAGCTTTGCGGCACTCACGTCTGATGGCATGGGTTCTGATTTAGTTTTAGCCTTTTTGATTTTTAAAGGAGCCACTGAGTTCAAGGCTGTCTCACAGGTAAAGTGAAACATTGCCCTGATTTTGTCGGTGTCAGAAAACACAGTCAGAAAGTAAAAAAAAACCTGGTTAAAAGCAATATGAAACTGACCAGCAGTGGGAGGGTTAAAAACTTTACAGAGAGTTGCAGGCTGTCAAGGTGGGGAGGTTTAGCTCGGTTGGTAGAGTGGCCGTGCCTGCAACTTGAGGGTTCCAGGTTCGATCTCCGCTTCCGCCATTGTGATAGCAAAATTACTTATACTCGTTTAAATGGATGATGTTCTTTGAACGGGTTGCTAAAAGTAGTTTATAAGGCTTAGGAATGTGGAGTCTTGCAAGAGACATCTAATCTGATCAAGCTCTGTCTCCTGTGTCTTTGATGTGACATGTGGATTCTAGTTGACCGGGCATATGTGTTATCGCTTCCTGACCCCCATCTGGGCTAAATTGTTCCCCCCTTTCCTGAGTGACCAACCCCCCACCCCACACTTTCTGGGCAAACGACACCCCCTCCTCTTCATTGGGATACTGTATGTTAATGAGCATGGAAGGTGGGACTTCTGAGAATGTATAATTGTCATGACATATTCTAAGGCCAGGCAGAACAAGCTGGAATGAACGGATGTGTTGTTCTGGTTTGGTCTCGCTTTGCAAAGCTTGTTATTATTTGTTTGTTACTTTAATAAATCATTTTAAAGCTATTTGTCACTAAAGGATCGTCTTTAAGAAATGTCCATGACACCATTCTAGTCACTGCCGTTGTGTCCTTGGGCAAGACCCTTTACCCACCTGCTTTAATTTAGATATTGGGTTTCATTATGTAAAAACGCTTTGAGTCACTAGAGAAAAGCACTATATAAATAAACTTCTCAAGCGGTTAAAATTGATCTCAAATATGACAGGCATATGGTCTGAAAGCACATTGTCACAAATGTCCAAGTTAGACACAGGTTAGACCATATGAGAGGACAAGATCAGGCGTGTGACCACGTCCGTGTGTGGGGCCAGACACAAACTGTGTCAAATTAAAAGAGCTTAAAAAAAATCCTTCACCAGTGGCTTGTCGGAACGGCATACATGGATATTAAAATCTCCAACAATGAGGACACAATCGTAAGTGGGGCATTATTCATGCAAATGCGTCCGAAAAGTCATTGATGAAGTCCTTGGGCGGGCGAAAAATGACAGCGCACAGCACCGCGTCAGCGCGACACACCTCAAATATAGTCATTTCAAAGCTGGAGAAAAATGACGAAGGAAACCATTGCTTACATTTATTGACATTTTTATAAAGTGTCGCCGTTCCTCCTCCACTGCTTGAGGTACAAGGAGAGTTAAAATAGCCACAGTCTGCCAACTGCTCTGCCCCCCTCTCCTTTGTGGTATGCGGGTGAAAATACAATTTCCTTGCCCTATTGTGGGATCTGGATGTCGTTGTGGCTTGTGCAGCCCTTTGAGACACTCGTGATTTAGGGCTATATAAGTAAACTTTGATTGATTGATTTACTTTGACAGAAGTTCCGAGAAAACATTGGACTCACCGGCACCCAGCCACGTCTCCGTTATGCACAGGAAGTCGAGACAGCATGACTCGAAGAAATCCCTGAGTGGAAACGTTTTGTTCGCCACTGATCTGGCGTTCTACCATACCAATTCTGGCAGGAAATGAGACCGGCTGAGCAGGTGCGGGTGCGGCTTGTCCAGGGTCTCTCATCAGGGCCGATTTCCGGTACAGAGTAACCCGATGGATCCACAGAGTGCCAAAAAGCAACAAGGCAACCGCTTAATCCATTTCCAGTCCGGGAAGCGCTGGAAGAGCATGCCAAGAGTACTCTGCTTTACCCGCCAGCCACTACGGGTGCAGTGAGGACGCTTCCACCGAAAGCTCAGGACTGGAAACCGGAAGAGGTGAGCTGGTATACATTTGGACCACCAAGATCAAGAGAAAAGTTATTTTTGATAGGTGGTCGAAAAACCAACAATTTTTGTTGATGATAACATCTTCAATCAGCAACATGGTGAGATATTACATGTGGAGTGTACATTATTTCTAAAATTAGCATGCATTAACGAGCCAAAGAAACGCTTTTGCATGTTTACGTGCCGATACAAAGCACACGGACGCACGTGTGCCGCTGTAAAACTCTTACATTTGATCATGGATAGAGTGATTCATGTGCAATGAAATGTACATCGTCTTTAACATTAACAAGAAGGAAGGCGAGATCATGTTTTTTTTTAGTCATTCGATCGCATTCATGTTTGCGCCCGGCTCCTTCTACACCAGGGGTTTCAAACGTACAGCCTGCGGGTCGGATAAGGCCCGTGAACAGGTTTTATCCGGACCGCGGGATGAGTTTGCTAAGTATAGAAATGTGCGGAATTTTTTTAATGAAAAAACTGCTGTTCTAAATGTGTCCACTATCTTTGTAGATTATGTGTCATAACCCGTTACCCCGGTCATGGCATGATTTATGTTTGGTAGTTTTTCTGTGTTAGTCTGTTTCCTGGGTGCACCCTCTTTCCCTGTTTACTTTTGGTTTCCATGGGCACTAATTCTCCTCACCTGTCTTAGTTTTGCAATTAGTGTTCCCACCAGGTGTTTTGGTTCATCACCCCCCTTTATAGTGTGCTGTCACCCAGCAATAGTTGCTGGGTCAATGTTTGCTGAAGGCAACATTTACGTTCTCCTGTTTCTTCTCCTTGCAATAGTAAGTTTGTATAGACTAGCATTCCTCGTGTTTTCACTTTGGTGACATTTTGTTTTTGCTCCACGCCTGTTAGCGTCCTCACTTTGTATTTTGTTGACGCTGCTTTAATTATATCAAAAATACTTAATTCTTACCTCCACGCTACTCCTGCTTGCTTCCTGCGTTGCTGAGGAACACAACAATCGAAGCCATGCGCCCTCGAAGACGTAACAGATTGACCCAGCCAGACGAAGTGTTCCTCTCCGACAAGGAGAAGCAAGACATCCTCCGGGAGCTCCGAGCGGACGCCCGGCCATGGGAGTGCGAAGATGAGGCGGAGCTGTCCGAAGAGGATCATCCTCCCAACGCTATGGTGGCATGGGGACAACTTCTGGTGAAGTTAGCAGACGCAGAGGACCGCTTCCGCCTCCACCCGCAAGTTACCCCGACGTTCTCCTCGGCGCTTTGCCCGCTGCGCGGTGACGTCACACCACCTGGGAGGCGAGGGCTCCAGCGGCAGCCCGGCGCCGCGCATGAGCACGCGCAGAAGAGGTGCAGGACATTTTTCCCCCAGCGTGGACTGCCAGGCTCTTCCCATGCGGCTTTTCCTCCACGTCACCTGCTGGCAATTGTCCAGAAGGGCGCGAGCGGCGCAGACGCACAAAGCCAGCCCCCAGGCTTCCGAGAGCCCACCCGCCCGTGCCCTCTACTACCGCCGAACTCGCACAAATTCCCCCCCCAAAAGCTCCATCTAGCATCTGGAATCTGCTTCCTGAGGGGGGGCGCAGGGGTAGTAGTGTGATAGCGGAACAAGCAGACCTCCTCCCACTGAGGTTGCTGCCCGCCTCTCCTCCAGCGGGGGCGCTGTCGGCTTCACTTCCTGCTCAAATGCCGCAAAGCAAGTCGGACCCGCCAGAGAGGTACAGCGCAGAGTGGATGGACCAATGGTACCAGGGGGTGCTGAAAGAGCTGGAGAGGGAGGAACAGTCCTGTCTAGTCGTGCACCCATCTACCACTCTGACTCTGCCCACACCAGCAAAAGAGCTGCCTGATCCGCCTCTGACTCCGCCCACGCCGGCAGACGAGCCGCCTGCTCCGCCCACGCCGACAGACGAGCCGCCTGCTCCGCCTTTGACTCCCCCCAGGCTGACAGACGTGCCGCCTCTGTTTCCGCCCACGCCGACACCTGATCAAAGGCTGGTTCCCACACCAGCAACTGCTCAAAGGCTGAAGCCCACACCAGCACCTACTCGTGTCCGGCGGGCCGCACCACGGCGCCGCCCACCTCCTCGTGTCCGGCGGTCCTCACCAAGGCGCCGCCCACCTCATCGTGTCCGGCGGTCCTCACCAAGGCGCCGCCCACCTCCTCGTGTCCGGCGGTCCTCACCAAGGCGCCGCCCACTTCCTCGTGTCCGGCGGTCCTCACCACGGCGCCGCCCACCTCCTCGTGTCCGGCGGTCCTCACCAAGGCGCCGCCCACTTCCTCGTGCCCGGTGGTCCTCATCACGGCGCCGCCCACCTCCTCGTGTCCGGCGGTCCTCACCACGGCGCCGCCCACCTCCTCGTATCCCGCGGGCCTCACCAAGGCGCTGCCCACCTCGTATCCGTCGGGTCGCACCACGGCACCGCCCACCTCCTCGTGTCCAGCGGGCCGCACCACGGCACCACCCACCTCCTCGGCCCTGGACTACTCATGGGCGACTTCGGCGCAAACAGCAGGGACGCCTAGGACTTGGGGGCAGGAGTCAATGACTGCGGAGGTTCTGGCGCCAGTCCCGTCCGCCTCAACGGCCACTGACATGGCTGTTCCGACCATTGCGGCGGAAATCTACACATGACCTGGTGGCCCACCGCCAAGTCCTCCCTCCGCCCTCCCTTGACTTTGGACTTATTTTGTTATTTTGGGGGGGAGGGGGCATTTCTAGTTTGGGACGTCTGGTATCCGCCCCTTAAGGGGGGGGGGGTATGTCATAACCCGTTACCCCGGTCATGGCATGATTTATGTTTGGTAGTTTTTCTGTGTTAGTCTGTTTCCTGGGTGCATTTCCCTGTTTACTTTTGGTTTCCATGGGCACTAATTCTCCTCACCTGTCTTAGTTTTGCAATTAGTGTTCCCACCAGGTGTTTTGGTTCATCACCCCCCTTTATAGTGTGCTGTCACCCAGCAATTGTTGCTGGGTCAATGTTTGCTGAAGGCAACATTTACGTTCTCCTGTTTCTTCTCCTTGCAATAGTAAGTTTGTATAGACTAGCATTCCTCGTGTTTTCACTTTGGTGACATTTTGGTTTTGCTCCACGCTTGTTAGCATCCTCAGTTTGTATTTTGTTGATGCTGGTTTAATTATATTAAAAATAGTTAATTCTTACCTCCACGCTACGCCTGCTTGCTTCCTGCGTTGCTGAGGAACACAACAATCGAAGCCATGTGCCCTCGAAGACGTAACATTATGCTACATATGTAAAAAAAAAAAAAAATAGACCACATAATGTTAGTTCACCAGTCAAGGAAAATGAGCAAACTACATACATTACATCCTGTAATTTCATTTTGATATAATTTTTTTATCTTGATAAATTGAAAATGAACACCAATGAGTTGACTGATGAACATTATCACATCATTAATTCAGAAATTATACATTTTAAGTTAAAGTTAAAGTACCAATGATTGTCACACACACACTAGGTGTGGCGAAATTATTCTCTGCATTTGACCCATCACCCTTGATCACCCCCTGGGAGGTTAGAGGAGCAGTGGGCAGCAACAGTGGCCGCACCCGGGAATCATTTTTGGTGATTTAACCCGCAATTCCAACCCTTGATGCTGAGTGCCCAGCAGGGAGGTAATAGGTCACATTTTTTATAGTCTTTGGTATGACTCGGCCGGGGTTTGAACTCACGACCTACCGATCTCAAGGACAACAAATAGAGATAAAATACTATTAACCGCAACATTATGATTAGTACATTTTCAGTATGTGCTTGATCTTTTTTTTTAAACCGACTAAGAACCTGGCGGTCACTCTGTCACATACTTGCCAACCCTCCCGGATTTTTGGGCGGTTATACACAAGCAGTGAGCTGACAGAAACAAAAATAGACGCAAACAACACAAAAACCAACAGAGCTGACAGCGTGAGACGGCAGGGCAAAGAACATACAGGCGCCATCTTCTGGAAACTCGAAAGTGACGTTACTCAAATAGTGAAAGGTAAGTGTTGTTGTTTTTTTAGTAACCAGCAAGCACAGTACAGTTAGTAGAACAAATTGGTTTTTATTACTGTGTATTTGATGGGTGCCACTATTTATTTTATTTATATATATAATAAAATAAATATATATAGCTAGAATTCACTGAAAATTAATTATTTCATATATATATATATATATATATATATATATATATATATATATATATATATATATATATATATATATATATATGAAATACTCGAGTTGGGGAATTGGCTGTAAATATACTATCCTCTTAACCACGCCCCCCGCCCCAACCACGCCTCCGCCCCACCCCCTAACCCCCCACCTCCCGAAATCGGAGGTCTCAAGGTTAGCAAGTATGCTCTGTCAGCACAGCAGCATTCCTGTGTGGTGAGAGGGGAACCTTCCAGAAGGACAACCTGCTTGAGAATCAATCAGGCCAGGTGTAAAGGCCAGACGGAAGCCATTTCTTAGTAAAAGTTTTGCCAAAATGCACCTGAAAGACTCTCAGACCATAAGAAACTAGATAGTCTGGTTTGATTGAATTCTTTGGTGTGAATGCTAGGCATCACGTTTGCAGGAAACCAGGCACCACTCATCAGTAGGCCATTACCATCCTTACAGTGACGCATGGTAGTGGTAGCATCATGCTGTGGTTTTTTTTTTCAGCGGCAGGAACTGAGAGACTAGTCAGGATAGAGAGAAAGATGAATGCAGCAATGTACAGAGACATCCTGGATTAAAAAAACAACGCTTACCATCCAACTTGATGGAGCTTAAGAAGTGCTGTAAAAAGGAATGGGCAAAGAGGAATGGGCAAAACTGCCCAAAGATTGCAGCATCACATTCAAAAAGACTCAAGGCTGTAATGTCTGCCAAAAGTGCATCAACAAAGGCTGTAAATACTTATTACGATTTGATTTCTTAGTTTTTTTTTATTTTTATGAATTTGCAAACTTTTTACATTCTCATTTAGGGTTATTGTCTGCGATGAGGTGGCGACTTGTCCAGGGTGTACCCCGTCTTCCGCCCGATTGTAGCTGAGATAGGCACCAGCGCCCCCCAAGATCCAAAAGGGAATAAGCAGTAGAAAATGGATGGATGGAAGGGTTATTGTTTGTAAAATTTTGAGGACAAAAATGAATTCATTTCATTTTGGAATAGGGCTGTACCAAAACAAGGTGGAGAAAAATTTAAGGGTTATGAATACTTTCCAGATGCACTGCATTTTTACAACAATATTCTGCATTAGCAAGTTCTGTATAAAATGCACAAGTGAATAAATTCCAGCTCTGCAGCAATTTTGCAGGATTTGTATGAGAGGCTACAAGAGGAAACTGGAGCGTTTGCTGTAAGGCAGTGCTTCTCACATATTTTCTGTTACCCCCCCCCCCCCTAGGAACACACACATACACACTCTCCACCATGACTATATACTGTATAATTTCTCTGTAATATTGTTATAACTATATCTCTCCATAACATTGTAGGCTTATTAACATTAAAGGAAACGTCTCCCACTGCCAAGTGCTACATTCGCTTCATCATATTCTGGTGCAACCGGGAAAAAAAGCATGTTCCCCTGGCAGTGCACTGTGCCCCTGAGAGGGGCCCGCCGCACCATTTGAGAAGGACTGTAAGCCCATCAAAGTAGCTGCTTTGCTGGCTGTTTGATGTACAACTAGAATTACTATGATTTAAAAATCGTGAAGCCATCAATTCCACTATGGCGGCAGCAAAAGGGGCCTCCAGGTGGCTTTAGATGTGGACGTACTGTAAAAGGCCACTCCTGGCTCACACAGGTAAGGACCTGAAAAACACTGAATTAAAAGAGTGGGAGTATATGACTGGTGAATGCGTCTCAGCATATGCTTCACTGTATCAATTAAAGATGTTCACCCAGGAAAACCTAGAAAATGTCCATGTGACCATTTAGAACACATTAGTGACAACTGGAACTATAGTAGAACGTTTGAAAATACGGCAAAAATCTGCTCCAACTGTGAGGAAAAAACAGTAGAGTAAAAAATCATTATTGAAAGACTAAAATCTAAATACCACGCGCTAAAAAGTGAGTGCAAACTATAAAACTGCTCCTATTATTATTGGGCGTGTTGCAGGTGATTTATTAAGACTGCTTGCGCAATTGATAACTTAGACTTAGACAAACTTTAATGATGCACAAGGGAAATTGTTCCACACAGTAGCTCGGTTACAATGATGGAAAGTGTAAAGATGGAAAGGACAATGCAGGTATAAATAGACTAAATATAGTGATATAAAATATAACATATATACGGAATATTTACATAATATATGTACAGTATTTTATATATACTGATATATTATATCAAATTATATTATGTCTACCGTATTTCCTTGAATTGCCGCCGGGGCGCTAATTAATTTAAAACCTCTTCCCACTCATGCGCTTATCAAAGGCATGCGGTAAAAGTAAGCAAGCGCTACAGTAATTATTTTAAAACCTCTTCTCACTCCGGCACTTACCAAAGGCATGCAGTAAAAATGTGCGTGTGATGTAAGCTTGGACCTTAAATTCTACTGAATAGCTCTTAATCTTCTTCCCTTTATGCGATTTCAAATTACCAGTATTGATATCAGCCTCCTCCATTTTGAAAATGATGACAGGGGAAGTGTTACTCGTGACGTCACGAGTTTGACCAGGCGGTAATACTAAGCATGCTCTAATTATTTTGCGAAGCGAGTTTGACCCGGCAGTAATTCAAGGCAGGCGCATACTATATGCCCTGTTGCGATCCGCTGCTCGTATCTACACATATTAGTTATTTTTCCTTTCTGGTATCACTCTCTGTCAAGTGACTGTTTATTTCCCATTTAGCCTGTCACCATGGTAACTCATCAGTCCACCTGCCAATCCCGGTCCACACACACCTGTTTTGTCTAATCACCCTCCTATTTAAGACAGCCTCTTTGTTCATTTTCTTCCTGGGTTCATAAATTGCTCTCATGACACTAGTGACGACTGCTACTTTTTTCTACTTTTATTCTCGCTAGCTCTCACGCTATACCACTTGATTATTCCAGTTTTCATACTGATGATTTGTTTTCTCGTTTGTGCTTTCATGCCAAGTTTAGTTTTCTGTTTGTATTTCCTAGTTTTCATGCTAGCGTTTTTGGTTTGCCTTTTTATTAGTTCCAGCATTTCTGTTCAGAGCTGTCTTTTTGTTAAATAAATATTTTAAGATCCTACCTTTTGTTGTGTTCACGTCATCGCATCCACGGAGGGACAAACCCGGCATTACCATGCCCACCAGTCCTCACATGCCCTGTGGCAATTCAAGGAAATACGGTGTATCATACAAACCCTGTTTCCATATGAGTTGGGAAATTGTGTTAGATGTAAATATAAACGGAATACAATGATTTGCAAATCATTTTCAACCCATATTCAGTTGAATATGCTGCAAAGACAACATAGTTGATGTTCAAACTGATAAACATCTTATTTTGCAAATTATCATTAACTTTGGAATTTGATGCCAGCAACACGTGACAAAGAAGTTGGGAAAGGTGGCAATAAATACTGATAAAGTTGAAACATTCTCATCAAACACTTATTTAGAACATCCCACAGGTCTGCAGGCTAATTGGGAACAGTGGGTGCCATGATTGGGTATAAGAACAGCTCCCATGAAATGCTAAGTAATTCACAAACAAGGATGGGGCGAGGGTCATGAATTTGTACGCGAATCCTCGAACAGTTTTAGAACAAAATTTCTCAACGAGTTATTGCAAGGTATTTAGGGATTTTATCATTTACGGTCCGTAAAATCATCAAAAGGTTCAGAGAATCTGGAGAAATCACTGCACGTAAGCGATGATATTACGGAACCTTTGACCCCTCAGGCGGTACTGCATAAAAAAACCATCATCAGTGTGTAAAGGATATCACAATATGGGCTCAGGAACACTTCATAAAACCACTGTCAGTAACTACAGTTAGTTGTTACATCTGTAAGTGCAAGTTAAAACTCTGCTATGCAAAGCAAAACCCATTTATCAACAACACCAGGGAACGCCGTTGGCTTCTCTGAGCCGAGCTCATCTAAGATGGACTAATGCAAAGTGGAAAAGTGTTCTGTGGTCTGACGAGTACACATTACAAATCATATTTGGAAACTGTGGACTTGGTGTCCTCCAGAACAAAGAGGAAAATAACCATCCGGATTGTTATAGGCGCAAAGTTCAAAAGCCAGCATCTGTGATGGTATGGGGGTGTATTAATGCCCAAGGCATGGGTAACATACACATCTGTGAAAGCACCATTAATGCTGAATGGTCCATACAGGTTTTGGAGCAACATATGTTGTCATCCAAGCAATGTTATCATGGACGCCCCTGCTTATTTCAGCAAGACAATGCCAAGCCACATGTTACAACAGTGTGGTTTCGTAGTAAAAGAGTGCGGGTACTTTCCTGACCCACCTGCAGTCCAGGCCTGTCTCCCATCGAAAATGTGTGGCGCATTATGAAGCTTAAAATACGACCCCGGACTGTTGAACGACTAAAGCTCTACATAAAACAAGAATGAGAAATAATTCCACTTTCAAACCTTCAACAATTAGTTTCCTCAGTTCCCAAATGTTTATTGAGTGTTGTTAAAAGAAAAGGTGATGTAAGACAGTGGCGAACATGCCCCTTCCCAACTACTTTGGCGCATGTTGCAGCCATGAAATTGTAAGTTACTTATTATTTGCAAAAAAAAAATAAAGTTTACGAGTTTGAACATCAAATATCTTGTTTTTGTAGCTTTTCTCAACTGAATATGGGTTGAAAAGGATTTGCAAATCATTGTATTCCGTTTATATTTACATTTAACACAATTTCCCAACTCATATGGAAACGGGGTTTGTATATACAATATATAACAGTTACCATGTACAATATTACAGTATATGTGACAGCTGCAGCATAAAATAGAGAGTAGATCCAGCAGATAATAAACATTAGAAGTAGTACAAAGAGAAGTAGCTAACATAGATAGTGTCAGGTAATAGACAGATATCATCTATTGCTGTATAGCGAGTGATTATACAGCTGAAACTGCAGAAACGATGCAGACTGCCCTATTTAAATAAGGATTTTATGTTTACTACAACAGACACTCATTTTCCTCCACATTCCTGACAACGGTTGTTGTGTTGTGCAACATGCAGCACACACCAATTTTGGGGCTACATAGCACTGTGAGCTACACAAGAGAAACCTATCAACGTCAAAGTTTACATGTTTACAAGTTTGCACGCACTCACTCAAACACACGCATGTCTTTGGAGGTGGGAGAAAGCCAGAGTACCCGGAGGGAAACCAGGCTGTCATGGGGAGAACATGCAAACTCCACACAGAAAGACCCCAAGCCTGTGATCGAAAATAGGACCTTCTTATTGTGACAAAGACTTCTATGGAATTACAACAAAATGAACTCAGATTTCCCTCGCCCGGACGCGGGTCACCGGGGCCCCGCTCTGGAGCCAGGCCCGGAGTTGGTGCACGATGGCGAGCGCCTGGTGGCCGGGCCTGTCCCCATGGGGCCCGGCCAGGCACAGCCCGAAGAGGCAACATGGGTCATCCCTCCAATGGGCTCACCACTCATAGGAGGGGCCATAGAGGTCGGGTGCATTGTGAGCTGGGCGGCAGCCGAAGGCAGGGCACTTGGCGGTCCGATCCTCGGCTACAGAATCTAGCCCTTGGGACGTGGAACGTCACCTCACTGGGGGGGAAGGAGCCTTAGCTAGTCCGCGAGGTAGAGAAGTTCCGGCTGGATATAGTCGGACTCACCTCGACGCACAGCAAGGGCTCTGGAACCAGTTCTCTCGAGAGGGACTGGACCCTCTTCCACTCTGGCGTTGCCGGCAGTGAGAGGCGACGGGCTGGGGTGGCAATTCTTGTTGCCCCCCGGCTCAAAGCCTGCACGTTTGAGTTCAACCCAGTGGACGAGAGGGTAGCTTCCCTTTGCCTTCGGGTGGGGGGACGGGTCCTGACTGTTGTTTGTGCTTACGTACCAAACAGCAGTTCAGAATACCCATCCTTTTTGGGTACACTCGAAGGAGTACTGGAAAGTGCTCCCCCGGGTGATTCCCTTGTCCTACTGGGGGACTTCAACGCTCATGTTGGCAACGACAGTGAAACCTGGAGAGGCGTGTTTGGGAAGAACGGCCGCCCGGATCTAAACCCGAGTGGTGTTTTGTTATTGGACTTTTGTGCTCGTCACGGATTGTCCATAACAAACACCATGTTCAAACATAAGGGTGTCCATATGTGCACTTGGCACCAGGACACCCTAGGCCGCAGTTCCATGATCGACTTTGTAGTTGTGTCATCGGATTTGCGGCCTTATGTTTTGGACACTCGGGTGAAGAGAGGGGCGGAGCTTTCTACCGATCACCACCTGGTGGTGAGTTGGCTGCGATGGTGGGGGAGGATGCCGGACAGACCTGGCAGCCCCAAACGCATTGTGAGGGTCTGCTGGGAACGTCTGGCAGAGGCTCCTGTCAGAGAGAGTTTCAATTCACACCTCCGGGAGAACTTTGAACGTGTCACGAGGGAGGTGCGGGACATTGAGTCCGAGTGGACCATGTTCCGAACCGGCTGATTGGAGCTGTGGCCGCAAGGTTGTTGGTGCCTGTCGTGGCGGTAATCCCAGAGCCCGTTGGTGGACGCCAGCAGTGAGGGATGCCGTCAAGCTGAAGAAGGAGTCCTATCGGGTTCTTTTGGCTCATAGGACTCCGGAGGCAGTGGACGGGCACCGACGGGCCAAGCGGTGTGCAGCTTTAGCGGTCGCGGAGGCAAAAACTCGGACATGGGACGAGTTCGGGGAAGCCATGGAAAACGACTTACGGACGGCTTCGAAGCGATTCTGGACCACCATACGCCGCCTCAGGAAGGGGAAGCAGTGCACTATCAACACCGTGTATGGTGCGGATGGTGTTCTGCTGACTTCAACTGCGTATGTTGCGGATCGGTGGAGGGAATACTTCGAAGACCTCCTCAATCCCACCAACACGTCTTCCTTTGAGGAAGCGGTGCCTGGGGAATCTGTGGTGGACTCTCCTATTTCTGGGGCTGAGGTTGCTGAGGTAGTTAAAAAGCTCCTCGGCGGCAAGGCCTCGGGGGTGGAAGAGCCCCGCCCGGAGTTCCTTAAGGCTCTGGATGCTGTGGGGCTGTCTTGGTTGACAAGACTCTGCAGCATCGCGTGGACATCGGGGACGGTACCTCTGGATTGGCAGACCGGGGTGGTGGTCCCTCTCTTTAAGAAGGGGGACCGGAGGGTGTGTTCCAACTATCGTGGGATCACACTCCTCAGCCTCCCCGGTAAGGTTTATTCAGGTGTAATGGAGAGGAGGCTTCGCCGGATAGTCGGACCTCGGATGCATGGGAGTTTGCCCAACCAGTCTACATGTGCCCAACCAGTCTACATGTGCTTGGAGAAGGCATTGGACCGTGTCCCTCGGGAAGTCCTGTGGGGAGTGCTCAGAGAGTATGGGGTACCGGACTGTCTTATTGTGGCAGTCCGCTCCCTGTATGATCAGTGTCAGGGCTTGGTCCGCATTGCTGGCAGTAAGTCGGACACGTTTCCAGTGAGGGTTGGACTCCGCCAAGGCTGTCCTTTGTCACCGATTCTGTTCATAACTTTTATGGACAGAATTTCTAGGCACAGCCAAGGCGTTAAGGGGATCCGGTTTGGTGGCCACGGGATTAGGTCTCTGCTTTTTGCAGATGATGTAGTCCTGATGGCTTCATCTGGCCGGGATCTTCAGCTCTCACCGGATTGGTTCGCAGCCGAGTGTGAAGCGACCGGAATGAGAATCAGCACCTCCAAGTCCGAGTCCATGGTTCTCGCCCGGAAAAGGGTGGAGTGCCGTCTCCGGGTTGGGGAGGAGACCCTGCCCCAAGTGGAGGTGTTCAAGTACCTAGGAGTCTTGTTCACGAGTGGGGGAAGAGTGGATCGTGAGATCGACAGGCGGATCGGTGTGGCGTCTTCAGTAATGCGGACGTTGTATCGATCCGTTGTGGTGAAGAAAGAGCTGAGCCGGAAGGCAAAGCTCTCAATTTACCGGTCGATCTACGTTCCCATCCTCACCTATGGTCATGAGCTTTGGGTCATGACCGAAAGGATAAGATCACGGGTACAAGCGGCCGAAATGAGTTTCCTCCGCCGGGTGGCGGGGCTCTCCCTTAGAGATAGGGTGAGGAGCTCAACGTAAAGCCGCTGCTCCTCCACATCGAGAGGAGCCAGATGAGGTGGTTCGGGCATCTGGTCAGGATGCCACCCGAACGCCTCCCTAGGGAGGTGTTTAGGGCACGTCCAGCTGGTAGGAGGCCACGGGGAAGACCCAGGACACGTTGGGAAGACTATGTCTCCTGGCTGGCCTGGGAACACCTCGGGATCCCCCGGGAAGAGCTAGATGAAGTGGCTGGAGATAGGGAAGTCTGGGCTTCCCTGCTTAGGCTGCTGCCCCCGCGACCCAACCTCGGATAAGCGGAAGATGATGGATGGATGGATGGATTATTGTGACACACCAACAATAGCCCCCTGTTCCTCCGTGCTGCCCAAGTTGAATTGTATTTTGAAAAAACTTACTCACATACACTAATGAACATATCTAACTGTGTAGAGGCGGTGTCGACGGTCCGGCAGAGCGGCAGGGTATGCTGGAGCCCGGTCCAAGATGGCGGCGAGGAGGCGGAGAATTCGAGTGAACGGCGAGGCGGGGCGTGCCGGGAGCGACGCCACAGACGAGATCAGGTGTGTGGATCGCGCACCTGAACACGATTAACATATCTCCTCCTGATGTATAAAAGGGGAGAAGGAGGAGAGAACGGGGCAGGAGTTGGAGAGCCTGCAGCAGTGCATGAGGAGCGGAAGCGACAGAGAGCAAGACGGTGTCGACAACGACGGGGGCGCCTGAGAAGCGCCTGAGAAGCGACCGAAGAGCGAGCAGTGGAGGAGGAGCTGAAAAGCGACCCGACCTGCAGACAAGCTTGATTGAAAAATAAAGCAAGTCAAATCTGATCAATCATGTCCTTTCTCACTGTAAGGCTCCACTTTTCAAAATGTGCTCGCTCGATGCTAATTTACATTGGATTTGTGTACAGATCCTTTCAACATGGGGCCGTGCATTTTTATGTTGCAACATGAGGTGATGGTCTCGGGTGAATGGCATAACAATGGGCCTCAGGATGTCCTCATTCAAAATGCCATCAATAAAATGCACTTGCGTTCGTGGTCCATAACATACGCCTGTCCATACCATAGCCCTACCCCCACCATGGGCCACTCGATTCACATCGTTTACATAAGCAAACCACTCTCCCACACTACGCCACACACGCTGTCTGCCATCTGCCGTAAACAGTGAAAACTGTGATTCATCTCTCCAACGTGCCACATGCCATCGAATGTGAGCATTTTCCCACACAAGTCGGTTACGACAACAAACTGAAGTCAGTTCAAGACCCTGAGGAGGATAACGAGCATGCAGATGAGCTTCCCTGCGATGGTTTCACACAGTTGGTGCTGAAATTATTTGGTTATACAAAACCAATTATTGCAGCAGCTTTTGTGGGTGGCCGGTCTCAGACGATCATGGAGGTGCACCTCCTGGATGTGGATGTCTTGGGCTGGTGTGGTTTTACGTGGCCTGCGGTTGTGAGGCCGGTTGGATGTACTGCCAAATTCTCTGAAGCGCCTTTGGAGACGGTTTATGGTAGAGAAATGAACATTCAATTCACGGGCAGCACCTCTGGAGGACATTCCTGCAGTCAGCATGCCATCCGCCCCATGAATTATCAACATGGGCCCTAAGAGAGAAGGTATAAAGAGTTGGCACAGGCAGGACAACAACAGGCTCATCACACGTAACGTACATTCTGATATGATGTGGAAATGACATCGATCAATTATTATTTGCATCAATAAAATATGCATTTACAACAAGTTACAGTATGTAAGGATCATCATGTCTTTTAAATCCATCAGGCCAGAAATAAATAATTGGTGCAAGGACAACAGTGCGGACCAGCTCTATAAGACATTACAAAGAACCTTTGACTTCCAAGCCCTAAAATGCAAAGCCATTTTCAAGCATCAGTTCAAGTCGCTTCCAGCAGTCTAAAGAGGACAGACATTCTAATGAAGGTGATCACAACAGACCGCCATCATTGTCAATTTTGAATTAGAGCACTGCTTAGAAACACAACACTTGCAGTTAGTCCATTCACCAACATTCACCAACTGCAACAGAAGCTTTAGACAATGGCTAACTCATAAATGGTTGCACCTAAGGAGAAGAAACTGGCTAAGGTTGTCCAGGGTAAATTCCACCTAACCTTATCCTTGTCCACACACTTATCATTTACCATGAATTGATTAACGTGGACCCCGACTTAAACAAGTTACCATTTAATGGTCAATTGTACGGAATATGTACTGAACTGTGCAATCTACTAATAAAGTATCAATCAATCAATCAAAAAACACACACACACACACACAAAGGTCATTTAAGACTGCTCCTCCTCCCTCTCCGTTAGCCGGTGCAACGTGACGTTATAAAATACGTACGTCATCGTCACCTCCAGGGTTGCGTTGTGTGCAAGTTCTTAAATTAAAATGATCTGAGCAATATCCAGAGTTGTGGTGTTTCATTTAAATGGAATCCAGTGGGCTGTGGGGCCCTATTGTAGTCAATCACACCTGAGCTATCATAAATTAATTAAATCTTTATTGGACACGAAAGTATACAATGTGACAACGAACATTTTACATCAATCAATCTAGGGATGTAGATATCTGGTCAGGACACTCCTCACCCTTTTACCTTCACCTTCATTGTCCATTAGTTTTTGGTGACTTTATATACTCCGGACCTAGACGTTGAGTCCGTGACATACATGGTAGACAATAAATAACTGATTCAGCCTGGTTTGCCAGTCCAAATGCATTCGCTGTTTTCCGTAGTTAGTCTTCCCTCATCAGCCACGTAATACACAGCACACGCTACCTTTTTTTTTTATCACATCCACAGTAGCTTGCATTCTCGTTGACTCTCCTTCGACAAATGGACAAAGTTTTTCGGTAAGTAGAATCACAGGGGACCTCGACATTGGAAAGTTCTCTTGCCGTCTGAGAAGTGTTGTATCCCAAATAGCTGCAATCGCTTTCTCTTAAAGTATTCATGTGTGATTTCCACAAGCGTCTGTACCTGTAGAAGAAGGAAAAACACGGGTATATCTGGATGACCTTCATTTTTGCTGTGATTAGCTCCGAGTAACGAAACCTCTTTATTATGAAGCTGGCTGTGGCACGTTCTTTCTGGCGTCACTTCCTCTCCGAACTCAGTTTGTAAACGATCAATGAGTCCATACAAAGCAAAGAGCTGAAGAGTCAAGAAATACAAGGCGCACTTACCAGTGTAAACATTTGTCCAAGGAGGGGAACCTTAAACACTGGTTTTGTGTGGCTGAAACTGGGCTTATGCTAAATAATTATTTGTTTAAGGGGTTATCCGGCTTAGTGTAGACATAGCCTTAGTCTGCTCTGCAGAAGAGTTGGACCACTTCAGTAGAAAATGGTTCTGTTTAGTGCAGGGGTCCCAGACACGCGGCTCACGGGCCAATTGCGGCCCGTGAGATGTTATTTTGCGGCCCCCACCTTAATATGAAAGTTTAACGTCAGTGCGGCCCGCATGTTTTATATGAATGGCATTTGACAGCGTTGTGTTATTTGGGTCCAAAATGGCTCTTTCAACGTTCTGGGTTGCCTACCCCTGCATTAGTGGAAAAGCGGCAAATGAGTGAAAGTGACAGACAAGTTGCCATTAAGACGAGGGTTTTCATACATGCCTGGCTGCAGTCACACCGCGACACCTGTCCGTCAGTAATAACATTCCCTGATAACCTGGACCAATTCAAACCGTCATTTCTTTTGTTTTTTATTGTTTGATTTGCATTGCCTCACACGATGAACACTACATATATTTCTATATGACGCTGGATAACACTCCAGGAGCCGTCACTTCTTTGCGCTCGCTATCCCAGTACTTTCCCGGCTATTATTCGCCGACCGCCGTGTTGCTGTAGGGAGGAAAAGTGGAACGTCATACATTGCAGAAATAACATTATTCTCTGTACGTCGGCTAAATACAAATATATTCCACAACCCCAAACATGTCTTTTTCAAAGCCTGCAGTGAAGAGAAGGGTTAGTGACGTGCAAAGACAATTCCAGGAAAAGTGGGAGGTTCAATATTTCTTTGTTGAGCACAGGGGCACCCCGTCGTGTCTTATTTGCACGGAGAAAGTTGCGGTGCAGAAGGAATACAATTTGAAACGTCATTATACAACTACACATGCTGAGGAGTATGCAACATTTTTTTAAAGAAATCTTTTCTCGCGGCCCAGCTTCACCCAGACTCTGTGTCCAGTGGCCCCCAGGTATATTGAGTTTGAGACCCTTGGTTTAGTGTGTGCATATGATAGCATCTGACCATTGCTAGTCCAAGGCCTGAGCGAACGAACTAAGCGACTGCTTAGGGCTCAGTGGTCACTAGGGGGCCCCCAAGAGTACATGAATGTGCACATAACGGCCTGCCAGAGTGTTTAGAGCGTCCTGCGGCACATCACAAGTTAAAGAAGAATAGCCCGCGGTCTGGTTTTGTCTAAATTTAACCTGCTGCAATTGTTTAAAGGGGAACATTATCATATTTTCAGAAGGGTTAAAACCGATAAAAATCAGGTCCTAGTGGCTTATTTCATTTTTCGAAGTTTTTTTTTAAATTTTACCCATCATGGAATATCCAGAAAAAAAGCTTTAAAGTGCCTAAATTTCGCTATCTGTATATCCACCCGTCCATTTTCCTGTGACGTCACTACGTGATGCCAATACAAACAAACATGGCAGTGAGAACAGAAAGATATAGTGACATTAGCTCAGATTCAGACTCGGATTTCAGCGGCTTAAGCGATTCAACAGATTACGTATGTATTGAAACGGATGGTTGGAGTGTGGAGGCATTTAGCGAAAACGAAATTGAAGAAGAAACTGGAGCTATTGAGCAGTATCACGACGGACAAAGGCAACGCGGACGAATTCGGCGATCGCCTTCTAACAAACGATTGCATCTTTTGACCACTGGAACAACTTAAATCCGTCGATTGATAAGTGTTTGCTTGGCATTAAATGTGGGTGGAGGGAAATGCTGATGCAAATATAGCTACAAATGTACATACAGCTAGCCTAAATAGCATGTTAGCACCGATTAGCTGGCAGTCATGCCGTGACCAAATATGTCTGATTAGCACATAAATGAATAACATCAACAAAACTCACTTTTGTGATTTCGTTGACTTCATCGTTGGAAATGCATCTGCTTTGAGTGTCGCAGGATATCCACACATCTCTGTCGTAGCATCGCTATCGTCGGTAAAATGTGCAGAACAAACGAGGGACTTTCGCATCTTTTGACACTGGTGCAACTAGAATCCGTCGATTGGTATGTGTTTGTTTGGCATTAAATGTGGGTGGAGGGAAAGGCTGGATGCAAATATAGCTACAAATGAGGCGGAATGATGCAATGTGTTTGAGAAAATGGCGGATTGCTTCCCATTGTAACATCACGGGTGAAAGGTCATCGCTCCAACAGCGAACAACTGAAAGGCGTTTAAATCGCCAAATTCACCCTTTTAGAGTTCAAAAATTAATTAAAAAAACATATGGTCTTTTTTCTGCAACATCAAGGTATATATTGATGCTTACATAGGTCTGGTGATAATGTTCACCTTTAAGGAATGATATTCGACATATTTTACTGCCTTCGTGTGGAGAATGATGGGATCACTAGTAAACGACCACAAGATCATGTTAGAGCGCTGCATCAATACGTCTGACACAATCCAAACAACTTTCCCCACTCTTGGTGTAAATTAACTATACCCTACAAATAAAGTCAACATACGGTCACAAATAACACATCATGCTCATTGAACTTTGTGGACAATAATAGTGTTATTTTGCTACACATGACAGTTGTTACGTTACAATCAACGCACTGCTGTGTGACGAATGTGAAGCGTGGTAATGTGTGTATTCGTGCATGTGTGTCTTTGTGCGTGTGTGTTTGCGTGCATGTGTGTGTGCATCCATATAACAGCATATTGGCGAATACCCTTGAAAAATGGCTTTATTGCAGTTTCTACTCAATTTTAAATGTTTGGCAAACTTACCTCTTCAATTTGGTACGGAATTAATCTGCAGATTTAAAGCATTGCCATTGCAGAACATTCGGTAATATTCAAAGAAGGTGAAATGAAGTGAATTAGTCTATATAGCGCTTTTCTCAAGTGACTCAAAGTGCTTTACATTGTGAAACCCAATATATAAGATACGTTTTTTTTTTCTTATTTTCAAACCAGTGTGGGTGGCACTGGGAGCAGGCGGGTAAAGTGTCTTGCCCAAGGACACAATGGCAGTTACTAGGATGGCGGAAGCGGGGATCGAACCTGCAACCCTTAAGTTGCTGGCACAGCCGCTCTACCAACCGAGCAATACCGCCCATAAAGAATATAATATGTAAGGTTTTGGGAACTGAAAAAATGCTTACCGTTTGCACCAATTTGCAACCAAAAAGCAACCCAATTGCACCCTATAGGTAACGTTAGTTGCCAAAAAAGGCTAACGTAAACACAACACTTTGGGAACCAAAGTGGTTAGCTGGGTTATTTTTAAAAACATCTGTGTAAACGGGATCACTCTGAGACAACACAAATAGTTTTAATGATGTTACGTAATTGGAGAGTGGATCCCAAGGATGCAGAGACGTAGTTTCATATAGTTAAGTTCTTCCTTTATTTAGGTGGAAGTGGAACGTAGCCAAAACAAAAGGCGATGGTGGAAATACAAAAACACACCATGAATAAATAACTATATCAAACAACCAAAAATTGAACAGAAAACGCTAGACAAAGCTAGGAACAATACAGGCTGGGAAAAATACAAAACAGGAGTACAAAGTACAAAATAAGGACGCTAGACGAAGCTAGGATAATTTACTTCAAAACAAAGAAACAAAATGTTAACTAAAAGCGCTAGATAAGGCTAGGGTATAAATAGGCAAACCTGAGAGGTGCACAAGACAGACTAGAAAGACTGCGAGTGTGTAGGAGGCCAAGACATGCGAGTGAACTTGCATTGGATACAAAGTTCCGGCACTGACAGGTCGTCAGCACCCAGACTAAATAGGCCACCTAATCAACTTTCAGGTGTGCACGATTGCCCAGCGTCAGCTGCACTCCAGACTGTGGGCGACAGCGAGAGTAAACATGACGTGCAAACCAACACAGAAAAACATGAAAAATTCAGTTCACCACAGTACCCCTCCCCTCAACGGACGCCACCTGGCGGTCTACCTGGCTTGTCTGGAAATTGAATATAAAAATCCTTAATCAAATCTTTATCTAAAATAAGCGACTTTGACACCCATGACCGTTCCTCTGGACCGTACCCCTCCCAGTCTACCAGGTATTGGAAACCTTTACCTCCTCTTTTCACATCCAAGATGGTGTTAACTGTGAAAGCTGGGTGACCCTCGATCAACCTGGTTGGAGGGGGTGGTACCTCGGAAGGACTGAGCTAGCTGGATGAAACAGACTTGATGCGGGAAACGTGAAACACTGGATGGCACTTGAGAGACCTTGGGAGGCGGAGCTTGACTGCAACACGATTAATAATCTTGACAATTTGATATGGTCCAATGAACCTGGGAGCCAGTTTCCTAGAGTCGGTGGCAAGTGGTAAGTCCCGAGATGATAGCCAGACCTCCTGTCCCAGCTGGTAGTTTGGGGCTGGTGTGCGATGTCGGTTGGCTAAAAGTTGGTTCCTGGCTGATGTCTTCTGTAGTGCCGCCCTGGTGTAGCGCCAAGCCTGGTGAGCTCGACGCAGGTGTGCCGTAACGGATGGAACGTCGGCCTTAGACTGGTTAGAAGGAAAAAGAGGTGGTTGGAAATCGTAGGTGACGTGAAATGCCAACAAGCCTGTGGCAGAACTGATGAGGGAATTGTGAGCGTATTCGATCCATGGAAGAGTCTCAGACCAAGTTGAGGGTTGTTGATGACAAGTACACCGAATTGCCGCCTCCAGGTCTTGGTTGGTCCGTTGAGTCTGACCATTGCTCTGTGGGTGGTAGCCGGAGGATAGGCTAGGAGAGGCCCCCAGTGATTCGCAGAATGCCTTCCAGACGGCCGAGGAAAACTGTGGCCCTCTGTCAGATACCACATCAGAGGGGATGCCGTGCAGCCGGAAAACATGAAGTACTAATAGTTGGGCTGTTTCGAGGGCTGAAGGTAGCTTGGGGAGACCCACAAAATGGGCCATCTTTGAGAATCGGTCCACAATGGTCAAAATGGTGTCCTTACCTTCAGAGGGAGGCAGTCCTGTGACAAAGTCCACAGCAATGTGAGACCATGGGCGGGAAGGGGATGGGTAATGGATGTAATAGTCCTGCCGAGGCCTGGTGGGATGCTTTGCTCCGGGTGCAGATCCGACATGCTGCCAGAAAAGCCTTAGTGTCCGCCAAAATGGATGGCCACCAAAAGCGCTGGGAGAGGACGAAGTCAGTGCGACGAATACGTGGGTGGCAAGCAATCTTGGACCCATGTGCCCAATTCAGAACGCTGGGGCGGAGCCGAGGAACCACAAATAGCCGACCTTGTGGACAGCCCCGAGGTGATGTGTCCGACCTTAGGGCCTCTAGGACTTGCTGCTCGATGTCCCACTGAAGTCCTCCGATGATGTGTCTCTGTGGGATGATAGGTTCAGGTGAGGAGTTCTCAGATTACGAAGAGTATAGATGGGACAAGGCATCAGGTTTCCCATTCTGAGAACCAGGTCGGAAAGTGATGACAAAATTAAAGCGGTTCAGGAATAATGACCACCTGGCTTGGCGTGGGTTCAGTCTTTGTGCGGTCCTTAAGTAGGCCAAGTTCTTGTGGTCCGTGTAGATCATGAATGGAAGCTCCGCCCCCTCCAGCCAGTGTCTCCACTCTTGAAGACCCAGGATGACCGCCAGAAGCTCCCTGTTGCTAATGTCATAGTTCCTCTCAGCAGGGGATAGGCGACGAGAAAAGAAAGCAGAGGGATGCAACTTCTGGTCGAGGACGGATTGCTGGGAGAGTACGGCCCCTACACCTGAATCAGAAGCGTCCACTTCAACAAAAAATTGGAGAGAACGGTCAGGGTAACAGAGAACAGGAGCCGAGGTAAACAATCCCTTTAACCTAAAGAACGCGGAATTGGCTTTGTGTGTCCACTCAAATGGAACCTTAGTAGACATAAGCCTCGTAAGTGGCTCCGCGACGTGACTAAAGTTTCAAATAAATCGCAGATAAAAATTAGAAAATCCTAAAAATCTCTGAAGATGCTTCCTACTACTGCACTTATTTTGGCGGGATCCGGTTTGAGTCTACCCTCCTCAATGATAAACCCTAGGAAGGGAATGGAGGAAGAGTGGAACTCGCATTTTTCCGCTTTGACGAACAATTTATTCTCAAGTAATCTTTGAAGAACTAACCGCACCTGCTGCACATGTTCGTCAAAAGTAGATGAATAAATTAATATATCGTCCAGGTAAACGAAAAGAAACTGACCTGTCATGTCCCGAAAAATGTCATTAATAAGACCCTGAAACACGCCGGGAGCATTAGTGAGTTCAAAAGGCATGACAAGATACTCAAAATGTCCGAGTGGAGTGTTGAATGCGGTCTTCCATTCATCCCCCTCTCGGATGCGAACGAGATGGCAAGCGTTACGGAGATTGAGTTTAGTAAAAAATCTAGCAGTCTGTAAGGGAGTAAAGGCCGAATCAAGAAGTGGAAGAGGGTATTTATTCTTGATTGTAATTTGATTAAGGCCGCGGTAGTCAATGCACGGCCGTAGGGACTTATCCTTCTTTTCGACAAAAAAACCCCCCGCGGCAACAGGTGAGGTCGAAGGACAAATGAGACCCGTGGCAATAGACGTATTGACGTACTCCTCCAACGCTTTACGTTCAGTGTTCGATACTTGGTATAAGCGGGTCGATGGTAACGCCGCGCCGGCTAGCAAATCGATGCCACAATCGTATGGTCGGTGGGGGGGAAGTGAAAGTGCACTATCTTTGCTAAACACCGCTCTCAAGTCATGATAGTTCTTCGGCACGTTTGTCAGGTCTATGTTCTCTATGATAGCGGTAGGTGGCGGTGTGTGAGAACCTGTGGCAGAACGGAGGCAATGTGTGTGGCAAGTAACACTCCAATTAATAATAGCAGCACGAGACCGGTCTATGTGCGGATTGTGTTTCTGTAGCCAGGTTATTCCCAAAATGACGGGCGCGGACCGTGAAGGCACAATATAAAAAAATATTTTTTCACTATGATTACCAGACAAGTGCAAGTTGAGTGGGTGGGTCTGGTGGGTAATACTGGCTAACAGGCGCCCATCGAGAGAATACACCTCTTTTGGTTCATGCAATTTTATAACAGGAATCAAATGACGTTTCATAAATTCAAAGTCCAAAAAATTGTCATCTGCCTCAGAGTCAATAAGAGCACAAATGTCTATTTGTTGGTTAGACCAACACAAAGTACCTTTTAGTTGCATTCTGCCTGCGGCCAATTGAGGAGAACGGCGACCTCTGGTGGATGTTACATCGGGTGATTGCGTGCGCAATCGTGGCCGTGTGGTTGGATGAGGTAGTACCTTGCAGCGGGAGATGTGATGACCAGCAGCCCCGCAGTATAGGCAGAGATGAAGCCGAAGACGGCGCTCCCTTTCGGCGGTGGAGAGTCGGCGACCACCCAATTGCATCGGTTCGTCTCTCTGCCACGGAGTGAAGGTGTCTTCGGGGATGAATTGCTCCGTCTTGTAGACGGTGGGTCTGGCAGGCGCTGAGTGGCTGTTAGGCAGGGCTTGTCTCCCTCGTCGGTCCCTTCTCTCTTCCCGTAGGCGGAAGTCGATCTGCACAGCCAGCTCGATGAGAGAGTCCAAGTCCGTCGGCAGTGACATCGGGATTAATGTATGCCGAATTTCGTCCGCAAGTCCCATGAAGAAAGCGTCTAACAGCGCCGAAGGACCCCAGTCACAATCGGCGGCCAAGGTTCGGAACTCGATCGCGTACTCCGCGACCCGTCGTGAACCCTGCTGCAGCCGGAAGAGGGATCTCGCTGCTTCTCTGCCTGGGAGCCGTTGTTGGAATATTTGTTTCAAAGTTTTGGAGAAGCTTGCGTATGAGGAGATGGTGGTGGTCTGACGGCTCCACTCAGCAGTAGCCCAGGTGCCCGCCCGGCCAGACAGGTGAGTGATGACAAAAGCAACTTTAGCTCGCTCAGAAGTGTAAGCGGAAGAGTTAAGCTCAAAGTGTAGTTCGCATTGTGTCAGGAAGTGTCTTACGTCATCCCCATCTCCGGAAAAACGTTCAGGACGGGATAGCCGCATATTGGTGGTTGTAGCGGGTGGCATAGGCTGAGCGGGTGCCGGGTCTTGTCAGGTGATCGGAGTGGGAACGATGGCGGCTAGTAGTTCGTTCATTCGCTCCAACATGGCGTCTTGCCGCTCCGACAGACTCTGTAGGCCCCGGCCCAGGTGGTCTAGCTGGTCACCCTGCTGACTGATGCGTTGGGCCTGGCCTTGAAAAACCCTTTTCCAGGGGTCGGTCTCTGCGGGTTCCATATATATGGCCGGAACTTTTCTGTTACGTAATTGGAGAGTGGATCCCAAGGATGCAGAGACGTAGTTTGATATAGTTAAGTTCTTCCTTTATTCAGGTGGAAGTGGAACGTAGCCAAAACAAAAGGCGATGGTGGAAATACAAAAACACACCATGAATAAATAACTATATCAAACAACCAAAAATTGAACAGAAAACGCTAGACAAAGCTAGGAACAATACAGGCTGGGAAAAATACAAAACAGGAGTACAAAGTACAAAATAAGGATGTTAGACGAAGCTAAGATCATTTACTTGAAAACACGAAGTAAAACAAAGAAACAAAATGTTAACTAAAAGCGCTAGACAAGGCTAGGGTATAAATAGGCAAACCTGAGAGGTGCACAAGACAGACTAGAAAGACTGCGAGTGTGTAGGAGGCCAAGACATGCGAGTGAACTTGCAGTGGATACAACGTTCCGGCACTGACAGGCCGTCAGCACCCAGACTAAATAGGCCACCTAATCAACTTTCAGGTGTGCACGATTGCCCAGCGTCAGCTGCACTCCAGACTGTGGGCGAGAGCGAGAGTAAACATGACGTGCAAACCAACACAGAAAAACATGAAAAATTCAGTTCACCACAAATGAATAATATTAAAAAATAACGACTGAAGTTAGGATAATGATTTTGATACCAGATGTATTTACATTACACACCTACATTTACATTTAAATAATTTTTGTTACCTTATTTCTGGTAAATCTGTTCATTAATATTATTTAAGAATGTGCTTGCAATTTTTGTTAATTCTGTTAGTTTTCGTACAATTGAATTTCTTACTTTTGTTTATATCTGAGTTCTTTTATTGTTGCACTTAAAGGCCTACTGAAACCCACTACTACCGACCACGCAGTCTGATAGTTTATATATCAATGATGAAATATTAGCATTGCAACACATGCCAATACGGCCGGTTTAGTTTACTAAATTGCAATTTTAAATTTCCCGCAGAGTTTCTTGTTGAAAACGTCGCGGAATGATGACGCGTGTTTGTGACGTCTCGGGTTGTAGCGGACATATTAGCCCAGCACCACTTACGGCTAAAAGTCGTCTGCTTTAATCGCATGATTACACAGTAATTTGGACATCTGTGTTGCTGAATCTTTTGCAATTTGTTCAATTAATAATGGAGACTATAAAGAAGAATGCTGTTGGTAGAAAGCGGTGGATTGCAGCTGCCTTTAGCACCGAAACACAGCCGGTGTTTCTTTGTTTGTTGTGAAGCTTTAACACAGAGCAGTCAAGCAAACATTTTTTTCTACGTCAACCGGCAAGTTTTTGGATGGGAAAATTGTGATATTAGGTCGGCTCTTACCGGAGACTTGAGTAGATTATGCGAGCTCCTCCTGTAGCTGTCAAAAAGGCAGCTGTGATCTTGGCTCCTGCATTGGCTTCTCTGAGAGACACTGGCGTTCACCGCAGCCCTCTGACTTTCAGGTATGACTTAATAATCTCACTAAAACACTATTAACACAATAAGCAGATAAAGGATTTTCCCGATAATCCTAGTAAATGTGTCTAATAACATCTGAATCGCTCCCACTGCCGTCGCATGAAGCCATCGCCTTTTCTTTTTTTTTTCTTTTTTTTAGTGCTTCACTCTAACTTTCCTCATCCACAAATCTTTCATCCTCGCTCAAATTAATGGGGAACTTGTCGCTTTCTCGGTCCGAATTGCATATGCTGCTGGTGGCTATGATTATAAACAATGAGAGGATGTGAGGAGCCCTACAATCCGTGACGTCACGCGCACATTGTCTGTTACTTCCAGTGCTGGCAAGGCTTTTTTTATTAGCGACCAAAAGTTGCGAACTTTATCGTCGATGTTCTCTACTAAATCCTTTCAGCAAAAATATGGCAATATCACGAAATGATCAAGTATGACACATAGAATGGACCTGCTATTCCCCTTCAAATAAGAAAATCTCATTTCAGTAGGCCGTTAATAATTTTCTTGTATTACAAATTATTTTTGCACATTGCTGTTGCAAGTTTTTTTTTTTTTTTTTTTTTTTTCATCAAAAATAATAAACCAAATCAGAATCAGCTTTATTGGCCACGTATGTTTAACGCACAAGGAATTTAACTTCGGACTTTCCTCTCCCGGTAGGATATAAGAATTAAAATATAGCAGATAGTTCAAATAAAAACTGTTAATTTAAGACTAATATGTGCAAGAGTGATTAGACATGATGACACTTTTTACTGTAAATACAAAGCTTTATCACTTGGAAAGTTGGAACCCGAGGTCACTCTTGTGGCTGAATTTTGTAAAATAGGAACCATATAATGAACCCTGGACATCATTTATTCATCCGTATTTTTTGTGTTATTATTGTATTGGTATTATTTATGTTCTTAACTGGGCCACAACCATGTATTCATAAATGACAAGCCATATGTCGAGGTGGCGACTTGTCCAGGGTGTACTGCCCGAATGCAGCTGAGATAGGCTCCAGCACCAACCGCGACCCCGAAAGGGACAAGCGGAAGAAAATGGATGGGTAGATGTCATATGTAAAGACATTCCAAGTTAAAAACAGGATAATGTAAACAACACCGCAATTAGTTTATTGTAAGTGTGTGAATGATCAACAATCAATATTATAGGCAGAAATAGAGGGCCACAAAACCAGAAATAGGGCAGCACGGTGGCAGAGGGGTTAGTGCGTCTGCCTCAAAATACGAAGGTCCTAAGTAGTCCTGGGTTCAATCCCGGGCTTCAGGATCTTTCTGTGTGGAGTTTGCATGTTCTCCCCGTGACTGCGTGGGTTCCCTCCGGGTACTCTGGCTTCCTCCCACTTCCAAAGACATGCTTCTGGGGATAGGTTGATTGGCAACACTAAATTGGCCCTTGTGTGTGAATGTGAGTGTGAATGTTGTCTGTCTGTCTGTGTTGGCCCTTCGATGAGGTAGCGACTTGTCCAGGGGGAACCCCGCCTTCCGCTCAATTGTAGCTGAGATAGGCACCAGCCCCCCCGATACTCCAAAAGGGAATAAGCGGTAGAAAATGGGTGGATGGATGGATGGGAAAACCAGAAATAGAGAGCCCCCCAATCGAACTTTTCTTGGGCCCCATGGAGGCTTGGCCTCTGCATCTGACCATGGACACAGGACAATAATAAGTAAAACCAATGCATTATTCAGCCTAATTTTCTGTGCTAATGCTAATATGTGTGTACCATTGGAGAACATGAGCATCAGTTGTCTTTACCCAAACTGAAAGGCATCTATCAAGCATGCCATTAGTTCGTTGCCGTGCGGTGTTGCCCAAAGTCTTGTGCTCTGATAGATTATGCAAGCTTGTCTTATTTCCAGGATTCGCACGTACTGCCATCACAGCTTAGGGTGGTTTTAATAATACAAAAGTGCCACTGGTGCTTCTTAGTATCATTGTTCTCAGGTGTCATTAGTCACCGCTGTGTTTGACAAATTATGTGGTACTTTGGCTTTTCTTAGTATTGCCGTTTTTACAGTTTTCTTAAAAACAACAATGCAAGATCTTGCATTGATGACACAAGAGCACAGAGCAGGAGCTCTGTGCTCTTGTGTCATCCTTTTGTGTTTCCCTCTTGTTTTCATGTGTTATTATATTTTTTGGCCTTTTTGTCCGGGACCCTTTGGGACTGTGTGACAAGGAGTGGCACTTTTGTGACCTCTGTGGTGATTTTTTTTGTGGACTTCTGGATCTGCCTCCCAGGAGCCTTTTGGCCATGGAGACCAGCTGCAGGGTCTCTGCCACACCGGAGTCGGTTGGGAGGGACTGGAGGAGATGCGGATGAGGGGACAGGGCTGCGGAGCTAGCACTGAGCGCTGGGACGGAGAGGCTTTGCGGTGTCTTGGCTGGGTGAGCTGGTGTCGGACACCTCAGTCACCTTGGACGTATCCTCGCTCAACCATGCGGACTGCACACTGGCCAAGAGTGGAGTCAGCTGTCTTGGTTGCTTTGTTGGGTCTGCTCCTGTCTCTGGCCATGCTCCCTCCACCCCAGCGGACGATGGCGTGGAACACCGCAGAGACCACCACAGTGGATATGTTTCTTTTACTTTTTATTCATAGCTGTATGTAGAAGTGTCTGGTTGTATCCGCTGCTTTAATGTCTTTAATGTCCTTTGTGTTCTTTGATGTTTGATGTTTCCCTCTTACACACATGTAAGAGGGATGTGTTCTTTGGCTACAAGTTGTTTTTTTTCCCTTGGCCTCAGTCTGCACCCCCTCTCCAGGGCCCAGGCTAAAACCGATTTTTTTATTTTATTTTAATTTTCTATTTTTTTCTCCCCTTGTTTACCTGTATCTCATCTTTTTTGTAAGGGGCGCTGGAAGCCGGCAGACCAGTCAGCGATCCTGTTCTGTCTCCCTGTAATGTTTGTCTGATCTTGAATGGGATTGTGCTGAAAATTTAAATTTTCCTGAAGGAACTCTCCTGACGGAATAAATAAAGTACTATCTAATCTAATCTAATCTAATCCAAAATCAGGTATTGATTTTTGTTTTTTGAGGAATGTGGGCTTTTGTCATGGTGTTTGCCTGAAGCCTGTTCGATTCTGTGACTTGTGCCAGAACAAATTCATTTTGTTCACTTTATTTTTAGAGACAAGCATTCTGGGTAATGATGTCTGTTCGTAATGCTTAGTGAGAACATAAACCATAAGACTTAAACATACAACATTTTTCAAAAAAATGCATCGCTCATTTGGGACATATGAGCCATTAATTTTGTCAGCCCTGACATATTGATTCCAGACAAAATGGATGCTCTTTTGTGGCAGAACACAACATGAAATCAAGCACAGAAAAAGCAATGTAAATGTCGTGGTTTTGCTGCTAAGCACTGACAAAGCATTCAAGGAGATTTCACTGATGTGAACCCCTTCATGCTCATTGCCTTAAGGGGGCATTTATGCAGCAGTTAATTGCTCGCATATGCTCTGATGTACTAACTGTTATAGTTGTAATTGGGACGGTACATATTCCATGCTTTGTTGGCGGTTAGCCACGTGTTGATTCTGCTCGGAATTCTTAGTGAGTGCGACTCTTGTGTCGCGCCATGTCAAATTGGGCCAAACCTAATGGCGCTGAGGCATCTAACTCCAGAAAGGGGAACACATGAAGCTGGAACTTCTAAGCAGCATGAAACAGAGACAGACCAAAGGCGCAGATGATGAGTGTTGCGGGCGTATTCGTTCAAGGATAGGTCGGCAGACTAAGTCAAGGGTTGCTGAAGGCACACACATCAGATGGAGCAAACCAACGAGGCCCTGGAGGTGGCTATCTGGCCACTACTCTGGGAAGGTGATAGCCGGACAAGAGACAATGGGTGCAGTTTCTACACTATGGCGCAGTAATGGGAGAAGAGGGGCTCTACTTTTTTTAAATTGTATTTATTTATGTACCTGTCCTGTTCAAACAAATGGGCCCCCACTTAAAGTTTCATAACCGTGTCCGAGGTCCAGGATTTTCAACGGGACGGACATCAGTAGAGGGAATGGCCGATTACTTCACAGCTGCATTGGTTCCTCCGTTTCCCACACAGAAGGGATCTTGGTTCTCTTGAAAGATCCAAGCCTGAGGTCACGTGCCCTGGAACTGCCTCCCCTGGAGGCCGTAGCTGTCCGGGCTTACCACAGCTACCGCTCCTCTTCTTGGTCACCCGGCGGACGATTACTGTGCATCGTAATTCAATGAGCAGGGTATCCGCGGATCCTTAAAAAGTCTTAAAAAGTCTTAAATTCGTGTATCTAAAATCAAGGCCTTAAAAAGTATTACATTTATTAGAAATTTCTAAAATGGTCTTAAACTCAGTACTCAATGGTCTTAAATTGTCGGGCCAGTTTTTTTTCGTTTTTTTTCGAGGCACGTCTTTGAGTAAAAGTGAGTGATTTCAGCTCACTCATTTTTTCTTTGTATATCTTCAAGAGATACAAAGAAAAAATGAGTGAGCTGAAAAAAATAGAGGCAGAACTCGTAAATGAGAACAGCCAGCTGAAGCTCAACTGAGGCTCATTTGAGTGTGTGTTTAGTGTTTTGTTGTTGATGTTATAATACTGTTTTGCACTATAATGGCATTATTATTGACCAAATGTAATTTATTTTTACCCTCACCTTGGTTATTATGTTTTTACTGGCATTGGTGTTTGTTTGTTTGTTTGTTTGTTTTGGATGTCAAAGTTTTTGGATCTCTCAAGATTTTTGATAAGCTGTTTGGCAGAGTGGTGCTTATCAGTTTGTTTATTAATAAACATCCATCCATCTTCTTCCGCTTATCCGAGGTCGGGTCGCGGGGGCAACAGCCTAAGCAGGGAAACCCAGACTTCCCTCTCCCCAGCCACTTCGTCTAGCTCTTCCCAGGGGATCCCGAGGCGTTCCCAGGCCAGCCGGGAGACATAGTCTTCCCAACGTGTCCTGGGTCTTCCCCGTGGCCTCGTACCGGTTGGACGTGCCCTAAAGACCTCCCTAGGGAGGCTTTCGGGTGACATCCTGACCAGATGCCCGAACCACCTCATCTGGCTCCTCTTGATGTGGAGGAGCAGCGGCTTTACTTTGAGCTCCTCCCGGATGGCAGAGCTTCTCACCCTATCTCTAAGGGAGAGCCCCGCCACACGGCGGAGGAAACTCATTTCGGCCGCTTGTACCCGTGATCTTATCCTTTCGGTCATGACCATAGGTGAGGATGGGAACGTAGATCGAATGGTAAATTGAGAGCTTTGCCTTCCGGCTCAGCTCATTCTTCACCACAACGGATCGGTACAACGTCCGCATTACTGAAGACGCTGCACCGATCCGCCTGTCGATCTCAGGATCCACTTTTCCCCCTCTCGTGAACAAGACTCCTAGGTACTTGAACTCCTCCACTTGGGGCAGGGTCTCCTCCCCAACCCGGAGATGACATTCCACCCTTTTCCGGGCGAGAACCATGGACTCGGACTTGGAGGTGCTGATTCTCATTCCGGTCGCTTCACACTCGGCTGCGAACCGATCCAGTGAGAGCTGAAGATCCCGGTCAGATGAAGCCATCAGGACCACATCATCTGCAAAAAGCAGAGACCTAATCCTGCGGTCACCAAACCGGAACCCCTCAACGCCTTGACTGCGCCTAGAAATTCTGTCCATAAAAGTTATGAACAGAATCGGTGACAAAGGACAGCCTTGGCGGAGTCCAACCCTCACTGGAAACGTGTCCGACTTACTGCCAGCAATGCAGACCAAGCTCTGACACTGATCGTACAGGGAGCGGATTGGCACAATAAGACAGTCCAATACCCCATACTCTCTGAGCATTCCCCACAGGACTACCCGAGGGACACAGTTGAATGCCCTCTCCAAGTCCACAAAGCACATGTAGACTGGTTGAGCAAACTCCCAGGCACCCTCAAGAACCCTGCCGAGAGTATAGAGCTGGTCCACAGTTCCACGACCAGGACGAAAACCACACTGTTCCTCCTGAATCCGAGGTTTGACTATCCGGCGTAGCCTCCTCTCCAGTACACCTGAATAAACCTTACCGGGAAGGCTGAGGAGTGTGATCCCACGATAGTTGGAACACACCCTCCGGTCGCCCTTCTTAAAGAGAGGAACCACCACCCCGGTCTGCCAATCCAGAGGTACTGCCCCCGATGTCCACGCGATGCTGCAGAGTCTTGTCAACCAAGACAGCCCCACAGCATCCAGAGCCTTAAGGAACTCCAGGCGGGTCTCATCCACCCCTGTGGCCTTGGCACCGAGGAGCTTTTTAACTACCACAGCCACCTCAGCCCCAGAAATAGGAGAGTCCACCAAAGATTCCCCAGGCACTGCTTCCTCATAGGAAGACGTGTTGGTGGGATTGAGGAGGTCTTCGAAGTATTCCTTCCACCTATCCACAACATCCGCAGTTGAGGTCAGCAGAACACCATCCGCACCATACACGGTGTTGATAGTGCACTGCTTCCCCTTCCTGAGGCGGCGGATGGTGGTCCAGAATTGCTTCGAAGCCGTCCGGAAGTCGTTTTTCATGGGTTCCCCGAACTCCTCCCATGTCCGAGTTTTTGCCTCCGTGACCGCTGAAGCTGCACACCGCTTGGCCTGTCGGTACCTGTCCACTGCCTCTGGAGTCCTATGAGCCAAAAGGACCCGATAGGACTCCTTCTTCAGCTTGACGGCATCCCTCACTGCTGGTGTCCACAAGGGGTTTTAGGATTTCCGCCCCGACAAGCACCAACTACCTTGCGGCCACAGCTCCGATCAGCCGCCTCGACAATAGAGGTGCGGAACATGGTCCACTCGGACTCAATGTCCAGCACCTCTCTCGTGACATGTTCAAAGTTCTTCCGGAGGTGGGAATTGAAACTTCCTCTGACAGGAGACTCTGCCAGACGTTCCCAGCATACCCTCACAATGCGTTTGGGCCTCCCAGGTCTGTCCGGCATCCTCCCCCACCATCGCAGCCTCTCTCTTCACCCTAGTGTCCAAAACGTAAGGCCGCAAATCCGATACCACAACTACAGAGTCGATCATGGAACTGCGGCCTAGGGTGTCCTGGTGCCAAGTGCACATATGGACACCCTTATGTTTGAACATGGTGTTTGTTATGGACAAGCTGTGACAAGCACAAAAGTCCAATAACAAAACACCACTCGGGTTCAGATCCGGGCGGCCATTCTTCCCAATCACGCCTCTCCAGGTTTCACTGTCGTTGCCAACATGAGCGTTGAAGTGCCCCAGGAGGACAAGGGAATCACCCGGGGGAGCACTTTCCAGTACTCCCTCGAGTGCTCCCAAAAGGGGCGGGTACTCTGAACTGCTGTTTGGTGCGTAAGCACAAACAACAGTCAGGACCCGCCCCCCCACCCGAAGGTGGAGGGAGGCTACCTTTCCGTCCACTGGGTTGAACTCCAACGTGCAGGCTTTGAGCCGGGGGGCAACAAGAATTGCCACCCCAGCCCGACGCCTCTCACTGCCGGCAACGCCAGAGTGGAAGAGGGTCCAGTCCCTCTCGAGAGAAGTGGTTCCAGAGCCCTTGCTGTGCGTCGAAGTGAGTCCAACTATATCCAGCCGGAACTTCTTGACTTCACGCACTAGCTCAGGCTCTTTTCCCCCCCAGTGAGGTGACGTTCCACGTCCCAAGAGCTAGCTTCTGTAGCCGAGGATCGGACCGCCAAGTGCCCTGCCTTCAGCTTCCGCCCAGCTTACATTGCACCCGACCTCTATGGACCCTGCTATGGGTGGTGAGCCCATTGGAGGGGTGACCCACGTTGCCTCTTCGGGAACAGGCCCGGCCACCAGGCGCTCGCCATCGTGCCCCACCTCTGGGCCTGGCTCCAGAGGGAGGCCCCGGTGACCCGCGTCCGGGCGAGGGAAATCTGGGTACATGTTTTTTCTTCTTCATAGAGGTCTTCGAGCTGCTCTTTGTCTGATCCCTCACCTAGAACCTGTTTGCCTTAGGAGACCATTCCAGGGGGGCTTTATGCCCCCGGACAACATAGCTCCTAGGATCATTGGGACACGCAAACTCCTCTACCACGATAAGGTGGCAGCTCAGAGAGGAGATTAATAAACATACAAAAAGTAAACTTGACTGATTGTCATTGAGGTTGTAGTACAGTGGGATCCCCAACCATCGCTTATATTTATAGATTTTTTATCATTCAAGGTGGCATTAAAAAGGTCTTAAAAAGTCTTACATTTTACTTGCTGAAACCTGCAGATAACCTGAGGTTGTCGAGGTCAGTCGGTATTGCCAAAAGGGTCTTTATGTTATTGGCCGAACCCTAGTAGAAGGCGTCAAGTGGGTCTAAGGTCTTCCAGTCACTGTTCGCTGCCAAGGTGCATAAGTTCAGATACCTGTGTCTGGCCGTGACATAACTTAGGAAATGAACAGGTTGATTCCGTGTTGGGAGGATTCCGTTGGAAGTCTTGGATCAGGGCCTATGTAAAGGTGGTGGTTAAGGAGTTGATGACAGTGCGTTGGTTCCACTCTGCTGTGGCCCATGCTCAAGCATGACCCCTTTAGGTAGTAAATGGTGAATGACACCTTAGCCCACACCACAGACAAAGAGAGCAGACCCCCCTTAGATATCTGAGGGCAGAAAGCTGAAGAGATTTGGGGTGGCGACAGGGTAAACCGTGGCACTGGGGTTGGGCTTGGTGAGAGCGAGCAGGGTAGTAGGGCCCAATGTTTTTCATCTTGGCCTCCTGTTGCTTAAGCAGTCCTTGGAAGCCAAGACCAATTGCGTTCAGTTGCTCTTCCTGCTGGTTGAGACGTTTTGACGAGACCGACTGCGCAACACTGTGCAGGATCCATTTTACTTGGCTGGATTCTACTGCTATGATTTTGTAGAGTGTGAATCCCAAAATGCAGAAGTGGAATCCAAGAAGCAGTCCAAAAACACAAACATATGAACAAGATCAAAACAATAGTGGCGGAGACACCAGTATGTCACAACAAACCTACAATATAAAAAGGTAGCAAAAATGAAAGGTTAATCTGGCCATATCTGTATGGGTAAATGCCAGAACCAGGAACATATCAACAAGGTATAGGTGTAATAGTGTGAAGTTGTTGCGCTATATTCTGAACGAGACAGGGTGTTATGTTTTATTTTGAAGTATTGGTTTTATTTTGAAGAACCAGATGTCCGGTGCAGGAAGTGACTTTGCTGTTTTTTCGGATATTTACTTCCTCTTCTATCGGACTTTTGATGATGAGGTAATAGTTCTTCATTGCTCCGTGTTTCTTGTGTAAATATTATTTCTAAACTTTCATAAGACTTTAAAAGTTAAAACATTAATGTTGTAGGTATAAGTTATGTGTTGTTTTAAGTATTTTTTTACGCACCGTTTTGTTAAGTAAGGATTAGAGCGTCGAATGTTTGAAATGTTTGGTCATAATTACACATGGTAATTACGCAGGTATCACTCCGCCAGAAAAGTAGAGACCTGTTTATTGTCACACCGCGGTGAGGGATGTCTTGTTTTGGGTTTTTCTGTTTTATGGCGCCCGATTGTAGCTGAGATAGGCGCCAGCGCCCCCCGCGACCCCGTAAGGGACAAGCGGTAGGAAATGGATGGATGGATGGTTTGCATGTTTTAATTTGAAAAGTAACTCTCCTCTCGTTTCAGGTCACTTGCCCTTCCTTTTGTGTCATCAATCTGATGTCATCCCTGTTCTCTGATTGTTTCCAGCTGTTCCCTATTACCTTCATGTGTTTTATAAGCTCACTCCTTCCTTTGTTCTGTGCCAGATTGTCTCGTTTATTCGTGCTCTCTAGCGTCCATGTCCTTGTCCATGCCTTGCGTTGTCTTGTGCTTATCTCCCTTGATCCTGAACCCCTTTGTGAATATTTTGAGTTTTCCTTTCTTCCTCCTCAGCAGAGTGATTTTGATTATTTTGTTATTCAGCCGCAGTGGTAAGTTTCAGTTAAAATGTTTTCATTCATTCCTCAACTTTTTGAGTGACTATTTTTGTTAAAAACTTTATTAGATTAGGTAGTGTAGAAATTTTCATAGATGTTGTTTTGGTCCTCCTGTTGGAGCGTTTTTTGTTGAATACTTTTTATAGCATATACGGCGTCAATTATAGTTTGTCTTTACTTTTGTGTTTTCCTCTGTTTGGAGTGATTTTCGGTTGTTCCTTCTTTTTCTTGAACCTTTTCGCCGAGTAGTTTTATTTGTGATCATAGATAATGTTATTTCTTGACTTTGGAGGTAAAAAGAAGTTGTCAAAATAAAAGCCTGTCTAAAGTCCCAACTCTGCATCTGAGTCCAATCCTTTTATCAAAGCGTGACATTTATGTGTTTCGTGTTTCCAAAACAGGTATGTGGATGTTTTTTATGTATTTATTTTTTTTGTGATAAAACGTTTTTGTTAATGTAATTTAAATTATTATTGTTGTATGAATGAATGTTGTTTATTTCTCTCTTCTATCGGACTTTTGATGATGAGGTATCACTCCGCCAGAAAAGTAGAGACCTGTTTATGTGTTTCGTGTTTCCAAAACAGGTGGCCAATAAATGATGAAACGACGGAATGGTGGAGTGTCTCTTATTTAAAAAAAAACTACACAACGCAGAATAAGACTCACTACATAGGCACAGTTAGCAAAGTTGGAAAACAGTCCGAGAGAGTTGTCAGAGTGACTGCCAAGGCGAGAATGACAGGAGCAAGGAACCAGTGTCTACCAGTTGCAACTACTGAGCTCTAGTTTCTGATTGGAGACAGGTGTGCCCAGGTGAGCTGCCACCAGCTGACTACACAGCTGTAGAAGAGAGCGAGAGTAAATGCGTGAACAGCAGACCAGAACAGACAGCAGGAGCATAATACTTTGTTCATACCTGTCTATTTTTATGTCCTTGTTAAGCCTCTTACCTCTTGTTGTTTTTAGTTTTTATTTGAGTCTCTTTTTATTTTTTACTTGTCGTACATGATTCTGCTACTGAACCTTATCCGACCGTGCCAGACTGTAGTTCCAGTTGTATAGATTAGTTCATTAATTTTTTTTTTTTTTTTTTTCGCATATTCTTATCAAAATCAACATATTTTGCCAATAGTCCCCGGTTGTGTTCAGTTGACGACATTTTGACATTTTCACTACTTTTGGTGTTACCAAGTTTCTTTTTCCGATGTCTTGTGTCAGGGCGTTTCGTGCTATCGTATTTTGTGTTACGGTTTCCTGTTCTGACCATGACGATCGCCCTAAAAAGTAATCACTTTTTTATTGTTCAACTTATGACATTTCCTGAAAGTTCAATGAAAATCAGTCCATTGTTTTACAAGCTAGTTGTAGCAGAATGATTGAAACGCAGTACAACCTCTTTTCAGTCTCCACTATCTTAGTGTCTGCAGGGCCTAGTATATACACACAGAACTAATTAACTAACTAACTTACAGACAGACAAACCAACCTCCTATATGTAAGGTACATATAGCAATATACAAACCCCGTTTCCATATGAGTTGGGACATTGTGTTAGATGTAAATATAAACAGAATACAATGATTTGCAAATCCTTTTCAACCCATATTCAATTGAATGCACTACAAAGACAAGATATTTGATGTTCAAACTCGTAAACTTTTTTTTTTTTGCACATAATAATTAACTTAGAATTTCATGGCTGCAACACGTGCCAAAGTAGTTGGGAAAGGGCATGTTCACCACTGTGTTACATTACCTTTTATTTCAACAACACAATAAACGTTTGGGAACTGACAAAACTAATTATTGAAGCTTTGAAAGTGGAATTATTTCCCATTCTTGTTTTATGTAGAGCTTCAGTCCGGGGTCTCCGCTGTCGGATTTTACGCTTCATAATGCGCCACACATTTTTGATGGGAAACAGGTCTGGACTGCAGGCGGGCCAGGAAAGTACCCGCACTCTTTTTTTTTACGAAACCACACTGTTGTAACACTTGTCTTGCTGAAATAAGCAGGGGCGTTCATGATAACGTTGCTTGGATGAAACCATATGTTGCTCCAAAACCTGTATGGACCTTTCAGCATTAATGGTGCCTTCACAGATGTGTAAGTTACCCATACCTTGGCCACTAATGCACCCCCATACCATCACAGATGCTGGCTTTTGAACTTTGCGCCTAAAACAATCCGAATGGTTATTTTCCTCTTTGTTCCGGAGGACACCACGTCATCTGTTTCCAAATATAATTTGAAATGTGGATTCGTCAGACCACAGAACACTTTTCCACTTTGCATCAGTCCATCTTAGGTGAGCTCTGCCCAGCCAAGCCGGTGGTGTTTCAGGATATTGTTGATAAATAGGTTTGGCTTTGCATAGTAGTGTTTTAACTTGCACTTACAGATGTACCGACTAACTGTAGTTACTGACAGTGGTTTTATGAAGTGTTCCTGAGCCCATGTGGTGATATCCTTTACACACTGATGTCGGTTTTTGATGCAGTACCGCCTGAGGGATGAATAGTCCGTAATATCATCGCTTACGTGCAGTGATTTGTCCAGATTCTCTGACCTTTTTGATGATTTTACGGACCGTAGATGGTAAAATCCCTAAATTCCTTGCAATAGCTCGTTGAGAAATGTTGTTCTAAAACTGTTCGACAATTTGCTTACAAAGTGATGACCCTCACCCCATCCTTGTTTGTGAATTACTTAGCATTTCATGGAAGCTGCTTTTGTACCCAATCATGGCACCCAACTGTTCCCAATTAGCAGCACACCTGTGGGATGTTCCATATAAGTGTTTGATGAGCATTCCTCAACTTCATCAGTATTTATTGCCACCTTTGCCAACTTCTTTGTCACGTGTTGCTGGCATCAAATTCTAAAGTTAATGATTATTTGCAAAAAAAAAAAAAAAAAAATGTTTATCAGTTTGAACATCAAATATGTTGTCTTTGTAGCATATTCAACTGAATATGGGTTAAAATGATTTGCAAATCATTTTATTCCATTTATATTTACATCTAACACAATTTCCCAACTCATATGGAAACGTGGTTTGTATATGAACAAGATTGTAACGGTACAGTGAGGAGAGAGACAGCACTGAGACAGGGACGTAGTTTGGCTTGCAGCGTGTTTATTAATACAAGTGAGTGACGTCTGTAATCAAACCAAATACGTGGTGTGTGACTATGTAATGCGATTAACTGGTGAGTGTCACCGGGAGGTGTTAAAGGTGCGTGTTGTGAGAGATGCGGAAGTTCAAAGAGGGCAAAGCAGGCTCGGAGGTCCGTAGACAAGCGAGAAGTCAAGGGCTGGAGCGGGGCGTTAGGGTCCGTGGACAAGCGAGAGCTCGAGATCCGGGGAGGCAGCAAGAAGTCCAGAGGGCAAGGCGGTCTTGGAGGTCCATAGGCAGGCGAGACGTCAAGGGGTGGAGCGAGGCGTTAGGGTCCGTGGACAGGCGAGAGGTCGAGATCCGGGGAGGCAGCAAAAAGTCCAGGGGGAATCCAGGGAGATGAGACACACAGCTCAAAACCACGAAACGGAGGGAAGTGTACAGGTACAAGTAGCTGCATTCTGGCACTGGAACGCAGGACGCACTGGTTTAAGAAGGAAGTGGAGTCCTCATCAGCATCAGGTGTGTTGAGGAGAAACGCCCGTGGGCATGTCCAGGGGCGCACTCAGAGGAGCGCACGGAGGAATGTGGGGCTGCAGGAGCGTGAGCCGTAACAAAGACAACAAAAAAATACAGATATTTGTGAAAATAAACACAGCAGAAGTAAAAAGTATTGATCTCATCGCATCGGTTTTGATCCAATACCAATCGACTGATCTGCCCATTTCCAGATTAGACCCTTCAGTAAAATGTAATCAGAATATTAGATTTAATACGAACAAAGGACTGCTAACTAAAATCGTGTACACTTGATTTATTCAACGAGGTGAGCTGACAGCTCAATGCTATCAGCCCAGTTTTGCTCCCACCAAACAAAGCAGACACGAAACTGGCAGCCAAATGAGAAAAAATGTCAAATTTGCATACTTGACAGCTATAAATGAATGAATTGTGTTCCACTGTTTTCACTGGACACCAACAATAGTTTTAGTATTTGCTGCCTGGCGTCTTGTGGAATCCAAATAAGATCTTGATGTCTTTGCCTTTGGCCACCTTGTTTCCATTAAAGCACACACAACTCCTGCTGTACTACAATCCATGAATTCCTAATGATTTGAAGTGATTTACGGTCAGCTCCTCCCTCCCTCGCACCGACAGTCACCATGGAAGCACTCTCCCATATTAAAATGGACCACACCCCTCCACCATGACTGTAAGTGGCATGGTTAGCCACCCTAAACCACCCATAAAGCTCTCGTAGGATCAGTGCCTTTCCAACTCATTTATGTGCGCTATGACTGGGATTCTTCATCATGCACTCCACTCTTACTTAGTCTATGCTGACTCCACCTATCTAATGATAAAGATATATTTGTGTCCTTTGCAGCAAATGTGCATTAGGATGTAGGTCGCAGTGAGGGTAAGTGCTTGTGTGTGTGTGACAGAGATGAAAGTGATGGTGGCATCTGACCAAAAGATTCATATAGAGATGACATCACCCTTGGAAAGACACCGTGGAGGAGGGGTTTGAACCAACTATGAGCTCAGAATTTCAATGTACGATGATGGCTCAGAGCTGAACACCCCGCCCATAACTATTCATCTGAGTCTTTCAGGGCTTGACACCTGTCCTTTTCTTACATGGGATATTTGCAGCCCTTGGCAAATTCCAAAAACACTAGAGATGTCACAATCGGATATTCATCGAAAAACTATCGGCTTCTATCTCTGCTAAAAGCACCGGTACAAGCAGTCCTGGAGTGTTTTTTGGGGGGGGTTTTTTTTGTATTTTAGTGAAGTGATATAAATCAGCACTTCAGTCATCAACAATGATATCATTTGCGAAAGGTCTGACTTGGTAGGATATTTACAGCGAGCAGTGTACATAGTGAGTTCAGAAAGCATAAGAACTAGTATATATATTTGATTATTTAAATGTGATTATTTACAATCGGGATGTGGTGGGGGGAGAGTGTTAGTCAAGGGTTGAAGTTGCCTGGCAGTGTTCTTTTAGTGTGGTTTTGAAGGAAGGTAGAGATGCACTTTCTTTTACACCTGTTAGGAGTGCATTCCACATTAATGTGGCATAGAAGGAGAATGAGTTAACACCTTTGTCGGATCGGAATCTGGGTTTAACGTGGTTTGTGGATCTTCCTCTGGTGTTGTGGTTATGGCGGTCATTTACGTTATGGAAGTAGTTTGACATGTATTTCGGTATCAGGGAGGTGTAGTGGATTTTATAGACTAGGCTCAGTGCAAGTTGTTTGACTCTGGGCTCCATCCTGAGCCAGCCCACCTTTGAGAAGTGGGTAGGAGTGAGGTGTGATCTGGGGTGGAGGTCTAAAAGTAACCTGACAAGCTTGTTATGGGATGTTTGGGGTCTAGATTTGAGGGTTTTGGAGGTGCTGGGATGCAAGGAGGTGCAAGCGTAATCGAAAAAGGGTTGAATGAGAGTTCCCGCTAGAATCTTCAAGGTGCTTTTGTTAACCAGAAAGGAGATTCTGTATAGAAATCTCGTTCGTTGGTTGACCTTTTTGATTACCTTTGTTGCCATTTTATCACAGGAAAGATTAGCCTCTAGAATGGAACCTAGGTAGATGATCCCATCTTTCCTGGTGATAACAATGTCACCCACTTTAATAGTGAAGTCACTGACTTTCTTAAGGTTGATTTGGGACCCAAATAAGATGGATACCGTTTTACCTAAGTGTATGGAAAGTGTGTTATCAGCGAGCCAGGTGCAAATACTACGGAGTTCAGCACTGAGGATTTTTTCCACCTGTGACATGTCCCTGCCGGATACCAGCAGTGCCGAGTCATCCGCAAACAGGAACAATTCACAGTCGCATGCTGATGGCATGTGATTTACGTATATTAGGAACAGTAAAGTCCCTAATATACTGCTTTGCGGGACTCCACAGCTAACTGATGGGGGGGGGACACGGTGCCGTTCACTTCTAGCACCTGTTTCCTCCCGTCCAAGTAAGATTGCATCCAGGCTCGATGAGGTTTTATTAAAATCCTGGGCGATATGGATGAAAAAGTATATCTAGATATATTTTTACTTAAACTCGATATTCGATATATATCTTGATATATTATTCTGTGGAGGTATACTTCTAGAGATATTCATTTTTGAGCGATATTCAGAGAAATTGAGGAGAATGACAACTATACTGTAAACAGTGGCCAAACAGCTCAATTTTTGTTTCATCACATGGACAAAGATAAGACCTTCTGGAAGAAAGTTCCGTAGTCAGATGAAACAAAAATTGAGCTGTCCGGCAACAATACCCAGCAATATGTTTGGAGGAGAAAAGGTGAGGCCTTTAATCCCAGGAACACCGACCTACCGTCAAGCATGGTGGTGGTGGTATAGTGTTCTGGGCCTGTTTTGCTGCCAATGGAACTGGTGCTTTACAGAGAGTAAATGGGACAATGAAAAAAGGAGGATTATGTCCAAATTTTACAAGTCAACCTAAAAACATCAGCCGGAGGTTGGGTCTTGGACAAAGTTGGGTGTTCTAACTCGACAATGACCCCCAAACACATGTCAAAAGTGGAAAGAAATGGCGAAATCAGGCTCAAATTAAGGTTTTAGAATGGCTTCCCAAAGTCCTGACTTAAACATGTGGACAATGCAGAAAAAACAAGTCCATGTTAGAAAACCAACACATTTAGCTGAACTGCACCAATTTTGTCAAGAGGAGTGGTCAAAAAATCAACAAGAAGCTTGCCAGAAGCTTGTAGATAGCTACCAAAAGTGCCTTATTGCAGTGAAACTTGCCAAGGGACATGTAACCAAATATTAACATTGCTGTATGTATACTTTTGACCCAGCAGATTTGGTCACATTTTCAGTAGCCCCATAATAAATTCATAAATTAACCGAACTTCATGAATGTTTTTTGTGATCAACAAGTATGTGCTCCAATCAGTCTATCACAAAAAATAAGAGTTGTAGAAATTATTGGAAAGACAGCCATGACATTATGTTCTTTGCAAATGTCTATTCAACCTAAAACATGATGACACTTATTTAAAGTTAAAGTGAAAATACCAATGATTGTTACACACACACACTAGGTGTGGCGAAATTATTCTCTGTATTTGACCCATCACCCTTGATCAGCCAATGAGAGGTGAGGGCAGCAGTGGGCAGCAGCGGTGGCCCCGCCCGGGCATCACTTATCAATATAAACAAGAACAAAATAATTATAGTTACGTATTACTTATAGTAACAAAGTTCCCAATACAGAAGCATATAAAAAAGCATCCAGTAAAAAATGTGTCTGGGTCATTCAACGAAACGTGATGACCAATAGATGTCACGGAAAAACAAGTCAACACTCCACTTCAAAACCATTGGTTTGTCATAAGATTAGTGTTGTTCATACCTACTATTGTTCTTTATGTACGGTAATTAAGGCCCCAGCAGCGGAGCAAGCTCCACAGGGGCGATGCACAACACTGCAATAGCCCAATTAAAACTACTGTTTTGTTCTCTTCTATATGTTTTGGACCCCTTTCGAAGCTCCTTAACATGCACGAAAAGTCCCCATAAGCTTTATGGCGAAAATGTTTATATTTTTGGGGTCCCGAAAATGAAATTCCAAAATTGGCCCTCTAGCGGCACCTATAAAATTTGGAAAAATCAGCCCCTCTTACCAGTTGCACGTATTAACATGAAAATCACAGGAGAACGCACATAATATCTCAGGAACCCAAACCTTCCATCCATTTCTACCGCTTATTCCCTTCACGGTCACGGGTAGGGTTGGGTATCGAGTATGGAGTATCGATTGGAACCGGGACTAACTTTCCGATTCTCCCGTTTAAAATAGGTTTAAATTTCGATTCCTAGTTTCGATACCCAGTCCGCCGACCGGAAACAAATAATAAGTCTGCCGACCCGGAAGAAGAAGCCGCTGAACACCAACAAAGAATCTCCCACCGCCAGAAGTGTTAGCATAGCCGAGCCTATGTAGCCGAGCGAGTCGGTCAAGCATGGATAGCGGGCGTCGACGGTCAAAAGTGTGGCTTTATTTTACTAAAAATAATGAAATATCGGCGAAATGTAACACGTACGACAGGACTGTTTCGTGCTTAGGAGGGTGCATGTTGAACAGGATGAAGCACCTCCGAGTTCATGGAGTACAAATAAATGCGTGTCCCGTCTTCGACAGGAGACACTATCTGTCCAGAACGCTCACGCATCCTGCCTGAGAAGGCGCATATGGTCATTTTCCTAAACAAGAACTGTCTCTGATTTTATACTGTACCTGCTGCTAATCTGGACTGGGTTTTGCAAGTTGTTTCTTATTGTTTATTTGCTTTTCTGCACCAGGTTAGCCCATCAGTAGGAGCACGGTAACATGTTTAAGTACCTGCAGCATCATACACTTGTGTGTGTAAATGTGTTTTCATGAGGTTTCCTGCAGCATCTTACACTCATGTGCAAATGTGTTTTCATGAGGTTTTCAAAAATACAGCTCTCTTGACGAAAGTGTAACCCGGTGAAAATGTATTCATAATTTATATTCATCTTCAAGTTCATAGATTGGATATTTATATTGTAGTTGAAAACAGCCCTGTAAGGAATTTATAGTAAAGTTCATAAAAAGTTAATAGAATTAAAATTGATGGAAAATGTCAGACTATTTCATTCAGAAAGACTGTTGGTTAGTTAGCTCATTTAAAATATCCTAAACTTTTTTTTGACCATGCCTTTTTTTTTTTTTTTTTTTTTAAAGAAAGAATCGGAATCGAGAATCGTCAGGAATCGGAATCGCAATCGTTCGAATTCAAACGATAACCTACCCTAGTCACAGGAGGCCCTGGAGCCTATCTCAGCTACAATCGGGTGGAAGGCGGCGGGGTATAACCTGGACAAGTCGCTACCTCATTGCAGGGCCAACACAGATAGACCGACAACATTCAGACTCACATTCACACCTAAAAAAAAAAGTTTTAGAAAATTAAAAAAAAGTCGCTCATCTTTAATGTTTCTGCAAAAAAGGGGTCATACTTTAACAAACTCCTTCCAGGGACTTATACCAAATGAGTTGTTGTCAGGCTTGGACTTGGTCTTGGGTTGTTTTCCCAAGGTGCGAAGCGAATGGAGTGGAAATGGCATGAAAGTAGGTACATATTTAATTTATTTACTCATAAACTAAAAACAGGAACAAACAAAAAGCGCTCACAATGGAGGTATAAAACTTGGGCTATGAAACAAAAGACTAGCACAAAGGCTATAAACATGAAACAAAACACTTGTGCTATGGCATGAATGACAAATACGTACGTGGACAAAATGAACAGCATAGCAAGGCATGAAGCAGATAATCGAGGTCGTAAAGGAGGTGATGTTGCCAGCCTGACTACCTGGTAACTGTGGCTTAAATAATGAACATGTTAAGTGAAAACAGGGGTGAGACAAGACAGGTGAACTGATTGGTCGTCATGGTAACAAAACAGGGAGTGAAAAAAAAAAGTAACTTAGAGTCCAAAGGTTAAAATCACCTGGTATTCCTAGGCAGTCTCCCATCCAAGTACTAACCAGGCTAGACACTGCTTAGCTTTGAGAACAGATGAGATTGGGGATGCTCAGGGTAGTATGGCCATACAAAATTCATGATCAGACATGACAGATGAAAACTAAATCAGTTGGCATGGTAACAAGACAAACAAGGAAATGCAAAACAGAACTAAATGTCTAAAAAACTAAACATAGCATCACCAAAACAAAACATGAACCAGAGGCGTGACAGTTGTGGTTAAATTTACTCAAACAAAACATAAATTGCGGGCAGATTTTTCTACGCCACATTTCTTTTTGCTTTTTTCCCCCATGTTTTTTTAACCAATTATAACCGTTCAACAATTAAAATGTTTGTCTTAAACAGGCTAACAAAACTATCCGTCTATTAAAAAAATATATATTTATATATTTCCATTATTTACCAATTTCCATAATATCGGACAATACATTTGGTAAGCCTTTTTTGTCGTCCTGAAAATAACCTTTAATGCAAGTAAATGTCCAACACTATCGGAAAAATATATTTGTTGTGGTAGAAAAACTAATTAAATTAGCAAAATGCAATTATTTCGCAGAAATGCATTCTGGGTAAGGATATAATTTTGACCGGTTCCATTAAGAGTGCATAGTGGCAGCGTTTTTAAAAAATTCAATGAATAGTGAATTTTATTACTCATATATATTATATCAATATTACTTAATAGTCTCTCAAATATCTGCATTTAGTGATTGCATATTGTACTTGTGTGACATGCTTAGGACGCTAAACATATCCAAACAAGTCAATTGAACTTGACTTGTGATGGCAAACAACAAGAATCAAGCATCATCATCATCTAAATCATCTTCTAAATCATCATCTAAATCATCATCTAAACAGATCCAAGCTACAAGCGTCATCATTTAGCCAGGGATTGTAGCCGAGATAGGTAGAAAATGGATGGATGGATATCTATAATTCCCATGCTACTAAATATCATGGTTTCCCCCTATGTTAGCTTGTTTGCAAGTAAATGTTTCATAGAATTAGGTAACATATTGCAAAACAAATGTTACTTTTTTTCCCCAAAATTAGCTGAAAACGTAGTACTGTAGCAGCAAATAATTCTGGGTAATTAGATATAATTTTTAATGGCTGAAAAGCTTTAACAACCAAAGTGAAGCAATACTTAGACAGCAGGGCTATTTGGCAAAGAGGACAACACCCATGCCGTCGATTAAAGTAATGAGTGTTCGGAATCTGGAAGGGACCAAAAAAACAAATATTTTTTTGGCAATTTTACATCTTAGAGTCAAATAGTTTAATTCGAACTATTATGATATTGGCTTGCCATTTCTATATTCATAGTACGTTTCAGTAAATTTCCGATCTTTAAGATTCAAACTATTTTACAGCTGAACCCTTTCTACTATTAATTCTACATCCATCCATCCATCCATTTTTCTACCGCTTTGTCCCTTATGGGTTTGCGGGGGGTGCTGGAACTTATCTCAGCTGCATTCGGGCAGAAGGCGGTATACACCCTGGACAAGTCGCCACCTCATCAAGGATTAATTCTACATTCCACTAGCATTTCAGTTGAGCTTCAGCTCTTCAATTTTCAAACCATTCCTACTATTTATTGAAGGTTTTTTTCAAAAACAATTCTGCAGACTTGCAGCTTTTTAAATTCAGCTTCAGCAATGATCGGGGCATTGACACGCAATTCCACTAGTTCTCTAGTTCTACTTGATTTTTCTACCATCCACATTACAAAATATTAGAAGTATGTATGATTCCTGTTGCTATCGTATCGGTTTGATATTGGTATCGGCCATCACTAAAGGCTCATGTATCGGTATCAAATCGGAAGTGAAGAAGTTTTATCAGGGCACTGCAAAAATTATATTCAAGCAATACAATGAAGATTAAAATTAAACTAGGAAAAGTACAAAAAAGAGCAACAATACAAAATGCAGCAAGGAAAAGTTAATACAAAGGTGCCCTAAAACAGTGGTTCTCAACCTTTTTTCAGTGATGTACCCCCTGTCAACATTTTTTTAATTCAAGTACCCCGTAATCAGAGAAAAGCATTTTTGGTTGAAAAAAAAGAGATAAAGAAGTAAAATACAGCAATATGTCATCAGTTTCTGATTTATTAAATTTTATTAAAATACTGCTCATTTGTAGTGGTCTTTCTTGTACTATTTGGAAAAAATATATAAAAATAACTAAATACTTGTTGAAAAATAAACAAGTGATTCAATTTATAAATAAAGATTTCTACACATAGAAGTAATCATCAACTTAAAGTGCCCTCTTTGGGGATTGTAATAGAGATCCATCTGGATTCATGAACTTGATTCTAAACATTTATTCACAAAAAAAGAAATCTTTAACATCAATGTTTATGGAACATGTCCACAAAAAATCTAGCTGTCAACACTGAATATTGCATTGTTGCTTTTCTTTTCACAGTTTATGAACTTACTTTCATAATTTGTTGAAGTATTATTCAATAAATATATTTAGAAATGATTTTTGAATTGTTGCTATTTTTAGAATATTTAAAAAAAATCTCAGGTACCCTTGGCAAACCTTCAAGTACCCCCAGGGGTACGCGTACGACCATTTGAGAACCACTGCCCTAACATATGAGTAATTTTTTTTCTGTGACTCAAAACTCGTACCTCAAAACAACCTTTGTTATTGAAATGAATTGTAATCAATTTAATCTGTGCTGGGCCCATACTTGCCAACCCTCCCGATTGTCCCGGGAGTCTCCCGAATTTCAGTGCCCATCCCAAAAATCTCCCGGGGCAACCATTCTCCCGAATTTCTCCCGATTTCCACCCGGAGCACAATATCGGGGGAGTGCCTTAAAGGCAATGGCTTTAGCGTCCTCTACAATACGCTTCTCATCCCTCCAAACAGCGCGCTGGCCTAGTCACATATTATATGCGGGTTTTACGCACACATTAGTGAATGCAAGGCATACTTGATCAACAGCCATACAGGTCACACTGAGGGTGGCCGTATAATCAACTTTAAAGGCCTACTGAAACCCACTACTACCGACCAAGCATTCTGATAGTTTATATATCAATGATGAAATATTAACATTGCAACACATGCCAATACGGCCATTTTAGTTTACTAAATTACAATTTTAAATTTCCCGCTGAGTTTCTTGTTGAAAACGTCGCGGAATGATGATGCGTATGATGACGCGTGTTTGTGAAGTTATTGGTTGGAAGGGACATTTTAGCTCAGCACCACTTACGGTTAAAAGTCGTCTCTTTTCATCGCATAATTACACAGTAATTTGGACATCTGTGTTGCTGAATCTTTTGCAATTTGTTCAATTAACAATAGAGACTATAAAGAAGAATGCTGTTGGTGGAAAGCGGTGTATTGCAGCTGCCTTTAGCACCGAGACACAGCCGGTGTTTCTTTGTTGTTGTGAAGCTTTAACACAGAGCAGTCAAACGAACATGTTTCTCTACCTCAACCAGCATGTTTCTGGATCAGAAAATTGTGATATATATCTTACCGGAGAAATCAGTGGATTATGCGCCCTCCTGCAGTAGCTGTCAAAAAAGGCAGCTGTGCGCTTGGCTCCTCGGCTTCTCTCTGAGACACTGGCGTGTTCACCGCAGCCATCCGACTTTGAGGTATGACTTTACAATCTCACTAAAACACTATTAAAACAATAAGCAGATAAGGGATCTTCCAGAGTTATCCTAGAAAATGTGTCTAATTATATCTGAAACGCTCAAACTGCCGCCGCCCGGAGCGGTCGCTTTTTATTTTATTTTATTATTTTTTTTTTTCTAGTCCTTCACTATCAATATCCTCATCCACAAATCTTTCATCCTCGCTCAAATTAATGGGGAAATTGTCGCTTTCTCGGTCCGAATTGCTCTTACTGCTGGTGGCTCACATTATAAACAATGTAAGGATGTGAGGAGCCCTCACACGAGTGACGTCACGCGCACATACTTCCGGTAAAAGCAAGGCTTTTTTATTAGCGACCAAAAGTTGCGAACTTTATCATCGTTGTTCTCTGCTAAATCTTTTCAGCAAAAATATGGCAATATCGCGAAATGATCAAGTATGACACATAAAATGGACCTGCTATCCCCATTTAAATAAGAAAATCTAATTTCAGTAGACCTTTAACACTGTTACAAATAAGCGCCCCACTGTGAACCCACACAAACACATTTCGGGAGAAAAAATTTGCACCACAACACAACATAAACACAACGGAACAAATACCCAGAAAGCCTTGCAGCACCAACTCTTCCGGGGCGCTACCACCAACCCCGCCCCCCAATCTCCCGAATTCGGAGGTTTCAAGGTTGGCAAGTATAGCTGGGCCTCCGAAAAACTCAATAATTGTGTAAAATGTAACATGTTTTTTTGATCATGTCCCGACTGAACAACTTTGGACTTTGTGTCATTGTTTTCCAGTTGTTTGTGTTTTTCTGTTTCAGTGCTCGCTCCTCCTTTGTTTTCCACTTTCTGTTGGAACGCTAATTCAACACATCTATCACTAGTTGCCAATCAAGATGCTTCATAAGCAAAAAATTACTGTTTTTACATGTTTTACTCTAATATTTTAGCCTGTGGTCGACTGCTCAAACCACACAGGTGCAGCCTGTTATAAGACAATTTAAATGAGCATGTTACCTGCACGTCTATACGGATTGGCAACACTAAAAAAGTGAGTTGCTGACAATTTATGATAAGAAAAACAAACTTCTAGATAACAAATATTGTAGAAATAACAGTGCAATACAATGTACTGCAAGTTGTATAAGGTAATGTAATAAATAATGTGGAACATTTTTTTACGGCAGGGTTGCAGCTTGTTGCAAGGTTTGTTCCCCCGGGATGCAAACGGAACACTCCGGACAGGACTTGCAGGTAGGAACAAAATTTAATTCTCAGAACAAAATCAAAGCACCACCAAGAACAAAAAACAAGTCGAAAGAAAACATGTGCCAATCGTACTCGAAGCTAAACACTTAGAATGGGCTAGGAGACCAGCAAAACTTACGTAACAGCAGCGTGAAGCAAAAAAAGAAGCCTGGACGAGTTTGGCAAGAGAAGTGAATAAATAGCTCTCTGATTAGTGGTCGACTGCAGGTGAGCGCATATTTGCCAACCAAGAGACCTCCGTTTTCGGGAGGTGGGTGTGGAGGGGCGTGGTCGGGGTTGGGGCGGGGTGTGTGATAAAGAGGGGTGGCGTATGATTCACCAACTCGAGTATTTCATATATACTATTCCATATATATATATATATATATATATATATATATATATATATATATATATATATATATATATATATATATATATATATATGTATGTGAATTCTAGCTATATATATTTATTTTATTATATATATATAAATAAAATAAATAGTAATAATAATAATTTCCGACGGCACCTATCAAATACACAGTAATAGAAACAGAGTTGTTCTACTAACTCTACTGTGCTTGCTGGTTACTATAAAAAAAAAAAAACACTTACCTTTCACTATTTGAGTAACCTTTGTTCTGCCATTTGCGTATTGGCGAGCGATTTCCAAATCCGGGAACATCCTTCACAGATTTGTTGTAGACATCCGTATATGAGAATGGGATGTTGCTTCCAGCTATCAGCATAGGCATCTTTGTCTCAGCATAAGATACACCATCGGGTCTCCATTTTGCGAGGTGGGCCATAATACTGGGTAGTGAACGATGCTGCGCTGCGGACGCTTTGTGTTTACTGACCGTTCATGGCTGAATATCGGTTCGGCCGCCGTGTTCAATGGAGAAGTCTGTTCTACAAAATTTACAGGCAACATACCCCTTCCCCTTCGAACTCTCCTGGATAAAATGAAATTATTGTTTCCAATCGTTCTGGAACTTGCAAGCGTGTAATATATTGGGTTGGAGTCAATAACCAGGCGACATGATGAAGTTACGTCTCTTTACTGTGGGCTTCAGAACAGAATCTCTAATGCATGTTCCTTGACTGCACTTAAATGTAGAATATATTTACATTGTATTCTATGTACAGTAGATGGCAGTATTGTCCTGTTTAAGAGGGTCACAAAATGGAGTCAGGTCTGTCTGCATGGAGCTGGAGGGGGCGTGGCGTCCATCTCCGCTTGAATTTCGGAAGATTTTCCATAGAAAATTTGCCCCGGGAGGTTTTCGGGAGAGGCGCTGAATTTCGGGAATCTCCCGGAAAATACGGGAGGGTTGGCAGGTATGGGTGAGCGTGCCGACCACTAACCAGAGGCAGCGGAACCAAATTAATCCCCATAGAAACCCAAAAAAACCCAGAGGTGCACAAATCAGGAATAAGGCAGTCCAAAAATAACGGAACACAACAAAAACATGATCTGGGCCACGGATTACGACACGTTTATTTTGGAGAGTGGACCTCTGCGGTATCTCCTGCAAGCTGCTACAGACCATTCTCAAAATGTTTAAGGATAAAAACATTGCATAATTAATTTCATGCCCCTAGATGGTGTTATCACCTTCATAAACTCGGCATCTGTGCTGCCTGCTGGTCTTTCAAGTAAGGCAGGGGTAGGGAACCTATGGCTCTAGAGCCAGATGTGGCTCTTTTAATGACTGCATCTGGCTCTCGGATAAATCTGAGCTAACACTGCTTAACACAATAAGTAATGACTAATTCCACTTGTAATCAAAGTGTTAAAAATAACGTTCAAAATATTAAACATGCTCATGCATTTGAATCCATCCATCCTTTTTCTACCGCGCTTGTTCAAGAAATTGCATGATTTATTTATTATTGTTTTGTTTAGGGCTTGCCCTCCTGGGGGTTCTTCAGACCACCAAGCACCGACATGAAAGCCTGTTTCAGGGTTACGATATTTTTTTATTTTTCAATAAGTCTCTCAGTTGCTTTACAGCAATTTTTTTTTTCTCTTTCGTTCTCGCTCGCGCTCTGGCTCCAGCTCCAACCCTGTCTCTCTTCCCGGCTGCTGCTTATAACAGAGCGACAGGTGATTAGATAACAAGGCCCAGGTGGGCCATCTACGCACCTGTCGCTGATTTCGAGGCCGGTCCTGGCACACGCGGCTTCGCTGCAGGCCCGAAGGCCACGCCCCTCCACAGTTAGCTTCAGAATATCAATGCTATTACAAAGAATACGAGACCTATTATATTCTAGTAATGCTGGTCTTACTTAAAAATGTACGCGTTTAGTTGTGTTCAGTGTTGAAAAAAAAAAAGATATGGCTCTTACAGAAGTACATTTTAAAATATTTGGATTCTTGGCTCTCTCAGCCAAAAAGGTTCCCGACCCCTGAAGTAAGGGAAGCTAATGTTTTTACTACTCTCTAATTTAATCTATAATAACTAAAACAAGATGTAAAGATGCTAGATTTAACAAATAAAACACAACTAAGAAGATTTCAAAGTTCTTCTTATCAACTCGGAACAATGGAACACAACTTTAAAAAAAATGCCCTGGCAGTGGTTTATATTTCAGGATTGCTGCTTTGCTCCAGACAAGTTTATTTCTAGAGCACAATTCGTACCCAAGACAATTCATAGCAATTTCCAGAAAATTACAAGAAGGCCTAAACAAAAGTTTAATAGTCATAAAAAAATGTTTTTAAAATCCTATTTCAAATTAAAATACAAACGTAAAATCATTACAAAAACAATCAGAATTCAAATTAAGGACAAGCAAATACTGTATATAAGATATTTTTAGTTGTCATATGCACAATTAAATAACTGTTTTCAGCCTGGTTTTGAACATTGCAAATGTGGGGGCCTCAGCCGAGACCAAGTACACTTTCCATACATTTCCGGAGAAGCTTAGCATTCTATGGACAGGATAATAAAGCCTTTATTCAATGATTGTCTATTTTGACTGCAGTCGAACAACCCAGTCTATGCTTCCCTAATAAAGTCAATGGACACTTACCTTCGACACTGTTTTTTTACATTTTTATTTTTTTTTTTTTTCATTTTTTGTCTTGTCCAACTACTCGGGAATATCATATTGTTGATGTAGATGCCCAGATTTGCTTTACAAAAGGGAAGTGCGGGAGACTTCTCTTGTTGCCTTAATTGTATTTGACTTTATTAAATGGATTTATTATATTAGTTGGTGCAGCCAGACCGGAGCAGGAGGGGAAATTGCGGGGACAAGAGGGGTATAAGACAGAGAGACAACAACAACAATAAACACAGCAATAACAATAACAACAACAGAGCAGCATCAGCAAATACAATGTGCACAAATATGATACGAAAAATGATAGCAGTTAGTGAAGTAAATATTAATAACACAGAAATGACTGAACATTATTACATTACAAATGGAGCAATAGAAATACCACAATAATTACCTCTATAATCAACAATACCGTTGTTTCTAATGCGATATTACTTATGTGTAAAGATAACTTGAATTGCAAA